>NW_017803961.1:30310-47366 GCF_001625305.1 Branchiostoma belcheri | reverse complement strand
ATAGGCGAGAAATTCTATTCGGCGAAGGTTGTGTGGGACAGAATCTCGAATGCGTGATGGATTGAGATCTTGAAAATATTGGGAGAAAATCCGATAAAATTTTCCTAAATTGGATCAGTGTTTATTTACTTTCTGTCAGTCAAGGTGTCCCATCTAACCTCAGCTAACATGTTTAGAACCTCTCAAGGCTCCAGTACAGACCGGGCCGCTGATATTTGTGCAGCCTCTTTGAGACAGTATTGGCCAGATAGACCACACTATATAATTTTAGCACTTTTCAATTATTGGAAGAACCAGAGTAATTTACAATGTTTCCACGGGGGACAGTTTTCTCTTTAAAAGATGGATACATTTCTTGCGGCCTGGGTAAGAGAGTTTTGCACGCCGGTAACCCCGATGAGAGAGACACTTACACCTCGTTCTTGACCCGTTATTTCCTGATTCCAGCGGTTGAATCACCTTAAAACCTACATTGTCCGCAGGTTCGCGTAGTGGTGGAGGGAGATAGAAAATACAGGCAGTCACTTACATACATGCAGCGGCGGCCTATCAGCCGGGGTCTTTGCCACCACATATAAGTTGCTTGTTTCCTAAGTAGTTAACATCTATACCAGGGTCTCGAGTTATGGAATCGGTAAGGTCAGACTTCTACAGGGTACTCGACCTCTTGGTTTCCAGAGAAGGACAGAAGAAACAATTTCCTGTTTAGCTCGATAGCAATGTCCTGCAAGTTTTACCCTGCGGTGGGTGAGTTTTTTGAGACAGCCTCGGAAGACCCCACATATATTGTTTGAATAACACCTTGTGGTGTCGATGGTATGTTTGTGCCTTTCGGAATAACTTAATGTAAGTTCCATCAAATGTGTTTTGGAGTAAACATGTAAGTGGCCCTGTTTACGCATCGTTTGGTTATACGGTGGTACAAACGACTTGGACCTTCAATTTGTTAGGAATGATAGATCTCCAAACATTATCCTATTTGTTACTTGCTTCCTAGCCGGATTTTTTCTGGTTTCAAAATCCTTTTGGAGTTTTTTACGTTAGAGCCTAGATATTTGAAGTTGTCTACGCTTTGGATAAGGGCCCATATTGAAGGATCTGAGCTCTCGTGACACAGTGATATTTGTATGGAATTCGGTTTATTTTATTCATTACATTGAAGTCCAACCAAGGAAGCGGATTCCTCTAGTGATGATAACAAAGTCTCGGCTTTTCTTAATCGATTCGGTAACTATAGCAAGATCATCAGCAAAACCTAAATCAGGTAAGAGTTCTCCGTCGTGACTCAAGGGGGACAGTCACATACAAGATCACACCAAAGTGACAGAAGCAACTCCTAGTTTTTTCTCTTAGGCCACACCAAGTAAATTTTATGGATGACGTCCTTTGGAGACCCTAAATCTAATGCGAGAGGGCGAAAAAAAAACAAGAAGGGCCCTAAAAAAACAAGATGCCTAGATTAGAAATATACTAATAGACGACAAATGTTAGGACACAAATTGAATGAGGTGACACAGTGTAACAAGCAAGAAGTCTTTTATTCATCATCAAAACAGCAATAAATCAGGTGGAACAGTGGACAGTGAAGAATTTTCTGTTATTGACAGGATGGTCCTGTCAATAGACACTTTCTTCGTGTTACGGGTTTCACGTCAATCTGACGATTTGCGGCACTGTCGTGACTCTATGGTCATAGTTACAGGAAGCGGAATTTCTTGTTTTCTTTTCTAGGAACAGGCCAAAATCAATGCGCGCGCGGACGTTATATGAGCTTGAAAAGACGTCCGCTTGCCTCTCCAAGCCTTGTTACAGCCCTCAGACACGGCCGAATACAGCGGTTGGTTTAGCGCCAAAGGGCGATGTCCTTGGTGCTGAAATGGGCGGTCCCTAACATGTATTGTACATGTTACCTTCTGCAAGCTCCATTTTATAGAACTTTATTGCACGACAATTGCACATGGTACAATGTATGGCAAACTACATAAAGAGAGTAACAACAATAGAATAAGTGTGTTGAATAAGACCTAATGTCGAAAAAAACCTAACATATCTATATCATAATCATTCAAATAATAAGGGATATCACAAGTCTTTGATAAAGTATTACAATCGAGTGGGCTAATCACAAGTATATGACGCACGCTGTTAACGCTTTTATCCAAATTGCAATTAACAAACACTTGGATGAACCCTCTGTGTTTTTCTGTCACAACTGTCCGGCACAACTGTTGCTCCTTGACATGCCAACTGACACATAGGCCAGCAACTCTTTCTGCTGTTTCTGTACGAAAAGCAAATGAAGATATTCATCATGGAGTTACTAGCAGGTACGTGAAACTATTGCAGCAAAATTTGACCTAGAGAGCCTATAAAAAAGCATGCATATGCCCTTCTGTGCACCCAAAATGAAGCTCTGCACCTAATTTTTTTTTTACTGTGGGTACAACATTTTTTTGTGGTATTAATGTACGTAAGTGTACTACTAAAATGTTACACTGGTATACAGTAAAATGATATTCTTGAAATTTAAGTATCACAGGATCACATGTAAAATTTTCCAAAGAATGATTTGTGATTATATGGCAATTTTATGATGTATGCGTGCAGACCCAAACATGTTTCCCTTTCATTAGGCCTAGGAAAAATGTTGTGTTTCCTGTTTCCCAACCGACCCTTACAAAAACCGACCACTCTGGGCTTTTTTGGGTGGATCCCTGCAAAGGATATAAATGTTTTCAGCTGATCAAGGACATTACGTATATAATGTCCTTGAGCTGATTGATGCATTCTAGCTCCCTTAGTGATGAAACACTGCACGGTAATTAATGTTAATCGGTTTTCCAACGTTGATATTGAAAATATATATACGTCTTTTCATACAAGTTTTACTTTGTTGAATAAATTGTATAAGTTGGATCACTAGAGGTTGACAACGTCTAATAAAAAATATGATCCCTATATATCTACTCTATTGTTTTCAAGACTGAAACAAGAAACACATTTTTTTCTAGGCCCAACCCTACTCTATCCTGGGAAGGTGTTGTTTTTTTTAAGGAATTTGGTCTTTTTTTATGTCGGTATGTCTGCAGTAGCCTCTACCAGGCTTGGGGGCGCGGCTGGAAATAGTAGAAATTGGCCAAATGGACATATAACACGCCGAGGGAGTTTAGCCATCCAGTTTACAGTTTGCCGGCCCACAACTGTAAACTGGATGGCTAAACTCCCTCGGCGTGTTATCTCTCTATTTGGCCAATTTCTACTATTTCCAGCCGCGCCCTCCAGCCTGGTAGAGGCTATGTCTTTAGTTCCTGATAACGATATACACGATGCACGATGCCTTTCTTGCCTGTTGAGAAAATCGTGGCATATAGCAGGGGGTTTTCTAGTTTGTAAAACTCAAAGCATATATCACTACCAAATGGCCGCTGCTATTGAAGAAAAGAAAAAAAAATAAATTAAGTCGACAAGACAAATAATTACATTTTTGAGATGAGATGAGATGAAATGAGACTACCTTAGGCCTTAAGGGAAGAAGTAGGGTCATTGGGTGGGGATTCCTTCTTTTCTTCCTTTTTTTTTGTAGAATTTACCAATTTCTAGTGATCCAACTTGTACATGACATTTAAAAAAAAACTTGCATGGCGACAGTTATATTTTCAATGTTCTTGTTAGAAAACCGATTGTACAATGTTTCATCACTGGGGTGTCATGATCATAGAGCTAGAACCATTAAAAAGAATATGTCCCTTGCAGGGGTCCACACAAACAAAAGCTAGGTTTGGAAGTTTTTTCTAGAGTTGGTCTGTTTGTTTGTTTGTTTGTTGGCTTGGGATCTCCATTAGTATGACTCTCAAACTATTCTTCCTGTAGTGAAATATTACATAGTAGAATTTGGACCATCGTATACAGGGACATGTCCCTACCCCTTTTTGGTTTGTGGTTTCTTGAAAGTATACGTACGTGTGACTCTCCCAAACACAAGACCTCCATTTAACGTCCTATATCCGAGGTAGGTCCCTAACCGATGCAAGGTACTTTTTTTTCACCTGAGTCAAGTGAGGAAAGTGAGTAAAGTGCATTTCCCATTAATAGCACAAGATCGGTGACAATGAAGGATACAAAACCAGAACTTCTTGGTTCTGAGCCAAACACGCTGCCACTACACCACACGACCCAGCGATGTCGGGAAACAGCCTTAAGTTTATCTCGATGTTGCTTTTTCCTTACCTACAGCATATATCGTAGCTGTACTGATAGTTCACCATGCTGGCTGTTCCCCCTGTAAGCCACATCTGGACCAGGTTTGCTCCTGTAAGCAGGGACAGCTGAACAGCCAGGAGACATGTACAGTTTGCGCATGCTCACACGACGGGAACTTCGGACAGTGCACAAGTGAGTTTGTTTCTCCACAAATCATTTTGTATGAATGGTTTTTAACCCTTCAATACCTTGTAATTAATTAGTACAGATAGATTTAGAACAGCTATTAGGCTACTAAATCCACTGGTACTGTAACTTGTTTATTGTTTGATGTATTTCTTTTCACTCACTTTTGTTAATATTGTTGGGTAGTGTTTTATTACATGAACGCGCGTACGCACACAGACACACACGTGCGCACACACACGCACGCACACACACACACACACAAACAAACAACACACACACAGACACACACACACACACACACACACATACGCACACACACAAGTACTTTTAGTACAGATCTAGTACAGAATCAGCCAGGGAAGTTTATTTATTTATTGATTCATTTCCACTCAAGTCATAACTAGACCTACAGTCAAACCTGCCACCTCTTCAAACTATCATTAACGCTTAAGCTTTTTTCTCGGTCTCTAAAATTTTCCCCATTTATGCAAGCATTCAGCAATTGCAAATTTTCCAAGGTGACCACCTGGCCAACGCAACCTGCCATGAGTTGGGTCCGCTGAAGGCCCGATACCTGCTCATGGTGACCACTGTGACATCTTTTTCAATCATGTTGACTCTTGATGATAACTAATGAGAGAAATCAACCATTTTGCCTCGACTGCTAGACGATATTTTTTTCGACGTTAATTGTTTCATGTGCCACCCTCCCCACATGCATTCACCGCAAAACTGAAGATGCTTACATCATTTAACATTAAAACATCTCGACGTGGAAACAATTGTTGTGAGGCAATTATTCTCAAGGATACTACCTGTCCAAGGTGACCACTTTACTTCGGTCCCCTGGGTGGTCACCTTGGACAGGTATCCTTGTAAAAAGCACTTAACAGAAGAACTTAATTGCACAACAGATGTAGCGGGTACAACGTATGGCAAAATATACATACATAGTTTGTGTAACATACATATGGTGGTGTTGAGAATATCTAACAGTTCTACTAACTGTAATAGGAATCTGGTCTGCTTTATAAACAATGTATAACAAAAGAGAGACACTAATTATACTAATCTAACTCTATTAATACAATGTAGTAATAAATTGTGTCAGGAATTAATTACGTTTTCTCGTTTTGTCATAGAATTGTGTATAAATTGGCCTACATAAGTGGAAATGTTGACAGGGCATAATAGTAACATATAGAATATCTCTGTCTTTGTATGGGGTAGTGTTATATTGGTCTTACATGTAATATGTTGTAACAATTTCCGTCGGTTTTCATCATAGGTTGGGCAATCTATTATAAAATGTAATTCATTTTTAACGCCTATACTTGTTACGCAGGTTCAATCACATCAATTATTTCTGAAAAGCTGATTTGTAAACTTAAGGAGAATTGCTTGAGAATCGCCTCAATGAGAAATTTAAGTACGGTAACATGATGTTTGGTCATGTATGTAAACCAACAGTGACAACATAGAAAATCTACCAGTACTGAACTGCCTGTAACACTCAGCCGAACATTATGAGTACAGATTTCACGCATCAGTAAGAGAATTTTATTTGCTTGACAAGCACCATGACGATAAATGTACTAAAAGGAAATACATGTGGGCATGGTGGCCTTGAAAAGGCGCACTTAGATGCACCTGTTCTACCATGCCCTCCATGTATATTATGTATGTGGTCAATCGTAATGAATAAATAAAACATGTATGATGCTCAGTCATATGCACATCGATATATCGTGCTTATTTACAGTGACTACCATTTCCATGGTGGTGTAAAAAGTAGTAAAATAATTCTTTACTCGATCACGCCATCTCGCCAGCCGCTTATAATTTTTTTCCGTCGTAATTTTCAGACAGTAACCTCTCTGTACAAATTGAAGAATGTTCACTGCCCTAGCTAGTATTTTACCTATTACCAGGACATCCGCCATACATTCTAGATACCCCTTTAGAAATGGAAATAACCTTTGTGTACAAATCCCCAAAAGTTATAGAACACAGAACGCCTTCCTCCACAGAGCCACCCTTTTATGGAACTCCCTCCCAGTCGACATACGATCAACCCCTACACTGTTTTCTTTTAAAGCTTAAGTATGGAATTCCCTTGGGATCCATATTCTGTTTAATATATTACATCTGTATCAATCCCAATTAGCATATTACCTCGGCAACCATGTATATACTAGGGCTCTTCCATTGTATTATAGTATTTAAAAATGTATGTATATATTATTGCACTATTGTATATAACTGTATATCTCACTAAGAATGTAATTTGAAGTATGCATTCCTACGTATGTCCTACACTTTTCATCTTTTCCCCCAGGTTGTCCCTTAGTTATAGTCTCTGACTAGTTGGGACACCCTGGCTTCTTTGTAAGCCGAAATAAATATTAAATAAATAAAAATCACACCAGCCGGCCTGGCGCTGTTCTCGTCCGCTAGCTGAAGACAACTGTTGGAAACATGTCGCTGTATTTGAGGGGGATATATGGAAAGTGTCTTTATATTTCCCAAGGGCACAACGTCGGGGCGCATGTTCGGACATGCCCCTGTAATCGAACCCAAGTCTCCTTGCTTGAGCGCCGAACGCTCTAACTACAACGCCACACGACGCCACATTATTAAACGTGATCATGTTTTTTCTCTGCTACAGCGTCGCAATGGTTGAACATCAGCACAACCTGGATAGTAGAAGAGAGTAGTGGTTCCTCTACTGTGGACTTTGCTGAGAACATGTTTGACGGCGACTCTGCTACAGTTTGGGAGCCTCTCGACAAGCCAGAGGGTTATGAACATTGGGTAATAGTTGATCTACAGACCAGCTTTAGGATTCGCAGAGTGACCATCGCTAATAATGGTGATGGTGTCCATGATGTTGTCAGCTTTGTCATGGAAAGGTAAAACTTATCCTGCTTCATGTCTCTCTACATCAGTATGTAGGAGTGTGTATGTGTGTTTATGAGTGTGTGTGCGTGTGTGTGTGCGTGTGTGTGTGTGTATGTATGTGCGCGCGCGTGTGTGTGTGTGTGTGTGTGTGTGTGTGAGTGTGTGTGTTTATGAGTGTGTGTGCGTGTGTGTGTGCGTGTGTGTGTGTGTATGTATGTGCGTGTGTGTGTGTGTGTGTGTGTGTGTGTGTGTGTGCGCGTGTGTGTGTGTGTGATGTGCGTGTGTATCTCTGTGTGTATCTAGTGTGAGTGTGAGTGTGGATGATCGAATGAATGAATGAATGAATGGATGGATGAATGAATGGATGGATGAATGAATGAATGAATGTTATGGTATGGGTGTGTGTGTGTTTGTGTATGCGCCAATCCGTATATGTTGAATAAGATGTATTTGTGTGTTTCTGCCATTTGCAATATAGCCACATGAAATGTAGCCGTATGTTCTATAAGTCCTGCTTGGTTTACACCTTTACTAATAGAGAACATTTTTACCTTCCTGTTCTAATCCTAATCTCTTCTAATCTGTTTTGAATTAGCAAACACAATCCATTTATCTACATACTGTTAAAATGTACATCAAGATTGATCTGGTACATTTGAGATTTTGTTCTCAGATTTCTGTGTCTATGTTCCAGCTCAACCAGCAGCCCCTATGTGTGGGAAACTGCCTACAGCTCGGCTGAGGTTCTATCTGGGATCCCCATGCCGCAGTACTCCTCACCTGATTTTGTTGGTCGCTACCTGAAGCTTAAAGTCAACACTCAGAGTGGAGTCAGACCTTCTCTTAGGGAAGTGTCTCTTTATGGGAAAGGTATGTCTATCATTTTGTGCCTTTGTTGACTTTTGAAATTGTTCAAAACTGGCATTGTCTTAATAACAAGAGACAATGCCTGTCAAGAAAATAGTTTATGCGCTTTTCAACTTTAAAAGATACAGAAACAAAATGTTCAACATGATTCAAAGTTAAGTGTTCAGTTGTGTGTTACTTATTTTGTATTTGACATGTTTGCCTGTAATCTTTTTAGCGTTAAATATATTTTTGAAGACGTCAATAAAAAGAGAGACTTACAAACATGACAAAGCAAATCTAACTGATAGAGAATCTCTTTTAGTGCACATTCTAATGCATATAAAGCATTCCTAATGTATTCTTTGTTGTAATGCATCATATTCTGTGTCTTACAGAGAATACCGGCGACCCTGAGTCATTACCATGTCCTGTCCTTAACACCGGCTGCATCATAAGCGACACGGCTGGAGAAACAGCGCCTCCTGGTGACCAGGACTGTTTTGTCACCGCCAACATTTACGAAGGACTACGAAGGTAAGTTTTGTTCATACTGAAATGTAAACTGTTCTCCAACTCAAGAAAAATGATTCTCCAGGAATAATTTTCAACCAAATCACTAGATCTTCAGCCAAAATTGGTATGCTCTGATGTACATGGCTTCCTTCAATCTTCTCGCTAAGCGATGAAATCCATTAACATTAGGGTATACCGACCTTCACTGAAGACCGAGTGATTCGGTCAACCGGGACGGGGGGTGGTACCGACTTCCGGCGAATTTTGACCAGTACTGATGTCACACGTGCGTAAAATTTAAGTGTCTACCCGAGTCAGAAAGCTGATAAAGACTGAGTGATTTGGTCGAAAATTCCTGCTGGGTCATTTTTCTTGAGTTGGAGAACTGTTTGATTTTAAGTCTGTATTTTACCAACTCAGATGAACTTTCATGCTAGGAGGTAAGTTTTTTCTCATTTACTCGTAAACGAGCAGGAAGATATTATTTCACTTCACTGAGGATGATAATTAGCTCTGATTTACCAAAATACACATCATGGATACCATAATGTACCTTTTACCGAAGGTTTTGCCCATTCTGTCCAAAGCAAATTGCAAATAAACATCACTTTGTCATGGAATGTTCTCAATATTCTTTACCCAATAAGACAATTTGAATATGTAGTATCTTCCGTAGGATAAATGGCATTCTAGATCTGTTCTTTCACGTGGTTCTTTTCTGGTTTTGATTTTTTTTTCTATTTCTAAATGCAGTGTTGTAGATCCACTGCAAGTACATCGTTCTGCAAATGTTCACTTGCACGGCGATCTCTTGGTTGACTGTTATGAGGACCATGAGGTAAGAACACACGTGCAAACAAACAAACAAACGAACAAACAAACACAAAGGGTAAACAGCCATCCTCAACTGAGGTGAAGCATATAGTGACATTTCAAGTAGCTTAAAACAGTCTTAAGTGACATTAAAGTCATGTATAGGTATTTGTAAAACTTTTAGAATGTAAAGCATAATCTTTTTTTGTAAATGTCAAAGTAATTCAGGGTCCAATAATGAATAAACCATTATTATTTCATAGCATAAAATCTTGTTATGTAAGAGTATCATTGGGACATTACACATGCAAAATAACCAGTATCTCTATCGCTTCTGTTTTAGATGTTTTTTTAGATTTAGCGTAAACACCTATTTGGGCTGATTAAGTTAGTCACAAGACACAGGAATAAAGTTTCATTAACTTCTTCGTTCATTCATTCATTCATCCATTCATTCATCCATTCAGTCATTCATTCATTCATTCATTCATTTACCCATTCATTCATTCATTCATTCATTCATTCATTCATTCATTCATTCATTCATTCATTCAATAATTGATGTCCCAGCTGGAGGTATTTTGGACGGTGAGAGAACACAACCAGGCAACTCCAGAAGAAGCGATGGACGAGATCCTGCCTCAAAGCACGACAAGAAACAACGTTCTTCTCTCCATAGCACCAAAAACTCTGCCTCTCGGAGTACACATGGTGCAGGTATGTATGGGTGCTGCTGATCCCAGACCTACAGTTGGGGTCACTGGAGGACAAACGAAGAATTTACAGGCTGTGCATGATGTACAAAATGACTAATGATTGGGTGGACGTACCAACTGCTAAGTATCTGACACGCGCCTAGAAAAGAACAAGAAACGGGTATGCCTTTAAATATCAACCGAGTTATCAACCAGGAATTGAAGTGTTCAAAAACTCGTATTTCCCAAGAACTATCGTGGACTAGAATTCGTTGCCACCAAGCACAGTTGGGGTATCATCACTAGAAAGCTTTAATCAACTCCTGCAATTAGATGTGCAAAGATTGAGTGTAACAGGTCGTTCGGTGTGATATAGCTAGCTGCCGCCGCGCCGAGTGCCTGCAAAGCTGGTGTGTTACGCCGAATGTCGGTTATACCGGCTTTACTGACACTGATACAGATCTCTAAAGGATTGGATATACATGTACAATAAAAGTTTTTAATTTAAATGTACATTCACCGAAAAGCGGGAAGAAGCTGAATTCACTTACTACTGCTAGCCTGACAGTTATAATGTATTCATAAAGTATTTAACCTGCACAAAACCCAGTGGGTATATAAATTCTGTGTGCAACAAAGACGGTTAGTGTCTGGTTTAGATAATTTGTTACAACCATCCTGTCCTTGGTGCTGATGAGTCCTTCTATCTTTGTTCTGTCTTTGCTCATTCTCTCTTTGTTTCTGTTGTATCTTGTTACAAATGCCCTGCCCTTGGTGCTACTTCTTTCTTTGTGTTCTATTTTGTTACAGCTACTGGTATCCTGTCCTTGGTTCCGACAAGCGCATTTTTACCCCCTCCGGGGGAGGAGACATCCTTCCGCGAAAGGGTTTTGTGAGACATTTAGATTTTCATGTTCGCAGCTGTTTTTCGCGTTTGGGTGGACGGATTCTTTTTAGACTAGGTATATGTTTTGCTATTGGGCTGCAAATGATGCACGTTCTTTTGTTTTTATTGTATATGTGTTTTCGGGCGTGAAAATGGTGTCTTTTGGTGGCCCCAAAACACCCCATTGAGTGTGAAAGTGGTCTCGACCGTTGACCTTTGACGTGTTTAAGATATAACCGGTCTGGTCCACGTATATGACCCCTCACATAGAGGGGTGTCCGTTTTGATAAATTCTTTGTTTAAAACCTATATGAAATATACAATAAAAAGCCCGGAGGTATAAAATCTCAGATTTTACTTGTTATATGCTGTAAGTTATAGTTTACAAATAGCACCCAGGAGTATTATCTGCTTACATTGTATCACCGTGTGCCTGTACTGAAGAAACATGCATCTGTAGTTTCAGGTTGCGATGAACGTGACAGGAAGAGGCCACGTGTCTGTGTCTGTTGTACAGACATGGGTGGAGTTTATCCGAGTGCCTGTCGTCTACAGTCTGGGCAGTTCTGTCAGGACTGTGCCAACTGATGGTGAGGACTCATCATTAGGCCATGTTGATTTGATTATATGGATGACATCCCCTGAGAACCCCAAAACTGATGCGAGCGTGCGAATAAAAAAAGTTTGGCAAAAAAAAAAGTTGCTGTCAGACATTATAAAATCTACGTGGTTTTGAAGGTTGAACAAATGACACAGAGTATGGTCTGGCAAATAATCTAGTCTTCAAATTCATTTCTTCACATTTTCGTCTTTTTTGTTTGATATTGGTATTCTACGACATTGGTATGGTTTTCCAATGTTTTCTTGTTCAATTATTTACGGCATATATTTGCTCATTTTGCAACTGTTTTGTACGATTTAGAGTATGGTTGAAAATTTGGCCGAAAATTTATGCGCGCGCGGATGTCATCCATATAATCAAATCAACATGGCCTTACCTTTGTCGAGAATTTGATTAATGGCATCCAGTGCAGATTTTGGGGCTTGGAAACCCAATTTTCAAAGTCAATGTTCTAGTTGTGTACCTAATAGTGAGTTCAAACCTCACTGTCCCAATGTATATTAAAACCTTGTGGAACAAAAAATTCCCAAAATTCTGACTGGAAATAGTTACTTTAATGGCCCTGGGCTGATTTTTAGGTTACCACCCATTAAAAAAAGACTTATCTTGGGACTTGTTTCTGTAGGTTCAAAAGCCTAAAGTATAAAATACTGACTGACATGTGCTATTGTGAAGCATTATGCGTCAATATAACAAAGGTTGCCTGTTTCCTATTGCAGATTTTTATGGTTTTGCTTGTAGGTCACTCATGGCATAATCAAATGACTTGCATGAAATTAGAACTGTCCAGGGGGAAGATGGATTGTGATATGTTGTATTTGCTTGCAAATATTGCCTCTACAGTTCCTTTATAATGCACTAGGCTATAGGACAACTAGACTTGAGGCTGTATCTTTCCCATAAATAGGGTTGTCTAATAATAGTTTTAGTTTTACAATATTATTATTACATGTGTGCACATCTGAAAATAGTTTCACCAGGTTTGGCCACAGCAAGTAAATTTTATGGATGACATCCTCAAAAGACTCCAATTCTAATGCGATAGGGCGAAACAATGCGAGCCAAAAAAACAAGATTCCTACATTTGCAAATTTTCACATTATAAATGTTATTAAACAAGATAAGATACCAATATTGTGTTACGTTTATTGCCAGCTATCACAACATTTATTTCTATCTCACTGAAACAACTTTTAAAAAATACAAGTTTTCAATCACTTTACACATTGTTTTGATTGAGTAGGAACATCACGTACACAGCCACCATCACATAATACAGGAATGTAATACATCACTGCATGAAAGTAAAAGACAAAACATTCAATCAGAGCCTTGTCTTGTCTTCGCTCTTCATATATATCTAACATTCACGTTCCGGCATGGTGACAGACATCTTTGCCCATTTTCGGCATATGTTAACCACTGTTAGAGGCCAATAAAATTTCTTGTTTTTTTTTCCAAATCAGGTGAAAATTAATGCGCGCGCTGGTGTCATCCATTAAAATTACTCGCTGTGGCCAAGGTAGAACATAGGATACGTTGATTAAAAATTTGCTATATCAAAATTCCTGTATCAAAAAAAAATTCCTTTATCAAACTATGCATACATTTTTGCCGCTTCCAGACCAAACACTAACTACCAGACTGGGGTGTTGGCGGGATGGTGCGTCCCGTGCCATTTCGATACTGGATGGTCCAGGCCCTATCCTGGGCGGAACTAATTACCGATTACGTACGGACGCCATCAGGAAGTGTGGAGACGTTGCGAACAGCCGGGGATACGAGGTGTTTGCAATCCAGGTACAACTACTTACTTGTACTTGTAAAAATCGTTTGCGAAATCTCGTTGGGAGAGACCTGCACGCCACCTTACAACCGCTTTCACACCGGCGCGATGTTGCAAGCCTGGCGTTACTATATCGATATTTCCACGGCAGATGCTCTGCTGAACTTCACTCCCTTGTACCCCCACTCAGAACATTCTCTGCAAGAACACGCTTAGCCACAACAGCATAAAATCACATTTTCGTCCTCAATAGTGCATCAGTCAAGAGAAAATTTCATGCTGACAGTTTCTTCCACAGAACCACTTCACTGTGGAACAAGCTTCCACCGCTAATTACAACCTCCAACGGTTTAAATCAAGGGAGAACAAATATCACTGTAACCCAAAACATGTAAGTGGCTCTCACGAGCCTTATTTTGAGGTGAATCTGAAGTAAATAAAAAAAAAAACTTGATTATAATTAGGTCTCTACAGCTTAGCGAGTGGCCTGCGTCAAAGTCACATCGTCCTGCACCATACTTGGCGGTCATGGTCGAGTCTCTCTAAGTTCTCTAGAGTCAGACTGGGTTGGCGCATGGCCATCCGGGCATCCTCTAGTACGCATGCCAGCCATTTTTTTTCGGTCTTCCTCTGGATCTTTCCCATTGTTGGGATTCAATCCCAGCAGAAACTTGGGCAGCCGTTCTTCAGGCATCCTTAGCACATGGCGTAACCATCTTAGTGTGTTGCTATGCGTGTTCCAATGTCTACTGCGTTTGCCTTTTGCAGCACACACTTGTTTGTAACATGTTAAAACCATTTAATGTGCAGAATCGTCCGTAGACATCGCGTACTCCAAGTACAAGCAATACATATTTATCTTGACTTCATACATATGTCACTTATTAATGTTCACTTTTGTTTGTCTCTTAAAAGGACGTTTTTAGTAGCCTTGGTACCAGGCCATGAATTGGCTGTCATCTTTACTGTGATGTCAATGGTAGAATATTATGGAAATGTTATAGAAACAAAAACAAACAAACAAACAAACAAGCAAGCAACAATTCAAAATGATGATACTGATTCAGATTCACAATGCATTGAAGCTAGGTGTTACTGGTTCACTGTGCACTGAAGCTAGGTGTTACTGGTTCACTGTGAACTGAATATAGGTGTTACTGGCTCATTGTGCGCTGATGCTAGGTGTTACTGGTTCACTGTGCACTGAAGCTAGGTGTTACTGGTTCACCGTGCACTAAAGCTTGGTGCTACTGGTTCACTGTGCACTGAAGCTAGGTTTTACTGGTTCTCTGTGTACTGAAACTAGTAGGCGTTACTGGTGCAATGTGCACTGAAGCTTGGTGTCACTGGTTAACTGTTTCGTTGTGAACCAGTAGTACCTAGCTTATTTTCTATATATGTTTGGCTTCATACTTTTAGTTCTATTTCGTTCCGTTTTTTTCCAAAGTTTTTTACTTCTGTTTATCCTGTATGTAGAATGGCGGACAATGCGCCTCGTCGGCTGATGCGAGGCAAACGTACAACAGGTACGGTCCGTCTACCGGCTGTCTACCTGACGGCGAGGGAGGGCCCTGGGCAAATGAGGTCTACTTGTTAACACGTGAGTTTGATTTGATTAAATTTATTGAAATTTCAACAGTACATTACACGTGGGACACAGGCAGCTGTTGGTAGAGTTGTGCCCCACACAACTACAGGACAGGCAGCACTCATTTTCACTTAAGCGGGAAAAGTCGTGTAAAGTGCCTTTTTCTAAGGGCACAAGATCGGTGGCATGTCAGGCAGGACTCGAACCCATGACCTCTTGGATCCGAGTCGAGAACTCAGAGTATGTCTTACGTAATCGGGATTTAAGATACTCTACTGGTGCGTCACAGCTTTAAGTGGTTATTGACATCCGCCAAAAAGGAGTTACTCAAGCAACTGGATATAATTTTGAAAATCATAAGAGTAACTGTTTTTTGGCGTATCGTATTACCTGGATGTCTAACCTCCATCGACGTTATTGACATCGTTAGGCCACACCAATTTAATTTGTTGGTTCTTAAACCTTTCAGAAAGAAATATAAGCGAAACAGGGAAAAAGCAAGCCTAATCATTCTACATGCATGATAGCCCCAAAACTATAATTTCGGAGTTGATTCAAAGCCTGATTTTTTTGCCAATCAGGCAAACAATTAAGAGGGCAAATCAAAGAACCAATTATTGATTGATTTGATGCGGCTTTAGGTAGTATTGATTAGGAATACAAAGGTCTAGTTTGATATTGAAACCTGTATATGACTGTCTCTTGTCACGTGATTATCCCATCAAGTCACGTGACAAGAGAACTCCAAGACGAGATCTCAATCGGGTTGAAGAAGAGACAGTGTAACGTCTCGAAAGCTCCCCAGCATAGCTGAACTTTGTTGTGTGTATTCGTATAAATATTTTGTCAATAGTTTGATATTGTTTGCGTATGTTTTCGCACTTATTTGAATACAATGGATACTGCAACTGAGATTGGAGATGGTATTACCACAGAGCGATATGAAGGTGAAATAAGTTCGAGGTATAGTGATTATCTAGCTATAGGCCTTGCACAGAGCAAATTTGTTTAGAGAGAGAATTTTCCTCCTGTTGTTTTTTCTTTTTGTTTGTTTATTTGACAAATCTCCATTAGTGAGTACATTAGTGAGTATAATACAGTCCTCCAGGAGTTATATATTGCTCTGTTGTTGGCATCCTTTTCGTCTCTTGTATTGCTCTGTATAAAACCTATAACTGTATCATAACATAACCAACATGACATATTAAACATTATTAACGAACAACTTTATTAATGAAAGGAAAATAAAAAAGGACTAGAAAGGTAACATGGGCTAAACAAATGCATAATGATTACCTTCCCATGTGGTCCTCTCTGTTAATCCTTACCCAAACACATTCATATACATGTATATGGTGACAGGAGTTCAAATCCCTCCTGCTATAACACTAGTCACCATGGTGAAAGACGTTTGGTTCAGGTGATTGGCGTTTTTTGTTTGGAGAAGAAGAAGAAGAGGGGGAGGAGGAAGAAGAAACAGAGCAAAAACAATATGTTTTCCTTCTGCAAAGGCAAACTTAAAAATGTCCATTTGATATTTAACTACAGGTGACAATATTGAGGTAAGAGGGGACTTGTCCTATGATCCAGAGGGCCTCCTGCCCACCGCTGGATTCACCTACAACTGGTCCTGCAGAGTGACACAGCTGCCTGGTAGGTTTAAAGCCCTCCCGCAATCATTAGCATGGTTACTTACTTACTACTTTATTTTATCCGGCTGCTTCTACCTCTATGGGGGCGTCGCAGGGAGGTGGAGAAGGCGGTTCTGGGCAAGTCGAGTGGCTTGCTGCAGTGTCAGGCCATGGGCGCTCAGGGTCTCTTAGCATGGTTTAGGCCTTTAATTTAATGTCATTTTTCTCATCGTTCCAGCGTTGTCACGAAGTGAGGTTGTACTGTTTTTAGGGAAGTATGTACGACAACAACTTGAAGTCAAGTTTATTTTTTTTTACGTTCTGATTTTTAGGTGCGATGTAACTGTAGATTAGCCAAGAAACTTGGGGGGGGGGGGTGAGGT
>NW_017803961.1:24181-30257 GCF_001625305.1 Branchiostoma belcheri | reverse complement strand
ATCTTATTAAGACTTATAAAGACTATATTATTGCTAAAGTCCCCCAACCCATTTTTTTCAAAGAGTCGGACAATTCATCTCTCACTGCCTCCTGAGAAGAAGTCAAACTCCCTAATAGCATGACAAGATTAGTTCAATAGAATAGAATAGATTAGAATAGCAGTTACCTTGTTCCTATCACCTGTTCACATATTGCATATTTACTTTTTATCCGGTATGTATACCAACTTTATTAGATTGAAGTAGAGATAGTAGGTTCCATAATTATATCGTACACGTAGAAGTTGCTGTTAGCAAATATTTTCATGGCAATGTCTGTATGCAATTAGCCCTCGGGCAGGAATTTGCAATAAACAACTACATGTATATATTAAGCCACATGAGGTCACACTTTCCGTGATTGAGGATACTCAACAATCTTCAGCAATGAAGGACTACCAAGATTACATTTATTTACCTTTGCAAAAGGAAAAATTTATAATTGTTGTGCTTTAGATTTTTTCTTCTTCTCCAAACACACAAGGTTAATGACATGGAGCTTACAGCTGTTACCATCATGGTAACTGGTGCTGTAGCAGACACCCTGTGGTGTTGGTTTCATGTAGCAATGGCAGAACAGATTGGGAGAGGCTGGTCACCATACACTAGACTAAGTAATTAATGCGTTTGAACTTTGGGTAAGAGTTTGTTAGGCTAGACAATGTGAAAGTTAAGACTCTGTCCTGATGCCTCTATTTTTATTAGGCTCCGCCCTGTTCTGTTGCCTCTAGATCTGTTATGCTTGCAAACCCAGTGTTGTTTTGTAACAAAGCTGAAATAGATACATACATATTTGGTGTAAATTTTATACCTACATCATCTACTAGGTCGGGAGTCCGTACATCTGGAAGGACGTGGTGTCGTTTACGAACATACCAGTGGGCGCAGACCAGCGCACTGCCAGGGTGTTCGGTGGTTTCCAGGGGACAGCGCGGTATTGGAGATTTGTCGTCACTCAGACCCCTAATGGCTGGCAGCCGTACTTAAGGGAACTACAGCTTTTTATATCCCTAGGTGAGTTAACAGTTTAATCATTAGCCTCCTTTGAAGACCCCCCCCCCCACTAAAAAAAACAGAGGCCATAAAAAATGTTGCTAAACCACAGGAATCAGGAATACAAAGCTGGGATTGCGAACTTGTGATAGTACATTAGCGACTTTGCGACAAACGGGCACACGCTGGCTCTCTGTGACATTCATGAGTCGGCACCTGTTTTTGAGTTCCGTGGAGGTTCGGCAGCCTGGGTGCCGTCTTTTGTACAAGTAACCAGGGGTCCAAAACTTACCCATTTTTGCAGGTTTGGGCCAAGGCCCTATCACCACACAAAGTTTGAGAAAATTTGATTTTTTTAAAGTTTTTGGCGACGTCTCATGGAGGAGCCTAATGGTACAGTATTGTGTGCAATTCGCAAGAATTATAGGAGTTTATACAGGTATTTTGTCCACAGGCATGCGGAATGTCCACAGGCATTTCTCTTATCCACATCCATGCCCACATTCCTGGAACCCTGAAGACCTGTCTGCCCCAGATGGCCCTACTTTCTGTGACCCTAGGGCTCGTTCACTATGCACTCAGTGGAGGAGTGCACTGTATCTGTCTAGACTTAACCAAAGTCCGAAGTCCAAGTACCAAGTCTTCCTCAAAATCATGAAATGATGACAGTGCCATGCAAACAATAACCCTAACAGCAATCACCGTCGCCATGGCAATGTATGTTTTCATTGCCAGTCTTGTGCCACTTTTTTTCTGATTTGCATGGTTTTTACAGACATCTGCTCTTAACAGGCGACCACAGTGAGAGGCGACTTATGTTTTTTTTTAAGCAAACTGAACAGAGATTTCTCGTACCGTCCTTCCAGTCTGCACATATTCCCTTGGGATGGAATCTGGCGCCATACCCAATGACAGAATCACCGCATCCTCTTACCATTATGATGCTGCTCACGCGCCCTACCGCGCTCGGTTGAACGGAGTTGCTGGTGTGGGCTCCTGGTCAGTCAGATACAACAGAATCGGGGAATGGTTACAGGTTGGTAGACATTTTGGTACATTAGATAATCACGATTCTACCTGTTACTTTCGGAATAGGAACGTACTAATTTAGGTATCCCGAATTCATGCTAGCGCTATATTTGTATGTTTGAGTTCCAAAGTGAGTATATATTGGGTTTGATTGGCAGGTATGAGTCCGTATGAACGGGTATGTAATGCATGCGATCGCCAGGTATGGAAACCGCGGTGTAATAATGCAGTAAGTTTCCTCATACAATCGTATGGGTAATACTACATGTGATGATGTGTTTTTTTTTTCAATAAGGCGAACCATGTTGTTAACTATATAATAATAATAAAGTAGTTTAGTCTTCTCAAACTGGATGGATTTTTAATCTTTAGACGTTTCAGGTGTACATCTGACACCTTTCATCTGTACAGCACAGTACTAGTGTACTGATGAATGGTGCCGGATGTACACCTGAAACGTCCATCTAACTTGAGAAGATTAAACTACTTTATTATCATTATTACCATCCTGGATGAGTAACCTTCATCAACGTAAACAATATACTTTACTGTATTGAAATCCCTGATTTTTTTTTGTTTGGATTATTGCACAACACACGATATCAATTTCGCTTTTTCTAAGGTGATAAAGTTCGAATTCCCTTTTCCGAACAATGTCCTATGTTAATGACTTCGAATCTGTTGTGTTTAGAATGTTAATGTCAAAACTTAGCCCCACTGATAGTACTGTCCTTATATAATTATTGTGCATAATGCGGGCTAATTTTAGCTTGCAGTGCACGCTATCTAGACATAGTTAGTTTCCTGGCTTGTACTTCACGTGTATTCTAAAACGAAGAACATCCATTCATTCAGGTGGATTTAGGAGAAATGAAGACCGTCACAGGCACCATCATCCAGGGTCGGTATCATCATACCAACCAGTGGGTGACCTCCTACAAACTACAGTACAGTGTAGATGGTCTTAGTTGGATCATGTATGCAAGTAGCGATGGCTCCGAAGAGGTAGGTTATATGCAAAGATATCCCTTTTTTCCAGATCAAACAGAAGAAATAATCCAATCAGTCCTAAACTATTACGAAAAAGAACCTTGGCGGTTGTTATATACTAGGGTTTAGGTTTGACGTGCCACTGTATCAGCTTTCAGCTAATATATTATACAAAGAATCTAAACAAAATTGCTATTATTTATCGTGGTTGTGATGTCTAGGTGTTTCCAGGCAACACCAACAGGTACACTCCCGTAACCAACCTGCTGGACAGTCCCACTGATGCCCGGTACGTGCGTTTCCTGCCTCAATCCTGGTATGGACATATGAGTATGAGGGTGGAGGTTCTAGGCTGCAGCATTAACGGTAGGTTTCTGTTGAAAGTCGTTGCATTGGCACTTGACTCCTTGCTTTTTTTTACCTTCACTTGGACTTGGACTAGAGACAAGGTAAGATACCTTACAGGTGATGAAAGGTGAGTTTACTTGAACTCTATTCCAAAGGTCACTCGGAAGTAAACTCACATGTTACACCTGTAAGGTACCTTACCTAGTCTCTTGTACATGGAAAGCTTTCTGTCACACCTTTAAGGTATATTAAGTAAGCTCTCCACCAAGGAAAATCACCTGTCACACCTGTAAGGAACCCCACCTGATCTTCAGCCATGGACAATGAACTGAACTCACATGTAAGGCACCACGACTGGTCACTAGCCAAGGAAAATGAAAGTACCTGTAAGGTACTATTACTATTCATGGAAAATTGACTTAAATCACCTATAAGGTACCACGCCTGTTCCCTAGCCATGAAAAAAAGAAATTTTGAGCGTTTAGTTACATCCTTTAAGCAAACAGTAGTCGGATTTGTAAATTTTTTCGTCTCGAAAAAAACGTATTGGCATTTTTTGCAAGTGATTTTCCAGAATTAATAAACGTACCGTCCAAAAATATGAACATCACCAGGTTGATGCTCTGGCCAAAAATAAACGAACGTTATTTGAAAGGTGGGAGTACCACCGACTGCTTTATATTTGGGATGTTCTCTCATGGTTTCGGCTCATTATCCCTTGTTTTCGCTAGTTTTTGCTTATTTTCGCCTTTTTTTGTTGCTTATTTTTGTTTTCGCTTTTTTTCGCTAATTTTCACATTTTCTAAAGACCCCGTTCATGTGATTAAAAAAAACTTCCGATGTTAGCCCCCCCCCCTCGTTACAATACATATTATAGATTTCGCAGCTTCACGCATCTTTCTTTTATACTAAGCTTTATGCATGTAGTCAGCAAATCGTTTTGCCATAATGATTGTAATACAATTACCCGGTATTATAAAAGCAACACAGCTGCAATTATGGTTACTATGTAATGTGTATAAATTATCCTTACTATTTTTTTTAAACTAACGAGACCTCATTTTATAAAACAGCCGACCCCTCGACAATGGAGACTATCGACATACCAGAAGGTTTCAATGTAGCTGAGGGACGCAGGACGTCGACAAACTACCGCGTAACTGGGAAAACACCTGAAAAAGTTGTTGATGGAAACACAAACACGGACATGTACCACGGCAGTTGCATGAGCACCGTAGTAAACCAGCCTGATCCTTGGCTGATGATAGATCTTTGTCACCAATTCTCAGTCAACAGGTAAGGCCAATACACAAATGATTTATGTTTTTATCCGCCATTAGGCCATGTTGATTTGATAATATGGATGACATCCGTGCGCGCATGAATTTTCGGCCGTTTCCAAAAAAAAAAGAAAAGGTTTTCAACCATATTGTAAATCGTACAAAACAGTTGCAAAATGAGCAAAAATATACCATAAGTTACAAAAAAAATAATAAAAACCATACCAATGTCGTAGAATGCCAAAATCAAACGAAAAAAAGACGAAATTGTAAAGAAATGAACTTGAAGACTAGATTATTCGCCAAACCATATTCTGTGCCATTTGCTCAACCCTCATGACCACGTAGATTTCATAATGAACTTTTTTTTTTGCAAAACTTTTTTTTTATTCGCACGCGCGCATCAGTTTTGGGGCTCCCGGAGGATGTCATCCATATAATCAAATCAACATGGCCTTAGTGATTTATTAAAGAAAATTAACAGAATCGGTAAACCATACAACAAGAAATAATGAACAACGATGTGATCTTGGATTAATGTTAGAAATATATATGATATATGTTACACAATTATAATAAAAGAAGTACAGGAGTGAAAAATTTAAATATGAGGTACAATTGTACTTGGAAGAACAAAGACAACGATTGATTTTGCTGCTCCACTTTAAGCTCCCATGTAACATTTTGGTGCGCAAAAATATTTATAATTTACCAAATAAATGAAGTTTTCAGTCATGTTGATTTTCATTTTTCAGCACATTTGCACCATTTTTTGCATTTTCAGTATATACAGATATTAAGCAAACAAATTGGACTGTGGTGAGGTAATGTAAGGGGACAAAACACAGACAAAACTGAACTTATTGTCCTATTATAAATGCACAGAGTCGTCCTATACAACCGCATGGACTTTGAAGCTGAAAGAATCAACCCGTTCAACCTACATCTGGGGAATGTGCCAGAGGTGGTGAAAAATCCGACGTGGGGAGGGAACTTGAACTTCGACCCAGGCCAATTAACGACAAAGACCATCCCTGTAGCCGGAGTTAGGGCGCGCTATGTTGGAATCCGGCTCCCGGGACCCAGCCGTACTCTACAGCTGTGTGAGGTGCAGGTGTTTGTGAATGACCGGTACATTTCACCTCGAGGTGAGTTTTAATTCTCAATTGTTTATTATCAAATGATATCAAACTTGCAGACATACATATAATTTGCCTCCATGACATTATTATGATTACAATTTCCAATATTAAAATAAACACATACATACTTATATACATGCTTCTAATATGAACAGTACAATCCAGACATAAGAAGTATAATGCTGATTATACAGTATGATTGTGAAGTCTGATGGACTTATGCATGAAAGAGTCCTGAAGTCTTATTGTTCGGGG
>NW_017803961.1:22983-24161 GCF_001625305.1 Branchiostoma belcheri | reverse complement strand
GGGGGGCAGTGTTTTTTGTTTCTAAGAAAACGTCCAGTAGCTATTAAATGAGCTATGATCGAGAGACAGACTAGGGACAAGTTTCTTTCCTGGAGGAGAATGAAATGCAGTTGCCACAAGTCCTGAAAATAGTCAAATGTGATGAGTATTATTCAGTGAAAAAGACGATTGGACAAAACAGACACTCACTATTCTGATGATATATAACATCGAATCTTGTATATCATTGTTAATTGACCTGTTGATGATTTGATTCAATTTTGATAATTTAATCAAACGCTTGAAGTGATGTAATGTTAGCTGGTTCAGAACCTGGCATCGTGAATAACTTTTCCTTTTGAGAATCAGACAAGGGCAAATAATAATATATTGCAATGGTATTTATTGTTTCAGAAACTGTTGTATCTTTATTGCCATCTGTTTCATGATATCTTTCCCTCTCTTTCTACGACTCTTTTCTTTCTATATTCTCTTTTTCCTTTTTCTGTGTCTTCTTTAAAAAATTCTATCACTTGTAAATAAACCTAATTTATATAATATACTTCGTTCAGGTTAATACAATCATATATGTCGACTTTCGCCTGTGTGTGTGTTACAGAATCATGTTTACTGCTGGGCTGTTGGCGGGTTGATGAGTCCCACCCGGGTATGCTGTTGTTTGATTCTCCGCTGGACTACGGCCTTCATAACCTGATCCCCGCCCTCCCCCGGCCCGCTGGACTTGTCGCTGACGTCAGTGTTGACGTCACAGCTGGAGATCTGCCTCCGGTCACGCTTCACACCGTCATTCACGTTGCTCCAGTCTACACTTTATCAGGACTGGACATTCAGTAAGTTGTTTTTTTTTATTGCATTTCAAAAAAAAGATACACAACACATACAGAAAAACAAAAGGATAAAGTTCAAGACTAATAAAGACATAGACCACGGATCCATAATATAATGTAGAAAATAAATAAACTATAACGTAAATAATAATCTACCATAAGTAACAGCAGATTAACAAATGATAAATATCAAAAACAACCAAAATATTAGAACAATGTCAAACAAAAATAATGTAGACAAAACAATGGCTTAAATATAAAACTGGGGGAGTTTACCTTCAGTAAGTTATTATCATGATCATGATCATGATCATCCAGGATTTTGAATGTGTGTGTGGGGTGGGGGGGGGG
>NW_017803961.1:0-22963 GCF_001625305.1 Branchiostoma belcheri | reverse complement strand
GGGGGGGGTCTCCTGGTGTCTGGTTAACCAGAGAGCGCCGAAGGCCCGAGGTTCCCGCGGGGTCCGATTTTGACAATTGAACCTTGTAAAATGGTATTTCCTGCGTTTTTGAGAGGGTTTCAAATGAAAAATCAGACATTTATACACACTGTGTTCAACATTTATACACACTGTGTTCAACATTTATACACACTGTGTTCAACATGTATACACACTGTGTTCAACATTTATACACACTGTGTTCAACATTTATACACACTGTGTTCAACATTTATACACACTGTGTTTAACATTTATACACACTGTGTTCAACATTTATACACACTGTGTTCAACATTTATACACACTGTGTTCAACATTTATACACACTGTGTTCAACATTTATACACACTGTGTTCAACATTTATACACATTGTGTTCAACATTTATACACACTGTGTTCAACATGTATACACACTGTGTTCAACATTTATACACACTGTGTTCAACATTTATACACACTGTGTTCAACATGTATACACACTGTGTTCAACATTTATACACACTGTGTTCAACATTTATACACACTGTGTTCAACCATGTTCAACCGGAGTATGTGGTACGGACAGGACTTTAACTTGTCAGGAACAACCACCGAGTCACCAACTCGTTTTTCTTTATCCCTTCTGTGTTATATGTAGTGGCGTCGGGTGGTGTAGTGGTTAGAGCAATCGACTATGAACCGAGGAGACCCGGGTTCGATTCCGAGTCGTACCCGGGACATGTCTGAACATGCGCCCCGACGTTGTGCCCTTGGGAAAGGCATTTTACACGACAATCCTCACTCCACCCAGATGAGTCACTAAGACCTAAACCAGTGGGCTCACAATAACTGAATGTTCTTCCTTTCAGTTGCGAAGAAAACTGTGATCCGTGGAATACGATATCGGCCCAACCCTTGTTGCTGTATACGGATTCAGTGATATTCGGAACAGCCGAATTCTCTCTGGTAGAATTCCCAGCGGAATTCCCAGGGCAGCAGTGGACCTCTGGTATAGACAGTGTGACATCCGACCGTCTCCGAGTTCTCGGTGGGACATTCTGGGTAAGGTCATGTGTAAGGCTATGTTGATTTGATTATATGGATGACATCCGCGCGCGCATGAATTTTCGGCCGTTTCCAAAAAAAAAAGTTTTCAACCATACTGTAAATCGTACAAAACAGTTGCAAAATGAGCAAATTTAAACCGTAAGTTGCAAAAAGAATATTAAAAAATGTCGCAAAATGCCAAAATCAAACAAAAAAGACGAAAATGTAAAGAGAAATGAATTTAAAGAGTAGATTATTCACCAAACCATACTCCGTGTCATTTTTTAACCTTCATGACCACGCAGATTTCATAATGAAAGCACCTTTTTAACTTTTTTTTTGCTAAACTTTTTTTTATTCGCACGCGCGTATCAGTTTTCGGGTTCCCGGGGGATGTCATCCATAAAATCAAATCAACATGGCCTAAGTCACAAAAATAGGCAGTGACTGCTTTTCAAATGAAGAGAATATGAATTGTCACAGTTCATGTCTCAAGGTTAACATAGTCTAGATTACGTTCAGTAAAAACAGTTTTCAATAAGTGTATTATGCTTTTAAACCTGCTTGTTGCACAGGTCCCATCTAACACGGGACGTCCAAATTCAAGATGAATCGAACATCCTTAAAAGGATAAAAGTTACCTAGGTACCCAGTTGTAGTCAAAGTGAGGATAGGGATTCGAATCCAGAACCCTAGATTCTAAAGAGGTGAACAACCCACAGCTTTTATACTATCATGAAAGTTAATCTGTGTTGGTATTAACATGTTGAAAGTTAAAACAACACAAAAAGTTTTTTCACCTAGAGCCTTTGACCAATGAGCTTTTGTATTGGACCAAAAGTTTAACTTTAAACAACCCATAGCTTTTATAGCCTTATTGCATATATGTTTTACTTAATATTTTGTTTAAGCCCAGATTGTGTATGTTAAGCGACGGTCACAACTCGCCGTGCGTGCTTTTTGTCCGTACGTTTTTGTCGTGGCTACGTCTGCTACGTTTTTTTCTGCAAACGTAGGGTGGCCGGCCGAGGGAGTACGTCACTCGCACGGTTGCGCAATGTGTACGTACGTGGTCTGCACGACACGCCTGGCCGTCAGCGGTTGCGTGCATCGTACGTTGCGCAAGTTGTAAGTGAGTTGTACGTGCCTACAACGCACGATCTCTGTGCGATTGCTATGTTGCCGCGTACAGGCCGTACCTACACGTGCGGCGTACGCACGGTTTCCTTACTCACTAGCACGTTGTAAGTGCGTGCACCTCATGTTAACTTCATCATCACTAGCCGCCCTGGTGTCTTCCGCGGCCCGTTTCTTTGGGTCTTGTTTGGTAGTCTTCTTCTGAGCCTTCCTGGGCATCTTGGAGACGAGTTGGCAGTCGCCCGTCAAGTTGTCTTTATATACTGTAGAGATCAGGTACGTTGCATGTGCGTTGCATGTGCGTTGCACGTGCGTTGCACGTGCGGAGCACCTGGTATGGTGCACGTGTGTTCTGCGTGGTCATTGAGCAGGTCAACTGAGAAGTGAGGAGTAAGCACGGATGACGCAAGCACCGTGCGTGGCACGCACGTGCTTCGTGCGCTGTCCGTACAGCAATCGCACGTGAGAATAGTGAAGTTAAACTCACGGAGTCCGTACGTTGCACGCTCGTAGGCTGTACGGGGCACGCGCGTCGCACGTACTCACACGCACGGGTGGTAAATCCGCAGACCGCACGTAGAAAAAAGTATTACATGCACTTAAAGTTCTACGGCGTGTCTGCGTGCTCCCAAATCCGTAGGATTCCGTACGGAGGTGGTACTCACCACGCACGGATGCCGTATGATTGCCCACGTTTTTGCACGTAGACAGCACGCAGAAGCACGTACGGCGAGTTGTGACCGTCGCTTAATGCAGTTCAGTCTGCTCTGTAGTTATAGTTGACCATACGAAAGTGTGCTTGTTGGTGCACCTATCTTTCTTCATGTGTTTCTAGGCTGATTGATACTACAAGGGATTCTTCAAGACAATCTAATGAAGTGATCGAACAAACTACAGCTTTTGCCACATTGTCATAAATGCTTTCATAGCTATATTTCAGCCATATTTTTCTTTCATAATATGTTCAAGTCCATTTTTTTAAATATATTTCTATTATTGTTATAGTTGACCACACGAGTCGTTCAGTGTACTTTTTTTGCACCAATCTTTGTCCGTCTGTTTCCAGGCTCCAGGATTCTACACCGTACGGCTAACAGACCACCACGCTGCTGAGTGCGGTGATCTGTCCAGGGTTGCGGAGTGGCGTTTTCACGTCAACCCCCTGCCAGCGCCCCCTAGTGGTGACGGCGTGTCCGCGGGCCGTGTGTGTACCCTGCTACCGGCGGACGGAGTATCTCTGATCGATCAGTTCTGCGTCACGTGTCCTGGTGAGATTATGTTCAGACAACCCTCTTCAATTGCAAGAATGTTTCTATTGTTTATTGTTTATTTATTATTTGCACGTATAAAAAAGTTACATAATCAAATAATAATTATAAGAGAATATGCGGGGTAGGCCAGAAACCTAGGTGGCCTACCTCTTCAAGCTCGTCACCTGTCCACAGTGACTAATTTTTCTCGGTCCCAAAATTTTCCCCATGGACACAAGCATTAAGCAACCTGTCCAAGGTGACCACCTGGCCAACGCGACCGCGACTGGTCTGAGTTGGGTCCGCTCAAGGTCAAATACCTGCCAATGGTGACCACATCATTTTCGATCACGTTGACTATTGATGGTAACTAATGAGAAATCATGGAGAAACCTAGCCTCTACCAGGCTCCGTGGGTCGCAAATTGGAGCTTCTATGGCCGGCTGGATCTTCTCTGGTATACTATCCCTTTATTTCGGCCAATTTCTACTATTTTTCCAGCGATCCGCGGAGCCTGGTAGAGGCTAGGAGAAACCAGCCAATTGTTCCATGTGCCACCCTCCCCACATCTATTCTGTACAGAACTGCAGCTGAAGATGACATTAAAGCATCTCGACTTGGAAACCATTTATGTCTAAGTCATGTTGTGAGGCGACCCTCTTCAGAGAGTCTGTTTGACTGTATTTAGAATAGATTCCTGTATACAGTCCGAGGTCCATTAGTACGCTTGTAGAAATAGTTTATTGTTACTAAGTGTGAATTGCCATACATTGTATCCTATGTAACTGTTGCACAATAAACTTGACGCGACGCGACTAAAACCCTAAGCCTGAAATAACACGTCAGAACATGAAATGATATATTAACATAAGGTTCTATATATCAATTACACAAAAATGTTCAGCAATATTAGGAAAATGTTCAGCAATGTTTCGCACAAACATTTGTAAAGATGTCGTCGTACAACAGCTATACAAGACAGTTCTTAATGACTTCAGAATATTGTGCAAAGATATTTTCTAAGTATCTAAAATTTACCCTTCTGATATTTTTATATTTCCCTTCCCCGAAGGAAAACATATTGTCCTTGCTGTGTTTATTCTTCGTCTTCTTCTCCAAAAAAATAAGGTCAATAACCTGAACCAGACGTCTGTCACCATGGTAACTACAATATGGTGTTGGGTTATATCATGTCTGTAGGGGGATTAAGACTCTCCTGTCACCATTCATGAACGTGTTTGAGTAGGAATTAACAGAGCAGACCATATGCAAAGAGCAGACCATTATGCAGTTTCTTTGCCTTTCTAGTTTTCATAACATGTTTCTTATTGCAGAGTTCCTTGATATCTTGGGTCCGTTGGAATTATCGATACGGTTCCAGCTGACGCCGGCGGGGGAACTTTCCACGGCAACTTTTCCCGGAGACGGCCCGGACGAGGACACCAGGATCTTCCTCACGGCTTCATCACGGGTCTGGGTGAGGACATTGTGATAGCTATATAAAAGTTTCATATAAAGTAAAAGTTATGTAATTCATCTTTGATTCTTTTTAACGGTGTCGCTCAATGCAAGGCCAATTATTTTTGGCCACTTCTAGGCATAGAGCTATAGGTACTTACATAGGTACTTATGTAAGTATAATGTAGTTGTGTCAGGAGATGGCGGTGGACCTTTGTTTTGAAGCGTTGTGGATTGTAATCGGACGGAAAGCAGCTGTTTGGAAGAGAGTTCCATAATTTTGCTGTCCGGGGAAAGAAGCTGTTGTTGTAAAATGACTTGGAGACGGGTATGTTGACGGTGTATTGATGAGAACTGGAAGAGAACCTAGTGGCACGCTGAAAGGTTCTGAGCAGTGGATTTAGAAATGAAATGAATGAATGAATTGTTTATCATATGAGCGTTCATTGGTAGTTCTAGGAATGGGAATGGTTCTACCAAGTTAGAGGTCTTTGCTTAGATGCGTACAAAAACAACATTGCAGCCTAATAATACAATGTAGAAATTTACGGAGTTTCAGGACATATACAATTGTACAAAATGCCAGCAATATTTACAAACTGAATAATAAGAATATATACTAACAGTAGTCGGGTGATTACACAATAGTATTTTACAATTTTGGTATAAGTTACAAACACTGTTCAGGACTTTTGACAGGTACTTTTGTGGGGTCGTGTGGCGCAGTCGGTAGCGCGTTCGGCTCACACCCCAGAGGTCGCGGGTTCGAACCCTGCCCATGTCAGTGATCTTGTGCCCTTGGGAAAGGCAATTTACACGACTCTCCTCACTTTACTCAAATGAGAACCTAGCTTCGGTTAGGGACGTACCTCGGATAAGACGTTAAATGGAGGTCCCGTGTTTGGGAGAGCCACCACCCCATGCACGTTAAAGATCCCACCGCACTTTACAGTAAAAACCTTACAGTATGGTCTTACGCAGCTTGTAAATGTACGCACATGTACAAAACTGGTGTGTTACGACTAAAGGCGGTTTACCGGTTATGCGAAACAAACAAACAAACAGGACTGGAATGTCACTGTCCCTGTACCTGTCAGATCTTATAAAAGGTAAAGGTACTATGTATCTAAAGAGTCACTAAGCCCTAAAGAAGACTGCAAAGCTTGTGTTGGAGTGAATTTAAGTTCTAGTTTGATATAGAAGTTGACAGTGTTAACAAATTTGCTATGTCTGTCTGCAGGTTGGATACACACGTCTGTTTGACCTCGCTGTCGGCAGTATCCGGTTGTTTGTACGCGCTGACTCGGTGGACGGACGATTTTTTGAGATCGGGCTGACACCAATAGAGGTGGGCATGCGTCACATTCACCCTTGTTCTGCTGAGCGCAACATATGTCGCTTGGCACATAGAGTATCATTTATATAGCACCCTGTATAGGTACGATTTGGGGGTATTTCTCGTGCAACGCATCACACCGCAGCGAAACGCAACGAATGCAGACGTATGCTATGTCACTGCAGGGCAAAAAAAATAGGGGTTTATGATCTATTTAAGACATGAAATTATTGAAAAATATTGTGCCAGGAATGTCAGCAGGATAAGGGTTAAGGCCTGCCGGGGGGTCCCAACAACGCTCTACGCTAAATTTTGAGAGACGGCTACGTATTACGCTGAATTCAGGAAGCCTCCCCAATAAGTTTTACAATACATTTCGGGTAGCTACAACACATTACTTAGACGTTAAAACCGCGCCAAATGCGCTCTACGTAAAATGCGCCAATTATGCTCTTAGTTGAATTAAAGAAACCGGTATGCCTTCGCTCTACGTAGAATTGAAATGGCCGACTATGCTAAACAAAAATATATCGGCATGCTGGACCCCATTCTTGTGTGCCTACCACAATGTATGCCCTGATAGAAGCTGACGTGATGTCCTTGTCATCGTCGAGAACGACGGATAAACAACAACAACATCCCTGAAAGGACCAAATTATATGTGATATTGACGTCGTATGATATCCATTACATTGTAAATATAGAACTCAGTCAATATTATGACAATATATTGTACCCTTAGAGAATTTGGCTGCAACAACAGAATAAGTCTCATACAAGTGCAGTGTTGACCGAAAATCCGCTAGATACCGTCTACTACTTGGAATGTTTTGCGTTAGGGTGTGCTGAGATTATGAGTTTGTCTGGCTGCCTTAAAATCTCTTTTGGCTTTATAGTGGGTGGGAGGTGTTTATAAAAGTTGATTGACAAGGAGGGCACCTGAAGGTGACCAGGCACCTACCTTCTGGAAGTGGGGTGATACCTATGAAATAAGATTTTACAGACCCCTCCATAGTTCCCAAATCAGTCTTGAAATTCATGTTTGTGCATGTGGACTTGACGACCATGGCTACCCAGAACACTTTTCGGAAGTCTAAAATCTCTGATTTCTTGTTAACTTCTGGTTACGTCCTCTGTATCTTACAGATTAGACCACCGACAGTTTCTCAGCTCCAAAGTTACCTTGACGCCTTCTATGCCCATCCTGATGGCCTGTTCTTTACACAACTCGCTTTGGGAGACTCAGAGACCGCTTTCAAAGGAGCGATACTCGCCTCATCTGCAGCCGGAGGTTTAGCTTACACAGGACACGATGTGTTGGAGGTATTATGTGTTTTGAATGTTTTTTTTTACGGATTAAGTCTGAAATAATACATAACAGTTATAGTATTATATGTTCAGTACGTTCGATAAGCTTTATTAAAATTCAAAGCTATCTTACTTGTTAGGTAGATTATTCATAACTATCGTATAATCAAGAAGTAAGAAAATTGTTGCAGCGATTATACACTGGAAACATTTTGAAATTATTTTTAAGTCGTCTAGTACACATGGGACATACAGCTTCAACGTTCCCTACGCAATGCAATGCAGTGGAATGGTCCTGTCCTTGGTGCTGAAGTCAATAGATAGAACCAAGCTTAGACGCAAGTTTGGACAGTCCATGGGTACCCAGGACCATACCTGAAGCAAATCTACTTTGTTATACACACTGAGACTTTCCAGAGCTGTGCCTAACCCTAACCCTTACCCATTCAGGTATAAATCTAGATAGACGCGGTTCTGGATATAATAGTTGCATCCTTAGGGTATAGAATTTTCTTCTTACACAACCAGTAAGGTTTTCCGGGACGAAGGGGGGATACAAGCTCAGCCACGTTTGGGATTGCATTCTCGCCGCAAAAGCGCCACCTACTTTGGCGATAAATAGCGGCGAGTTGCAGAACTCCAGTCAGAAGCAGGTGAGAAACTTACTGGTTGTGTAAGAGGAAAATTCTATACCCTAAGTATCTTCCAACCTGATGAAATTATTTACGGAAAATAGTTGCATCCATCTACATGTGGTATATACAATGTAACTGGCCTTTTTAGCAACTTGAATGTATTTTGGATATAATTTAATAATAGTAGAAGACTAGTAGGCAGAATAAATGATTTGTTTGCATAATGACTAGTAGATAGAACTAGTTAAACTGTAATTTGTTGACTGTCTGTACAGATTGTGGATAAGATAACTGAAACAATAGCAATGGTGGATCTGGAGGGTGTTGAGAGCATCAACTGCGTGGCACTGTCTACTTTCCTAGTCACTGTTGTGCCCGAAATGGTGTCTGGAAAATCTCAGGTATGTACGTAAAATTACAAAACTTGCAGTTACTAAAACTGAAACTGTTCTGGGATGTATTATAATTCTTGTTTTTTTAACGATACTTTTACAGTTTTTTTGCGGTATTTTCTTTACCGTGAACATTACAGTACCGTTAACAAGTTGTTTTTTTTTTACTTTCTTTTTCCGCACCTGCCACAACCTTGAACATATAGCTCTGTTAAGACCTCCATTTTTCTCAGACTGTGAACTTTTGCTACCGTGAACACAAAGTGAATCACAGTATGTATTGTGAATATTTGGCTCTACAGTAGTGGCCAAATATTGGACATAGAAAATCATGGCCCATTTCATGGCTATATATATATATGGCTCTATACATTTTTATCCATCACAAATACTAGTATAAGGTAGCCAAATAATAGGTCATTGAGTGATCCTGAGATTCTGGCATTTTAAAAGAAAATCTCCTTACACTAGTAGCAATACACAGTCAGCAAAACCGCACTACAACAGGTCCTAGGATGGCCAACATTACAACAACGCAGACAATTTAAACGTTTAACATAAATCTATAAGACAATCGACAACCTCATCGCTATACCAATACACGCCGTACTCAACAAACAACAAAAACACAAGGGGACACCACATCCTTTTTACACACTTTCCTGCTAAACCTTACAAGGGTAGAAATATTCCACGATCTATACAAGAGGTGGGCACCCTGCCAGGTAATCTAGTTAGCGCAACATCAACTGATCTGTTCAAAGCTTGGTTGACCAAGTACAATGGCGACCCCAGTGCCACTCATTTGCTACATTAAACCCTGGACGTCTACGTGGTACATGTCACAACATCAGTTTTTCTTTTTGATGTTGTAGGTACTGCACCACACATTTTGACATATTTTTGCCTCACATTTTTTTGGTCTAGCACCACCATCACCGGTCACGCCAGGGCATTGACCCCCTGGACGCTACACCCCAAGAGAGTCATTGTCCAGTATTGTACAGAAATAGACAACAGTATTGAAGACACTAACGTCAAGGCTTTACATGTAGGTACTGGCCGCTGCTTCTTTACAAGCAGCATTCGAGAGAACGAGGGAGCTTGCAGGAAACACCACTGATACACCAGTGGAGGTGGTCAACAAGCTAGCAGCGTTCATGTTCTCTGGTCAGTGTTGTTCACTCAGAAAGTTTCTGTTGTGTCTTTCATTGTGTTTACCGAAGGAAAACATATTGTTTTTGCTACGTTTCTTCTTCTTCTTAAAACAGTAACCTCAATGACAATGATCTGAACCAATGCTGTATCTGTTACCATGGTAAAATTGATAGGTTGGGCTTTTCGAGTTTCAACAGTTATTACTTAGTTTTAAAATAGACATAGAAGAAGATATTTAAATTAAACCAGTACAATAGACATACAGGAGACATGCAATGGTGTAAGCATAAAGCTTTAACAAAAAAAAAACCATGATAGATATATGTGGATGATTCCATGAAACCGTAAGCACAGTCGTGGATAAGTAGTAAGAAATATGTCTGATGCTCCTTTCCTTTTGTACAGGAACTGTGAACGTGCTGGCAGCTTCATCTGTGTTGGCTGAAAAAGGGAAATCGGAGAAACCCTTCACTACAGACCTTGCCTACGTAAGCAAATTGTCCTTTCCTTGTCATCCATACAAGGTGTGCATACGAGAATTTAGCGTTTTAAAAGGCCATGTTGGTAATATGGATGACCTCCTCTGTGAACACCAAAACTGATGCGAGCGTGCGAATAAAATGGGGTTTGGCAAAAATCCACGTGTTCATGAAGGTTGAACAAACGTATGGTATTGCCTACTCTACAAATTCATTTTTTAAACATTTTTGTCTTTTTTGGTTTGATTTTGGCATTCTACGACATTGGTATTGTTTTCCTTTTTTGCAACTTACGGTATATATGCTCATTTTTCAACTGTTTAGTACGATTTACAGTATGGTTGAAATCAACATAGCCTAAGCCAGCTATCTCTGACCACACTGTACCAGAGACGCATTGGGCTATGTAGAAAATTCGCATTTTCAGTAGCAATATCACCTTCTTACGCTCGCTGGCTACCTCCCAGACGTGAGGATATGCACGGTAGAGCGCTGAGGTCTAAAAAAAATATCTCAAATATCATTCAGGTTCAGGATGTCTAGGTGTAGAAACAGCACGTTACCGTTACTTGTTAAGCTACTGAATGACTAACCTCTCCCGCTCTTCTGTATCTCATTGTGTCATTTTATTATTAAAAGAACATGTTATTCATTTATCCATTCATTCACATCTAATTACATAACATCCATATGCATTTGGTTACATATTGCACATTGCACATTGCCAAGTGGAAACTTTAATAACACAGCCAAGAAAAGAGATACACATGGCATGATGCTTCCACACAAGCAAAATACTTACGATTCCATATACGCCCACCCCAAGTGTTAAAAAGCTTTGTAGCATTCCAAAAAATTTACCATATATGGTGCCGTTAACATGTCGAGTATAGACTATTAGCTACCACACACAAACATCGATATTTTTGTCTCAATCTCTGTTGAAAAAACTCGAGCTCTTTTGCATACAGTAGTGCAGTCAACATGAGCATAAAATACATGATTAGCTGCCTAAAAACATACAAAAATTGAAATGTATCCACGTGTTCCAATCCCTAGTGTCAAGAAGCTACGACGATAGCTTTCCAAGCCTTGGACATTCTGGACGACATTTATCTAAACAGGCTGATGCCAGAATTCTCAGATCCAGAAATCTTTGCAGACCACTCCATGTCCAAGGTACAGTCTTGTCTCTTTCTTTTTTTTTGCAATTTTAAACCTAGTTCAATTATTTGATTTTGAAGCCTGGTGAGAAAAATTATTTTAGCAAATAGAGACAATAGAGGACAAAACACACTATTCTGCCAATATTGTTTTATATTAATTAATTAACATAACATAGTATTATTGTTGCATGAATGAACTCTTGACGTTTAAGAAATTAAGAATTTCAGACCAGAAAATGTGTTAATTTGTTTTTAACTTGCATCCCTATTCAGATGTCTCTTCTATCTTTTATCAAAATCCATTCTATGCTCAGGTCCACATCAGAATCAAACGTGAAAATCGGACGAGGCTCTCGGGAAGAGTGTACCATGTGAGCGGTGACAGTGACTCACTGGTCAGGGTTCCTTCCTTTCCTGACCTGTTGGGGGATTCTTGCAACGATAGTGACGTTGTTGGAATCCAGGTAATAATTTATATTCATAATAGAAACGAAAGACACTTTCAGAAAGACATACTTTGGTTTCAACAATAGGTAATGAAGTAAAGTTTTATTTAATCAAGCTTGTATGCACCATCCCAAGTAAGCTGTACTTTCAGTATGGGTATTACAAGGTCACTGTGCTGCTTTATTTATTATTATTTATTTATTTATTAAGTTTTACCACGTACAATATGCAATGTTGATGGCATGGCGAAACAGGTGTTTCTGACATGAAACACCTTTTCAAAGCCGCCATACCAATAAAATGACAAGACAAGACAAAAAGTAATCAAATCACATACTACAATTAGAGAAACAATTGAAAAAACTTAGAACTACAAGGCAAGTCAACTTCTTAACATTGTGTTATTGATTAATGACAACAAATAATTGTTTTCCACCCCAAATAAAAATGTCACTCAAGGTAGATAGAGGCAAGATAATTACCAGATTGTATCAGATACTGCAGTATCAATTTAAAGTCTTTATGAAATAAAGACTAAGCTTTAACTTCCAGCACTAACTAGCAAAGTATTGGGACTTACCCCAAATGCTCGGTTGACTCCATCAACCTTGTTCAGGGAATGGACCAGTCTACTCTTAGAAGTTACCTGGAACTTATGACCCCCTACTACAGTCATGTGTCTCTGAAGTCACGTTCCAAGTGTAAACGGGCCCATGTAGTTTTTTTTTTAACGGTGTCGCTCAATGCAAGGCCAATTATTTTTGGCCACTTCTAGGCATAGAGCTAGAGGTACTTAAGTGAGTATAATGTAGTTATGTCAGGAGATGGCGGTGTCAGGAGATGGCGGTAGACCTTTGTTTTGAAGCGTTGTGGATTGTAATCGGACGGAAAGCAGCTGTTTGGAAGAGAGTTCTATAATTTTGCAGTCCGGGGAAAGAAGCTGTTGTTGTAAAATGACTTGGAGACAGGTATGTTAACGGTGTATTGATGAGAGCTGGAAGAGAACCTAGTGGCACGCTGAAAGGTTTTGAGCGGCGGAACAAGAGGTGCAAGTTCTCCTGAACATCGACCATTAGTGTTGAAAGTTAAAGTTGGAAGTTTCATAATGACTCGCACGAACCAACACGGATGAACTTTCATGCTAATTCAAAGCCTTGTTCTGTTACACTTTTTTTCTCAGTTTCTGGAGTCGAACGTTAACCCTTACGAGTACTCCAACAACTCCCGTGAGATCGGCGCAGACGTCACAGGTCTAGGGGTGAAGTGTGGGAACCGGACTCTTCCGGTCTCCGGTCTAACCGATCCCGTCGACATTCTGACCAGAAGATCTAAGAACAACAGTCTTGCAGAACTGATGTATGTGTTTGAAGCATCTGAACCACGTGGGAACATGGCGGTAGGTTTAGGTTTAAAGCAGTCCCACAGTCTGTAGGAGGTTGTATACTATGGGGGAAAAGAAAGAAGCTATTATAGATATACATGTAGATTTAAAATCATGTTGCACAGCGTTATGTGTAGTTTTCAAGTTTTTGTTGTGATTTTAGTGTTAGTGTTTTAGTAGTACTGTAGTAGTAGTAGTAGTAGTAAGCCTTTATTTAAACTCGAAAGTTTTTTCGGTACATACATATGACCGCTTTTCAACAAGGTCGAGGGTGAGGGCGGGGTCACGGATTACAAATCAAACCAAAATATAATACAAAATCAAAACAGAATGCAAATCAAAGTATAATACAAAATTAAAGAGTAAATCATCAGTACGTTATCAGTCCAAGTTCCTTATCATACTTCTAAATGTTCCCAATGACTGGGCTGCTCGTACATGTGGTGGCAAGGAGTTCCACACAGTCGCCCCCGAGTACCTCAGTGACCGCCTGTACACTTCCAGTTGGGGCCTCGGTATGATGAGGTTGTCCGATGCGCTCTGTCTGGTGGATCTGGAGGCTTCATCTGTATACCGGATGAACACCCCTCGCATATGTGGTGGTAAAGAATTGTCCAAGGCCCTATACACTAGCATGGCTTTATGTTGGCGATGTAGAGTTCTTTTATGTACAATGTAGACGACATTTGGTCGCATTTAGCCCTTCGGGACAGGAATGTGTAATAAACATTGAGCTTTTTCAGGAATATGACATTGGAACCCAGAACAACTGGCTGCTTATTAACCACGAGGCAATGTACATGTATGCTTTGAATTAGGGCATGATACTTTCCAGCATTTAGAACTTTCATTACACTTAAATATAAAAGAAATTTCAAAACATTCTGCTAGCTTTAATTTACAATATTTTGTCTCAGATTTTTCAGTTCTTCGTGAGGAAAAATCACTCTGCATTAAGCATAGAGCTGGACTTCCCAAGCCTGGACCTGGACTTCAACAATACCCTCTTCCCACCTGACGTTACCATGTTACTCCGCAAGGAGGCGCCACCAACACCAGACGAATACGACTGGACTGCGACGCTGCCTGTTCCTGATGAGCAGATAGTTTCCATTCCATGGACAAATGGAACAAACCTGACGTCAAACCCCTATCATTGGCTACTCTCACCAGAGGAAATTAACATCACTACTGAGGATGTGGACACTATGAAAGACTACTTCATTGGTAAGGCCACACCAAATAAATTTTATGGATGACGTCCTTTGGAGACCCTAAATCTAATGCGAGAGGGCGAAAAAAACAAGAAGGACCCTAAAAAACAAGATGCCTAGATAAGAAATATTGCACTGCTGACAGGACCGTCCTGTCTGTTAATAGTTCCAAAAACGGCACTGTTTTGGAACTATTGACAGGATTTTTTTCAGTGCCATTTTTTTTTATTTTTTTTAACCAGACACAGGCTTTCGGCTTTACGGGTTTCACAATCTGACGATTTGCGGCACTGTCGTGACTCTTTGGTCATAATTACAGGAAGCGGAATTTCTTGTTTTTTTTCTAGGAACAGGCCAAAATCAATGCGCGCGCGGACGTCATCCATAAAATTTACACGGTGTGGCCTAAACGCCAAGTAGACACACAGTCGGGCATGTAAAACGTTGGAAATTTGACCAACTGATTGACTTTTATAGCGCGTTGAATTTCTCATCCCACACTACTAACTTCTTGTACGATAGATTACTCTCAATTCATTTTATTATATAGCAAAAGATGGCTGGTTTAGTTTAACAAATCGGTAATCTTATGTCTTTCGTTTATTCTAATAAATTCCATTCAGATTCTAAATCATGCTCATATTTTGGCATGCTCAAATTTGACCGTGGCAACTTTTAAAGCGCATTTTATTTCTCATCTCACACTACTAACTCTTTGTAAGGTAGATTACTCTCAATTCAGTTTATTATATAGCAACAGATGGCTGGTTTAGTTTATCAAATTGGTAATCTTATGTCTTTTGTTTATTCTAATAAATTCCATTCAGGTTCTGAATCATGCTCATATTTTGGCATCAACGGATGAAGGAAGTCCTTGTCTTTGTGGTTGTTACAATAAATAACAAAAATAACAGCCATTTTTATGTAGTAACTGTAAACAATAAGTGTGATACAGATAATTTATAAACATTTAACTTGGACTTTCCTTTATTTTTATCAGGTGTACAGCTCGGCTCTGAGCAGGACCTGTGGAGGGGAGACGTTGTGAACTTCACCCTGTATGTCTTTGAAACATCCTGCGTTTATTTTGACGAAGAACTCCACTTGTGGCAAAGTGATGGCTGTGAGGTATTTATTTGTTCACAAATTTTTTTCGTAAAATTTATACAAAATCACCTGACATCATATGGGAAAGAGATGAAAATAGAATTATATATATGGCTCTTTAACGAGGGTGTATCTGACGTAGCAACTTTCATTTATCGAGCGTAGGGGGAAAAGAAGAAAACACCTGTATTCATAACACACCACTTTTTGCACGTTTGTTTTCTCTTGTATTTTGATCTTATGTACTTGTATATATTTTTTGAGATCTTAGTTCATTATGTACAGATTTGTTCATTTGCATTTGTGATCTGTTATGAGTTCACTTTGTTCCCCATTATTGTATATTATATTATTTGTGTTCATATTTTGTTTGGATTCTGTTATCTGTACCTTTGATTCTCTTTTGTATATGTGTTTTACTCAAACGGTGTCGTATAAGCCCACAAGGGCTGGGCGCGGGAAAGCACACGACACGAAAATAAAGTTTAATTAATTAATTAATTAATTAATTCATTAATTCATTCATATATTTATTGAGTATTAGGCTAAAAGCACAAATTGCTTAAGTGACAATTTCTACTCAAAAACATAAAACGAGAGTTAAACGCAATGACAAAATACATACAATATTACAAAATGGGTAAAAGAAAAATGAGTAGAAACAAGACGAGTTGGTGATCTAACAATTACGAGAATCTACCCGTACAGTAAATGAAGTTTTTGAGCTACGTTACAGAGTTGCAAAAGTGAAAGTGATGTGGACCGTCGTAGCATGCAGTAAAGAACATAAAGAACTGTCATTTAGATGCTGTAGCTCTACAACGTTGGAAACAGATGATAACAGAGTACTTCTTCGACTAGAATAAAGTTTCCAGTGTAGAAAGTAGTGTTCAGTCGTTTCACTATGATAGCCACATGTAGGATAGACATTACAATACTGTTGAAAGTATATTACCTTCTTACTGTGAGGTAACTTGAGGCAATTCCGTTTTCTGCTTTCAACCACATCAGTCATCAAGAAAATGAAGAGTCATCTATAATGGTTATGGCATTTCATAGAAAGTTTACGTTGCAGCCAACTACCTGTTTTTTTTTTAATGCAGAGGTGGTAACACCTCCGCATAAAAGACCACTTGGTCATTATTGTCAGTTTTTGATGGCCTCTCAGATTACTTAAGCCATTGGCCACCTATCTCACTGTAAAGTCTCACCGTGTTACCATCTACATGTATGTTCTAGAGACAGAATTGTCAGATGTTTTACTGTACAGTATGTATTTTGATAATTCCATGTTGATTTAATTATGTGGATGGAATCCCCAAAACTAATGCGAGCTTGCGGATAAAAAAGGTTTGGCCCCCTAAAAAGTTTACTTCATTATGAAATCTATGTGATCAGAAAGGTTAAACAAATTACTAAACACGAAGAGTATGGCAAGGCGAATAATAACAGACTCTTCATTTTCATTTCTTCACATTATCTTTTTTTCCTTAATTGATTTCGGCAGGCATTCTGTGACATTAGATCGTTTTCCAGTCCTTTTTTTTTCAACATTCGTCAACGACATATATTCACTCCATAAAATCAAATCAACCTGGTCTAAGAGATACCAGCGTACAAGTTACTGATGCTTTTTTCTTGATATTAAGCAACCCTTTTATCTTTAACATACCAACTATTGTAGGTTGGTCTGATGTCTAACAGCAGCCACATCCACTGCCGCTGCTACCACCTGACCAAGTTTAGCGGCTTTGTCGCGCCGAACCCTCTCAACATCGCAGAGGCTCTGTCAGCCAACGTTCTGGAGAACCCAGCAGGACTGTTCCTGGTCCTGACTGTGTTTGGAGCCTACCTTGTGGGCATTGTTTGGGCCAGGAAGTCTGACAGGAGGGATGTAGTGAAGGTATAATCCGTATTAGGTCCTGATGGATCAACTCATAATAGTGGAGCAGATAACATCAAATTTTGGAGGAATCTTTCAAATTGTGATACAAGCACCAAACTTGGTACAAATACTCATGAGACATTACTCTTTTGAAAAAGTACGCGGGCCACTTGATTTCACTTTTGGCGCCCCCTAGCGGCGCTTTTTGGTACTGCAGCCGACCTTCCGGGCTTTGTATCTCCTGTTCTAAACATGTTGCAGTCATGATTTTTATGTGGTAGAAAGCTGTTAAAGTAAGGAACAAGTGACGCAAATAATGTCTCATGAGTATTTGTACCAAGTTTGGTGCTTGTATCACAGTTTGAAAGATTATTTCAGTTATCTGCCCCACTATAACTTATAACTATAACAATGTTCTTAGCCGGGGCGGGGGGGTTGGGGGTCTGTAGGTTTGGAAGAACGGCTGAAAGGTCTGATTTTATCGGAAGGTCTAAGATTTTTCGTTAAAACATTCTTTAAACTGATTCGTATCACCAGCGATGTTGTAATCTAAGAAAACTGTTCACTTTGTCCTTGAATAAAAAGTTATGTCAAATTTAAAAAAAAAACTCTGAAAAAGGCAGGAAATGCCATTTCAGAAGGTTCGATTTTCCAGATTTTCAGGGGGACTATGCCTAACGATGATGAATATTCCCCAGTAATCCTTTTAATGACAATATATATATAGAGAGAGAGTATACATTTACGCTTTTTTGGATGATTTCTGATGTTACTTACTTTTATTTAGTTTTGTTTATTTTGTATATTATTTGTTTCTGTGAATTCTGTACTCTGAATAAAGCTGTTTAAAAGAATGTAAGAAAATACAAACAAAATGTGGTAATTAATCTGTTCTAGGCTGGGATTGGGATTCTGCCTGGTCACAGACTCAACCCCAGACAGGACTGTCAGTACCTCATAACTGTGTACACTGGCTTCAAGGGAAACGCTGGGACAACTGCAGAGGTAGGACTGTAGGCTTGGTTTGTTCTGCATAATTCATAATGCACACGCTTCAGTTTCATAAGGTACAGTGGATTCATTCCTCAAGATAACCGACATCCAGAACACCAGAGTCGGCACTCAGTAAGACATTTGGTGGCAAGTCTACGAAAGCCATGCCTTCCGCACTGGTGTTCCAGTGCTGATTCAATAGACAAAACGGCGTCAGCACTGGACGTCCAGTGCTGGCGTCAGCACTGTAACTCCTGTACAAAGCCATGCCATATTGATGGTATAAACTCAAGTGTTTGGGTACATGTACATGTATGTCAAGCTTTCCTGCTCCAGCATTGGAATGCGGGACATAAACGCTTCTTTTTATCTTGAAAATCAACAGTTTGCATTGTGCAATTAAAAATCCTAACCACTAATGTAGGGGGTAGCTATCCAACTGTTGTCACTTCATAATATAATGATATCAATGTAAAGAATTGTTTTCCCTTGTGTTTCTCCTTCTTTCCCTGCCATGTCGTAAAATGTGGTGAAGCCATCCACTACATTTGCTCCAAAACAAATGTCGGCCTTTCAAGTTCTCCCTAAGTTGTGTCAAATTTCACATGTTTTCCCCAGGTAACTATTGTCCTGTACAGCCAAGACCACGAAAGCTGTCCCTTCAGGCTCAGTGATGAGAAGAGGATCCTGTTTGAGAGGGGCAGCGTGGATTCCTTCCTCGTGTCGACGTCTCAGCCGCTGGGGGCCTTACGCTTCGTCCGTGTGTGGCACAACAACGGAGGGTACAGTCCGGGATGGTGAGAATAGATAGATAGATAGATAGATAGATGACTGGTTTATTTGCAACAGGTGCTCAGACATACCGTTGCAGCCTTATCTGGCTGAATTAGGGCATGATACAAATCTTATGTCCATCACAATTCTATACCCTAACAGACAAGGTACTATTACTAATTCATCAAAATCAATTATACAAACATAGGCTAAAGGACAAGGTGCGTACTGGTTAACAATCTCTCTTCATCACAACCAAGAGTGCATAAATTTTGTAGCAAACGCTTCAGGGCAGACGTCACAATTGGGTTCGCAGTAGAGGCCCCAAAATGAGAACATTTGTAGTCCCTAGTTAATATCTCGTGAACATTTTCGGACTTTTGGTTTTTGGACATAATGACAGACTTGAGTGATGAGGTTTGGCCTACCCAGGGCGGATGGATACATGAAAAAATAGGTCAAAAGTAGGTTTTGTTTACTGTTGTCAGCTGTTGTAAGAGTTGAGCTGGTCAACCCCTTGTTTTTAAATATTATTATTATTTCTGTGTTTGGGAAATAGACCCTTTCGTCTATTTTGCGGAAGAATTTTTGAGATTGAAATGTGACAATTTAAAAGTACTTGGGGACTTGCGTATTTAACCATAGGTTCCTATGACCAAAGGTAATTGTACTGTCTATGGTTGTCCATATATTAGAGGGGAACTTATTAATACTAAATCTTATCTCTAATGCAAACTATTAGGTTTCATTTATTATTGTCTCTTGATGTTGGATACCGGTATGACATACAGCTAGGTCCTGCCTAACTTTTGTCCGTCTTTTTTTTCTTCACATTGTTTGCAGGTTCTTGAGCCAGATTGTAGTGACAAACCGGGGAGACAACACACCGAACTTCTTCATTTGCAACAGGTAAGACAACCTACGGTACTACATGTATATTTCACTGCTGCAATGGATAGTCCTTGAAATACCAGTGCACCAGCCCTAACTTTAAGACGAGGTGTTAACACTAATTATGTTTACCTTAAATTGGAAAGTTAACACTGTGTTTTTTGCTTTGTTTCTTCTTCTTCGTACTTTTTCGTTCAAAACAAGTGATCTGGACCAGCCGGCTGTCACCATATGCATGGTAACTGGTGATGTAGCAGATTCCCTCTGATTTTAGGTTATATTATGTAGTAAGACAACTGGAGGGACTGCTCACCTTACACAATTAATGCGTTTGAGCAAGAATATATAAACAGGGTTTGCAGTTTGTTTTACAAATGGTAAAAATGAATTTTGCTGTACAAATGTTACAAAAATTTAATATTTTCCTCCCAAAGATGGTTTGCTCTAGACAGAGATGACGGTCAGATCAGTCGAGTCCTTATTGAAGCTGATCCAGACGAGATGAAGAAATTCCGCAACTTGTTCCTGGCCAAAAGTTCAAGGTAGACTTTTTCCGTGTTATAACTTGTAATGAATCAACCGGTGTACAGAAAGTGCGAAATGGAACGAAATGGAACGAAATGGGACGAAATGAAACGAAATATGTATGAAGTACGTTAGAACGGCGACGTTAGTGTCCGCTCGACGTCCAACGTTGGAACGGCGACGTTAGTGTCCGCTCGACGTCCAACGTTGGAACGGCGACGTTAGTGTCCGCTCGACGTCCAAACGGCAACGTTAATATTGGTGGTATTCTTAGAACCGCAACGTTATAAGATCGATCAGGGTGCGCTAAAAATAAAGTAACCACAACATTATAAAATCGATCAGGGTACGTTAATAATAAAGTGAGTTTTGAGTTGAGCAATAAAATAGTTTTTTTTCTTTGTGTAGTAACTTGTTGCGGCATTATTTTAGCCGAAATGTTTCGTCCTTGTTGTCGATGTTCTGCCACAAGAAGTGTTGCCGATCTCAGAAACAACGTCCAGAGGAAATAAAGAGACAACTGCAGAATAAGTGTTACTCGCGTGGATGTCTAAAAGTAACTTGTTGCGTTCAAGAAACACTGGCGGTTCATGCGCTAAATGCTTGTATTTTGGCACCAACCACGCAGTTAGAGAGAGCCTACTACTGTTGTTACAGGTTTTCCATTCATCAAATGAATATCTAACAAATCAACTAATTCTTTAATATTTTTTTGTGTTATTGCCACATAGGGACATGAGTGATGGTCACCTGTGGTTCTCCGTGGCAGGCCGGCCGGCCCGGAGTCCCTTCACCCGAGTCCAGCGGCTGTCCTGCTGCCTGACGCTGCTCTACAGCACCATGGTCACCAACATCATGTTCTTCGGCCGCGGGGACGAATTCGACCCGCCTGAGCCCATCAGGATAGGTGGCATAGAGATGGACCCACCCATTTCCCTTCCACAGGTATGGAATGTGATTTGATTTATTTGCACATAAGTTATAAAAGAAAGGTTTACAAAACATGATACAATGGACTTGAAAGTAAACGTGGAGGGTGGGGGAAAGGGGCATAATGGCTTGTTTGATATTTTCCACCATCATGATCTTACATCATTCAAATGTGGTCAAATCAAATATAAATGACAATGAATAAGTAATGGGAAAGTACAAATGAATGAATTTAATTTGTTTATATTTATTTCAATTATTTTGATTTTAAATACAAAATAGATAGGTTTTGCAATAAATAAATAAAACATTACAGTGAATCAATGACAGGCTCAGCTCTGTCCCAGAAATAAATTTCAATTGTCTCGAAGTGAGGATGAACTGGGCCAACCTGTTTTTCGATATTTGAGTATTGTACGACTTCAACTTGAAGTCAACTTTATTGTGCTTATACGTTCTGACTCCCAGCTCTCATGATGCGCTATAACTGAAGAGCAGACAGGAAATTAGGGGGGGGGGGGCTCGTCACTGAATGACATCCAGTAAATTTCTAGCGGAGACCAATCAGAGGGCTGCTGAATAATTTGAATAATTTATCAAGGCCCACGGACGCGGTTCTTTCACTTGTAAAGTAGCCAATTACCACCGAGCCGGTGGCACACGATGGGCGAAAGCATGTATTTCACACCCATTGTACGTCGACATAAAGCGCTTATACATTACAAACAGAATTTTCGTAAGTAGTATATAGTCAGCACGCTGCTATTATTTATTCAGGCGGTGCAGGCGGTGCGAGGCGGTGCGGGTCAGAGGTCACCGTCATTATGCAAAGGATATGCAGATGTATGCAAATGTAGGCGAATGTATGCAAATTTTAGCTAATGAGCTAAATTGCGGGTCAGATAAAGGTCAGTGTGCACTTTTGACCCCGGTAACCTGGGAAACCTGTCGTCAAGGCAACGATTTTTGAAGGATGATACCACGCCTACCGCCATTGTTACTTTGACAGTAAGCTATTCAACAGGACAGCGGGACCGTCAGGATTGCATCATGAAGTGGGGGCGTGGTTAAAGTCAACGTCTGTAGTAGCTGTTTGGCCGCATGGCAAGCGTTGGTGACTTGCTCTGAGGATCCGGAGTAGTCGATTGGTCTGCATGTGAAGTAGGTGACGTACTTCACGGCGATTGGTGGACGGTCTGTGGGAGTCGGTCAGAAATTGTATAAAGTGGCAACAGAAACCGGCGAGAAACCAGTGCCACTTGCGGAGCAAACCTTTCGTACAAATCCGTCGACAGCGAGGGAAGATCGAGACAAAAAAAGCCATGGCGTATCAGCAGAAGAAGCAGCAGCAGAAGCACAAGTCTTCACTGGTGTGTGTATGTATGTGTATGTATGCGTGTGTATACATATATCGATATAAACGTGTTG
>NW_017803960.1:87379-123833 GCF_001625305.1 Branchiostoma belcheri | reverse complement strand
TTNACCCCCCCCCCCTAAGAACTCGCGAACGGTATGTCGTATGACCACCAAATTTTCAGAGAATGGTGTACTAGTAAAAATTTATCATATCTACAATTTTTATGTCGTTATGTAGTAATATGACGTCATTATGACGTCATTAATGTGATTTTATTGGCCAAAACCGTCTAAATAGGTTTTTCGCTGAAAACTAAATGGTATTCAACATAAAACATAAGTGTTTATGACAGAATATTATGGTGTACTAAGTCTTATGTTGCCCATAGCAAAACCGGTGACGTCATAAAATGACGTCATACATATTTAAGATATCCGCCATCTTGGATCATCAATCTTGAAATTTCAAAAATAGTTTTTTTTCATGATAAAGCCTAAAATACATTGTAAACATACTAAAGACCTTCATTAAAACATTTTTTGGAAAAAGAAATGGAAATATTGATGAAATTTTTTAATGAAAATAACCTGTATATACCTGTTCTAATGATATGGTCCGCCATCTTGGATTTTGGTCAATGACGTCATCAAATTAGCATAAATCATGCATATTTAATGATAAAATTTACATAAAATTATATAGGATGTTATTAATATTAGAAATCATGAGTATCATTGACATAAAACCCATAAAATTCTATTGTTGAAACAAAAGTACTAAATTTAGCAAAAAATGCCTGTCAGAAACCCGTTGCCATGGCAACACAAAAAATTATTGTCTCATTCCAATGATAGAGAATTGTTGCCAACAATATTCTAGGAAAAGTCACCAAGTTTGGCCGTTCTACGGCTAGCCGTTCAGACGCTAGGTGACATCAAAGTTGCCGCGGGCACTTTTAGCCCCCCCCCCCCGGTCTAGGTAGGGTTAAAGGAGTACTAATCTCCAGAAGGGGGTGCTGTATTCCGACAAGCATTAATTTTAGGAAGTGAAAAATGCATATTACTTTACAGTATACAATAAAATGCCCACTTTGTGCGCAAGTCTTAAAAGGCTTCGAATCTAGGACAAACTCTCCAAATACCCTCAAAACCATCCCAGAATACACCACGCTACCCCATTGGTGTCTATGTTTTAAACAAAAAGTTATGTTACAGACCTAACTTCGGGGGCGATAAGAAAAATTCGTACCGTTTTGTGTTCTTTGATATCTTACCAACCATTGCCCTTCTTAAAGTCCTTATCGCCCCTCATTTATGTCGAAAATATTGACGATAAAAAAAACGGCGTAATCTAGTTATCCTTTCCATGAGTCGCGTAATCTAATTATCTGTTCAATTAATACGTACATGCAAATAAGTTGAGAAAATCAAAACACGCAGGATAAAACTGGCGCCCACTGTATTAGACATCCTGATATTATAGTATCCAAGCCACAGGTCAAGCAAAGTAAAGCAAGTAATCAGCTTATTAGTGTGCTTGTCTCCTACCATTTTCGCCGAAAAATGTTTATGTTGACTTGAAGTGTATGAGTATTGCGTAAGCCAGAGTTCCCGGATGTATCAACTGTGGTTCAGCTAGGGGGAAAATGGTATTAACATCACTTTACAAACAAACGCCGCGCAACTCGTACAAGCGAAATTATGTACAAGGTCGGCTAGTGATGTATTCATTGTAGTATGATGTATCGAAAAATAGCACTTCCTTCTGGAGCATGTGGGGTGTAGACAGTTGTGGCTGACCGAATCTTTGTCTTTTCCAGCTCAAAATACGATCACCCTTCCTGATGATGGCATCACTCGAGCCAACCTCGGTGACGACTCTATTCTGGAGTATGGGTATACAACCGCGCCTGGTGTCACCGTGCTGTTTGAGGTCTGGAAAAAACAGCCATCAAGCGGCATTGCCAACAGGGCCAACAATGGACCCTTCAACGTCTTTGCTGCTTGGCGAGTAAGTATGGCTAACATGCATTAGATTGCGCCCATTGGATCACAGCAAGTTTCTTTCAGCAAATCCATGAAATTCACAAGTCCAATTATTGCCCTTGTCGAGAAGGCTATGAAATCACTTAGTGTGAGAGACTATTCAGTGTAACTCTTGAAGGCGTAGTTCGATATTAATGGTTTTTGGCACTCAGGTTACCCTTGGGAAGACCAGGGTCAAGTTAAAAAATGGGCCTCGATTGACATTGATTTAAAATCCCCTGTGAACAGGACTTAACAATCCTATATGGTAATGTCCAGCTCCAGGGCAGGGCGGAACCTGTTGGGCAGGCCAGCTTGAAACTTTTCAGCGTGACCAAGGACGATGCAGGACAGTACCAGCTCTCTACCAGCTTCAGCGATGGAACGTCAGACAGCAAAGAGAGAACCCTGATCGTTCAGTGTAAGTCTATGTTATGTTACAATGAGTTGAAATTGAAAATATAAATGCATGTCATATTTGTATGTGGAAATGTATACTGGTTGAAATTGATATGTAAAATGTTTCTTCAGCATCTCTTATTTCGGTAAGTTTTGGGAGTAAGACCACACCAATTAAATCAATTGGTTCTTGGATTCTTTTCTGATTTGAAAAAAAAATCAGGTTCTGAGTCAACTCCAAAATGCTCATGTTTTGGTTCCAGTTATAGAAAGCTCCTTGTCTTCTTAGTTGTTACAATTTTTCATCTATCAATATGGTGGTGTGATAAAACGTTCAAAAAGTATTGTTTGAATTATCAAAGCAGCCTGGTATGTTGACATTAGGGATTTTGTCATAGCTTCCGGGGCTATCTGAGGATGCCCAGGTATTTTTTTTGCCCTGTCGCTTCAAATTGTTTTTTATAACGTCCAAGAACTAACAATTTAAATTGGTGTGGCCTAATTGACTTTTGCTTCCTTGTTTAGATGCTCCAGAGGACACGACAGTCACTGCTACCCCTGGCCTGATAGCTATGGAAGGTGACGCTCAGGTGGTGCTCACTTGTCAGTCAGGTGGCATCCCCGCACCTACCTACACCTGGACAGGTGACAACCTGCCTGCCGATGCCGCACAGGATCCAAACACAGGAGCCCTGACCATCACCAACATCCAGAGGAGCGCGGCAGGCCAGTACACCTGCACAGCTGACAACGGAGTCCCGCAGCTGCCTGGAGACAACCCTACAGCACTGACCAACAGTGTCGACGTTCAGGTCCAGTGTAAGTCTACCATTCCATCATTATGTTTACCTTGGCAGAAGCTCAGTTTCTTTCTATTTCTGCTCCAAACAAATCAATGATATGCACCTGACGTCTGTCACCATGGTAACTGGTAGAAGACACTGTGGTGGTGGGTTACTTTATGTAGCAGGGTAAAGTTAGAGGACTGCTCACCATATTTTTGGAGGTGTTTGAATAAGAATAAAAAGTAGTATTTTGTTGGCTAGACCATGTCAAGGTAGACATTATGTATTTGCTTTGCAAAGTATTCAGCTGAAAACCATCTCATTTTAAGACAAATGATTTGTTGTCTCCATCTGAAATTTAAGACTGTACTTGTACTACCCAGAGTACCAGGAATGAAATCTTTTTAGCATGTCTTTATTCTATGTTGAATTCCTGTTCCAACCAGATGGTCCTAGTTCTGCCACCATCACAAGGGACCCAGCAGACAAGGTTGTGCAGTGGAACACTGTCACCCTCAGCTGTGCTGTGGACACCGCCAACCCTCCTGCCACCTACACCTGGACCAGAGTCCAACGGAACCCTCCCACCAACACAGACGTGGACCAGATCGCCGGCACACTGAGGCTGAGGTCTATCCAGCCTGACGCTGTCGGAACCTACCAGTGTTCTGCCTCCAACCGCATCGGAGACCCTGCTATCGCCACTCACGTTATCGATGAAGTGGAAGAAGGTATGAATACGACATCCTTGGTCTCTCTGGATCGTGGCTCTGTAGTAGTGCTGAGTTACTGGATTGCCTTTTGGTAATATGAGTTTGGAATGAAAGCATTATACTTTGCGCTGATTTCTAAGAATGTATCTTTTTACTCAGCAAGCTTGTTTGTGATGTCTGTGATTTGTAAAAACTGTTTTCCCTTTCAGCTTAAATCAGAATGGAGCCATGGTCCAGATTTCATTGTTTCCAAAATGTCACATTTCAAACAGTCCTGTTCTCATTTCCTACCACCTAGTGGTCACATTAAAAATTCAGCATTGAAAATGCATATACATATTTTACTAAGATACTTTACTTTATTTTAATAATTGATATCAAAAGGAGGACAGGACTGGATTTCAACTTTGGTACTATCTAGTGTTCCATAAATCCAAGTTGGTAATTGGAATTTTTGATCATTGAATCAAGATTGACTCAAAATTTGAAGCATAAAACATTCATAATGAGATATGTGTAAAGAAATCGGATAGCACTAGATAGTCTTCTTTATTTGACCTGTGTTGAAGATAGAATTTGATGTGCAAATTTCGAAAGTGTTAGCAATTTCTATATGAATAGCCTTTTCAAGCAAAAACACTCCACTGCTAATGCAGGTTGTGGGGCATCTTGTGTGGAAATTTATATTTATAACTTGTTTACTCACAATGGTGGATAGCCTGGATGCCAGACCCAAAGCACACTGGACACAAAATATCTCAGTGTGCAAGGGTCTGGTAGGGCCAGATAGACCTGCCAGTCGAACGCTCAGTATCTGAGCGTAAGACTGAGCGTAAGGCCCCATTGGTGGCACAGCAGGAAGCAATTTTACACCTCTGTTATGATTGGTTAAACCTCCCAGCTGTATCTTTGAATCTTTAACCAGTGGCCACCAGCAGATGAGATTAAACTGTAGATAAGGTTATTTTGTCCTGGTGTGTCAGAGGACTGTTACCTAAACAAACAGGAAAGCCTGGGCTGTACACTACTTCTAATTCTTGCTGTTATTTTGGAAAACAAACTCGAAAAACATTTAGAAAATTGACTGGTTAATGATTAACTGTTGAGCCCAATATTGTCTCCTGCTGACCAATGGTGGTACCATGTAACAGGCTACCTGTGGTGTGAGGGGTCATCAATCACAGCTTCTCCTCCCTTTGCTCGAGAGCATTTCCTAAGAGACCCTACCAGACCCTTGCACACTGAGATATTTTGTGTCCAGTGTGCTTTGGGTCTGGCATCCAGGCTAAATGGTGGAAAGGTGGCAACATAAGTGGATTTTTTCTGAATTACTTACCGGTGTTGGGAAATTAGTGGACCGGTGGCTCATTGTCCAAACTATAACCCAAGAACCAAGAATACGGTCTTTGATGTACCAAATGTTCTAGCTCCTCCAAAAATATCCTGTATATATCTGTAAACCTACAACTGCCAGAATATCTTCAGATCTTTCACAGGGTAGCTGGGTCTCACCACTACCCAGCCCGTTTTAACCAGTCTTTAAAGCTACCACAAGTTCACCTGGAATGTGGTAGGCGCATGTTCAGTTACAGAGTAGCTGGAGTGAGATTCCACAGACTATGAAATCAAACTTCTACGTTTTCCTCCTTCAAGCGCATGTTGAAAACCTGGGCTGACCTCTGACCTCATCTGACCTAATGACAAATGGACCTGTACATGTATACGGACTACGAGTATGGATACTGGCTTTGTATTTGATGACATGTTTGTTTTGTCCTGTTGAACATTACTTCTGTATGTTTTACATTGTTTTGTTCCCTGTTAAATATGTATGTTTTATGTACATGTACTATGTGTCCAGGGCCCCACTGCAAAGCAGTATAAATAAATGAAAAAAATAAAATAGGGATTCATCCTGCGTTATGAAGGTGACTTTATTTTAAAAACACGTTGTGACCACCCCTGAAAATATTTCCGGCAAATATATCCAGGTAGTTCGATGACGTCACTTCCGTTTCCCCTGGTCACCTTATACCTGACGTTGACCTTTGTCCAACCAACCATAATCTTGAATAAACCACTAATTCCATATCCTCATATTTCTAGGTGTTCTCTGTGGACCCGTAGACGTCATCGATGACGTCACTTCCGTTTCCCCTAACCATGGAGGGAACTTTACTATTGGCCAACAGGCGACTGTCACGTGCAAAAACGGACAGAACGTTACGCTACAGTGTCAGAAGAACGGAACCTTCAACATTCCCACACCTTACTGCAGTATACGTACAGGTGATTACGTCCGTGTGATGTAGGGTCCGTGTTTTGTAGGGTCCGAATTATTGCCTTGAACTTTGTAGCGAACGGGTATTTACTTAATGTAAAGAGAAATAAACTGTTCTCCTACTCAAACGAATTTGACTCACCGGAATTTTCTACCAAATACCTCGGTCTTCGTCAGCTATCTGGACCAAGTGTTGTAGTCATGTGACTTTATTCGACGTGTGACGTCACCACTGGGACAAAGTTCGGCAGAAGTCGGTACCGCCCTCCGTCCCGGTTGAAATAATGTTGGTGTGCCCTGATGTATGTAACATTCCCTTTGCCATGTCCACATATTTTCTAGGTACGTGTGTTTGTAACTGCCATAAATGATAGACAATAATATCAAAGATTAGCATCGTTTTTTTATCATAGTTCTTTTTTTTTGTTTGGTTCTTCAGAGATGGGCCATGGACAGAGCGTGGTGGTGTGGGCTGTGCCGGTTTCCGTCATAAGTGTCGGACTTCTTGTGATCGTGGTAGCTGCTTTCTTCATCTTCAAACGTAGGAGGTATGTGTTCCATCCAAGATGTCTAATCTTTATGTAAAGGAATTACCATGTCTGCACATAGATAAGATAAGGCCATGGAGGTTTTACCTCCATGATAAGGCGATATAAAGATATGATGAGAATCTATTTGAAACCTTTCCATGGTCTGGATAGCTGTTTCGATGTTTACGTGAGGTATTTGCGTACGTGAAAGGCATCCAATGCAAATTCAGGACGGCAAAACTTAATAAGGAAATCTGTATTAGATTTACTTTTATTGCCATTTCTTAGCACATTTATTTTCGTCATCATGTCATACTTGAAGCGTTTGAAATATCAGGAGTATAAGTATACCATATTAACATGAAAGTTCATCTGTGTTGGTATAAAACATTTTGATAACAGTTAAACTTTACGTGACCAACACCAAGTAAATTGGGACTTACCCCAAATTTTCGACTGACTCCGTCAGTCATGTTCACGGAATGAATGGACCCTTCTACTGCAGCTTCCGGGACGTGACGTCGGAAACACGTGGTTGCAGCAGAGGGTCATACGTGGCAGATAACCTATAGGAGTGAAGGAGGCGGTGTACATTCGGGCCAACCGTCCAACACTGAACAGAGACGGGGGCGTCAAAGGTTATCTACCACGTATGATCCTCTGCTGCAACCACGTGTTTCCGACGTCACGTCCCGGAAGCTGCAGTAGAAGGGTCCATTCAGTGAACAAGACTGACGGAGTCGGTCGAAAATTTGGGGTAAGTCCCAATTTACTTTGCGTTGGTCACGTAAAGTTTAACTGTTATCATAAGTATACTACATGATAGGATTGATTAATCTTACTACACTAGTTTAGAAATTGCTCCAAATATTTTGACTTTGAAAATCAAGCTTTAATATCAAATCGCTTCGGGTGCCTTTATAACTCTTAGCTGACACGGCCTTAGTACTTTATATTTCACTTTACATAATCCGACTGTGATCACGCTTTCGTGGACTATTTCACACAACAGGGCTACAAAACAGCGAGGAACCTCCAATGACGAATGCGAGATGGTCGACCCACAGGACTTCCGTCCGCCGACCAGGAGTCCACAAGCCCCGGCGACAGTTTCTCCCCCACTCGGGGCATCTGAGACCCAGTCGGCGGGCTCTGAGTACCAGGCGCTGGACCCGAGGACCATGTGTGATACTGACAGTGAGTACACAAGTCTACGAGACTATGAGATTGCGTACGACCCCGAATACGAGAACACGTTTGGAAAGGTGTATGAAAATGCCTGATTATGTCAAGTAGATTTTGTAGCCGCAGATTGACATTCAGGTCAAGTTGGCAGTCTAAGACGACCCAGACTTCGGCCCCTAGTACGAGAACACATTCGAAAAGGTGTATGAAAATGCCTGACTATTTTAATCAATATATTTTGTAACCGCAGATTGGCATTAAGTTCAAGTTGGCAGTCTGAACTGTCTCCACAGGTTGGGTCCACTTTTGTCGTAACAAACTCTCATCCTGTAAGGTTACTATCCTAAAAGTACAATTTAGCCCTTTTGTCCATATCATCAAAGAGCTATTCGTTTCTAGGGACATCTAGTTTGAATCAAAAGTGCAAAAAATTAGCCGAGGCCTTTTCCAAGTGTTTCAAGTGTTCCAAATATAAGTTGTTTAATTTTACATATAAAGAGCCTAGCAACGGACAACATACAGCAAAGTACTTTAAGTAGTCATATTATACTATGGTTCATTGTTAAATATCAATAGTCAAGAATTCTTAACTGTAGAAAAATTTCATAAGATGCAGTATTCAAAATGTACACTAAGACTTACTAAAAATGGTACCTTACTTTAATTATATTTTTATGTTGTGAAATTTTGATATCTTATGACATAATCAAGTAGAAAATAAATGACATTCTTATTATATTGTAACCTGTATCATAAGGAAAGAATTGTACTTTTTACTGTATCAAAGACAATTTTCGATATTTTGAATATTCAAATGCAACTGATAGATTTATACTTTTGATACGCATAGACAAACCTTGAATAAGAGCAATTGTTTGTTCAATCATCTACACATATGCAAAGTTTATTGTACTTGTACATGTATACTACTTAGTACAACGCTTTGTCTAGTATGTCGTATATGTATGGTCGTTTATACCTTTTTTTATTTTTTCACATATAATAAAACTATCCATTCGACGTATGAATTCAGGATTAATGACACGAACCGATGTGTTATTGGTGCCATAAAGCATACATCGTCCATTGCACGATAAGTCGAACACAAAGATGGCGGAGTGACTGATCTCGTACCCAGGGTCATGTGAATCAGTCGATGCTATTGGTCGGGGTGTTTATGGATTTAACCTAACCACTTGTGAGATGACGACCTCACATCGGCGCAAGCCTACTAATAATGTCTTTTTAAATGTTACTGGTTGAGATCGTCTTAAATGTCCTTACTGTTTGATCTCATTGGGTTATCCTTTTACAAACGAGACCACTTATTTTTCCTGTTTTTCAACAGTGTATTCTGTCAGTAGTGTATTCCTGACTCAACTATAAAGTTGGTTTTATATCACGATAGATGCATGTCCCGTAGCCTGTTGACTAGGGCTAGAAGTCGTGTGTAAAATGCGACAGTGTAATATTTAGACAATAGTTACATGGTAGGACATCTGTCGTTTAACTTCAATGTGTCATCGTCCGTCTGTTATAGAACTTAGTCAACTACATGTAGTTTTCTTGTTTTAGTATCTGTGAATACTCTAGATCTGGTTACAGTTGGAGCATGTTACTTAATGCAGGAAAATGTAATTTGTTTTACTGCAATTCTGAAATTGCAGTAAATAAGGTAGAGATAGCTTAGAGCTAGAGATTTGTCAACTTTTTGCATCTCAGTTTCAACAATAAAGCGCTTTATGTGCCTTATTTATTTGTCTTCGTCGTTGTCGTTTTTCCATGCTGTACCCTTATGTATTGTGTGCAAAATAGGTTAGAGCTACAAGTCATTGATTGTATTTATTGTTGGCCGTCTTGATTGAGGAATTTACTAGTACTAACAGCTTTAAAGCGAAGTGTTTCCTACATTTTCAAGCTATACTATAATGGACCTTTATGGAACTTTCATTGAATAAGGTTTAACGGTTTGCCGACACGCAACAGACCCCATTGTATGCATACAATCGTCCCTTTGATCTCAGTTTAAACAATAAAAAAAAATCGCAAAATGCATGTTATTTTTGTCATTTTTAGTGTACCGGATCATGAATCGTATTCCTTTTCTTCACACTCACAGGCTACAGGACCAATACTTCTGAAGGAATTCTGATATAATCACTACTAACTACACGTATCTCAAACACTACGAAACATCGAAGCAATTTATACGCTCAGACCGTCCACAACAAAGACAAACTGCTTATGCAAGCACAAGCATGTTCATCCACGCCTAATTAATTGACATCGGTGTCACAATTTTAGTTTAAATGACAGTAAGTACGTCAGCATTTAACATTTTACCTTCGTATGTACAAAGTATCCACAAAGTACACTAAAAGTTTATAAAAATCTGGTCATCTTTCGCCGAAATATCCAAACAATGAATACAAAATGGCGTCGGTGGCATGTTTCCCAACGTTCAGTATCCCATCAGCCAATGCGGCAAATCTTGCGGCGGGAGATTGAATTCGTTTTTTTTAATGTAAACCAGGATTTGTTTACGTAACAGGGCTAACAGTAGCTAATGCGTTGTGTACAGATGAGTTCGTTGGCGCAGTGTAAGGCAGAAGAAGGCTTGCTTGGAGAAGTCTTACTGGAAGAAGTCTGTTATCGTCTTCTGTTTCTTGCTCTGCAGAAGACATTGGCGGTGGACTTTCCCCTCGGTGCGTGTGAGATGGCTGTACTCGGAGTCGTCGTAGGTCTGCATCCATCGCCGAAGCATTGCCAGGGCTGAGCTCACGTCGATCTGCCGACGATGGAACAGGTAGAGGGCAGGGCTCGCTGTCGTCTTCCGTCTCGGTGATGGTGACAGTTGTAACAAATGGTCTTTCTGTGTGGGTAGGATTTGGGCTACAGTTACTATTACAGTTACGATTACAGTTACAATTACAGTTACTATTACGGTTACAGTTACAAATCCCTAGACTCTCACTCTAAGGAACTAGTTACTAGACTCTCACTCTAAGTAACACCAAAGCCAGGTCGATTTATATTTGATGTGACTTTATTGAGTAACTGCGGTATAAGATACAAAGGCAAAGCGATGCAGCATATAATGGAACTACAAATACAAAGTTATACAACGGAACAGTTACAGAGGGAAACACAATACTAAAAGTCGGCAAAGACTGAGAACCGAAACCAATTACCTGTACAGTCGAGTGTGTTGCAGGAAAAACTACTAGACTAAACTACTACTAACCTAAACCGGTGTGCTGGAACGGAGCTTCCGAGAGGCGAAGAACTTGGATCTAGGGCGCGTCCCGCTATTTTATAGTGCGCGCGGAAGGGCGGAGCGACATCTGCATGGCGGAGGCGTGGTCAGGCTTTGGCCAAGACGTGTCTGGGTCACGTGCTCTCACCAAGTGACCCCAGACTGTCTAATGCAGTAATTGGCCTGTTACACCGTGGTGCACCGGGACTCCCTCACGTCCAGGCAGAGTTCCTCAACGTTGGGGTCCCCGGTGCACTCCACGTTGGCGTCCATGTCCACGAACTCCGTGAACTCCTCCTCTGTCATCCCTTCTAGCATAGGGACGATGGGCTAAGGAGTGTGGTCATCGCACAAAGTCAGATCGCTTCTCTTCTTCGTGAGGACGTTGATCGACATGGCTTTGACTCAGCTGAAACTCAAGACAGTGGTTAGGACCCATTTTTATTGAGGACAACAAGTTGTCTACCAAAGCGCACCACCACCTTTGGTGCCGGTGGCTCTTTAGCGGTTATAATTCAGCGGTCATAAGCAATCTATGTACAGTCCCTTCGCTGAGCACAGCGCATTCGCGGTGAGCACAGCCCCATCGCGATTGAATGCAGTCCCTTCGATGAGGACAACTTTGTACCTTTGGTTTCTCGTAATGTCGGAACCATAGGATGATGGCGCAGCGCTGGCTAACACACGCTGGCTTATGGGATTTATGAACATGCATATCTATGAACCAGGTCGTTAGCAAGGAAAAATATACATCCATTTTACACGCAATTACGCAAAATCCCGGGCACTGATTACGAATGGCGTTAAATTCTCGGCGCCGATGACGTGGGTATAGACAAAAATACAGCGAATATTATTCAAGACTGGGTAGAAATTATAAAGCCTCATGTGAGCGTCAGCCAGATGTAAATTATACATGTACCATGCCTTATTATTTGCGTGCTTTGATTCAATAGCCGTTCTTGTTTTTCGGCGTTCACGGCAATACGTATACCGATTGCCAAACAGGAAATGTTGCTTATGCTTAAAGGTGACCTTGAAGGACCAATAACTGACCTTGCAGCTGAGGGACGTCCTTCTGTACCCAGCTGTCCGCCTGTACTTTGCTCCAAACAATCATCTCCTGGCCGAAGCACGACCGCCACAACCTCTTCATACACACGCTGACGGTGTGTATGAAAAGGCTGTGGAGGTTGTGCTCCGGCCAGGAGATGATTGTTTAGATTCCTGCCGACCTGGGGAACACTCTCCCTCGGTCGTCGCCTCTTCAGGACTGAACCGAAGCGGGGGCAGCCTTACCGGCTCCGGTACCGGGTACTCATGCCATCCTGCACAAGACTCAGACTCGCCTGTATGTTGTCGTGTTTCTTCTATTCTAATGATATTTTTCGCACGAATGGGATTCACTGGTTCGGCTTGGCTGTAAACATTATTGCCAATCGCGTGGATACTAAGTCTTGTTACCGTACATACTGTGTATACAACAGACTGTTTTGCTGTGTTTGACTGTACATGTATTGTAGTAATTGTCTGGCGTTAGTCTTATGGACCAGGTAAACCTTTCTTTCTTGGTGCTCCGTGAAATATGATACACGAGAAGGGCTTCAAGGGAACGCTACATTCTGTTTGTAACATTTTCGTCTGGGCGAACACAGGCGGTCATTTCAATCAGAATCAAGTAAAAAAGGCCATATATGGCTAGAAAGGTTACATAGTGACATTAATGCGAATTTGACTAAGTAAAAGTGAGGGAAGATATTGATAAGGAAAGTTCTCGGGCAATTCATAGTCGATATCTTACTTGTGATGGGCTAAGATATATACAAGGGAAATAAGGACAACATATCCGATATCAATTGTAAAACCATTATTTTTCTCAAGCTTGTAAAACAACAGAAAGCCGTAAAAATCACATTGGGAATGCTTGGGACACTAATTATCTATGGCTAAAGTTACAACAAAGTTTTGCTGAAGTTTTAACTCATTTGCAAACTACTCCTTTGCAAATTATATTATAAAGGACTTCGATGAGTGTTACAAATTTTATACCAACAGGTAAAGCTAAGGGTACCCCTTCAATTTACGAAATACCAGCAGGCAAACAGAAAAACACACACTATCACATTAACATTTAACAAATACTAAACTTAATCAATCACAATATCTAGGATACAAATCAGTACTTTTTAGTAATTAAAAACGTGTACATTAGATTCTTTCTCATCTTTAAAATTTTCTTTCAAAGTACTGTAAATATATTCATTCATAATACCTTGCCATGCTTACATATGTACATTAAATGACTTTCCATTTGATACAGGTTTATATACAGATTTGAATTTAAACGAGAATGAAAATTATGCCATTTGGCCATTTCAAGTCCATACTGACATCAGACTACATGTACAAAAAATAGCCCACGACCAACTAGCTATATATGTACGTTGCCCTAATTGCAACGTACATTTTGTAGATGATAGAAAGGCCTGTATAGAGACAATAGAAAGTGTCAATGTAAATGAGCTTATCTTTGAAATTGTACATGGCCAATGATAGATGTGGTCACTGCCAAGTCTTGCTTTGCTTTGGAATATAAACACACAGTAATGATGACATTAACTGTGTGCGTTAGGATCAACGATTAGGAATCTGACACGTGCCGTGGGTGAAAGGGCGCGATCTAGACTCAGTCCGTCAATCCACACACCCGCAGCAGGTTTTGGTGCGACTCTTCCCAGTACTTGGACTCCAACAGCTTCTTCTTGTACTCTGCTGCTTTGTCGAATTCTGCCTCAGAGTATTCCAAGGTGTCTGCGATCCTTTCTGCCCATTTTCTTGCATCCTCAGCCAGGTCGGACTCCCTCGCGCTTGTTTTCACGATCCTGTACCTCATGTCTGGATGGCATTTCTTCTCCTTGATCAAGTCCTTGATCATGTCTGCCAACCCCGACTTGTCAGAGATGAGTACGGGGATGCCTGCTGCGATGGCCTCCAGACCGATCAGTCCGAACGGTTCGGCACGGGACGGCATCAGGACCAGGTGAGCCTGCTGCATGTCCTGAGCGATGTCCTCCTGGGTTCCACATGGCAGCAGGGTGGGTTTGATCTTGCCACTGTGCAGCTTCTCTTCCAGGATTCTCTTGCTCGCTTCCCAGTCATCTTCATCTATCCCACGAACACACAATCTGACGTTTGTGATCTTCTCTGCGACTTCCCCCAACGCCCGTGCTACCAGGTCATGGCCCTTCAGCTTGTCCACTTCCGTCACTCTCCCGACAGTCAGCACGACTTTCTGTCCTCCTCCTGGTCTTACAGAGATGGCTTCAAACACTGGAGATGGTCTTGGGAGAAACAAAAGGTGTTGGCTTGGTTTGCTTTCTCCAAGTGACCTGTACTTCGTCTCGAAAAATTCGTAGATTCTTCTTCCCAATGAGAACACTGCATCTGCATTCTTTGCATCCTCGAGGATGTCTTTTATCTTCTTCCCCGCGGCCAGCGCTTTCTTAGCTCCCTTGTAGTGCTCTGTCTCTTCTGGTATGTCGTGGTTGAAAAGGACCAATTTTGTCTGTTGACAGCGGTCTTCTTGTATGCTCTTTGCGGCTCCACTGGTGACATCTACATGGCCCACAATGCACTTCAGATCCTGTGGTATGTTTGGGTAGTGAATGCTGTGGTAGTCCGTCAACCATTCCAAAGTTGGCGTTTTCTTCTGCCTTGGTCTTTGGACAGGCAGATGCAGAATGACACCGTCCTCTCCGGCGCACCTCTTGTCTTCTTCAGTTGCTTGCACAGTTGTAGCATGAACTGTAGCACCATGTCGTTTCAGAAACTGCGCCACCTGACGGTTCGCGGTAGAAGTACCTCCATGGGACGTGCCGTACTTATCGTTAACCATCAGAACTGCAGATACGACAGCTGCAATCCGATAACAATGGATGCGTGTCATGAATCGATTTCGAGTTATGACGGGTAAAAATGCAGGCGCTATGAAACGATACTTGCTTAAATGTCCTAAAGGACTATTGCTTCAATTTTTTCCCTCATTAGCTGAAAACCTAGTTGTGTGACTTCACCCATACCTTTCTTCGGTTGCTTTACCGGGGGGCCACTGTCACTGGACTCGTCAACATGCCGCGTTTTGGCTTTCCTCTTTCCACCTATAACCAATATATGGTTGTAATGTTATACATATGATTCCCTTTCGTGTCTAACTTACCGTCGTACGGAATGATAATTCTCAGGTAAAGGTGAAGAAGCATTTAGAATATGGTACGTTCTTACCTTTCTTATGTTGTATCTGGGACGCCTTGATCGTGGTGATCACAGTGCCTTCCTTCTGCTGAACATGACTTTTCTTCCCCTCATCTGCAATATGACATACGATTAGAAAAATGTTTACAGCTTAAATAAATGACAATATATTAGTGTGGATTACAACTTTGCTTCTCCTCTGCATCATATATATATCATTAGCATACACAAATAGAAAATCAAAGATAGAAAAACAATAGACCTACCTTCGGAGTGGAAAAACACTGTTGCTGACGGGATCCGGCGCTTGAGATCTGTTATTTGTGCTCCGGACTCAGAAAGTCGTCTGAAATGGACGGCCCCTTGGTACATCTTTTTGGTTTGACTCGGATTGTTCAGAATCAGTCCAACGGACCACCTGTTGCAGTCAGCTGGTGGGAAGAAGAAGCTGATGCCATCTGAAACATCAAGAGGGTCTCCGATGACTTCTTTCCTGTTGTCAAACGTGGCGTCTATCATTTCTTCCCTTCCCATGACGATGCGTTGTTGAAACGGCGGAAGGGGCAACATATTGGCAGCTCGGAAAAAGTCAGTGGGGTCGTCGTTTTTGTGAACACACATGAGGTGGATGCAGTTGTTGTCTGTTGTTGCCTGGTTTGGGTTTACTATGAGGTACACTTTGTCTTCAGTGTACCTGTTCGAACACGCCTGGAATGACAGAGACGTGCTTGGAGATGTTGAAGTTGATGGAACATTTGAGTCTGACGCCTCCCGATTGGCTGTCTCTTCCCGGTTCCCTGGAGTCTCTACAGTGGAGGTCGAACTTTCGCCGCCTTTGCCACTTTCCTTGGCACCCGCAATCCTGTAAAAACAAGAGGAAGAGAAATATTGAAAACGCCATGTGAACAAGAAACTAGTAAATAACATAACCTTGCCTGGATGCCAAACCCATAGCACACTGGACACAAAATATCTCAGTGAGCCTGGGTCTGGTAGGGTCAGATAGACCTGCCAGTCGAACGCTTAGTATCTGAGCGTAAGGACCCATTGGTGGCACAGCAGGAAGCAATTTTACACCTCTGCTATGATTGGTATCTGCTGTATCTTTGAATCTTCACCAGCAGATGAGATAAAACTGTAAATAAGGTGTATTTTGTCCTGGTGGGTTAGAGGACTGTTACCTAAACAAACAGGAAAGCCTCAGGTTGTACACTACTTCTACTGTTAAATTAAGTTCTGCTATTATTTTGGAAAATAAACTCCAAATACATCTAGACAATTGACTGGTTAATGATTAACTGTTGAGCCCAAGATTGTCTCCTGCTGACCAATGGTGGTGCCATGTAATAGGCAATCACATCTTCTCCTCCCCATGCCTGAGAGCTTTTCCCAAGGCTCACGGCCAGACCCAGGCTCACTGAGATATTTTGTGTCCAGTGCGCTATGGGTTTGGAACCCAGGCTAAACCTAACCTAAAACGTGTGAAATAAATGATCCATCAAGCTAAGTTTATTACCCGGAAAAGTGTCTCGTTGTGAATGTGACTGCGTCCTCTGTCTCTTGAAACTCTGTCCTAAGCAAAGACCACTGGTGTTGAGTTGATTTCTTTTCCATCAGGACGGTCTTATCTGTGCTGCAGTCGCTCTTCTTCCATGCCCACGGCAGGATGACGCTCACGGGCTCTAAGAAGTCCTCCTCCTTTTCCTGGTGCACAGTCAGTATCGGGGTCACAGCTGAGAAAGCCTTTGTCAAGGCGTCATCAATGGGCAGCATTTCGACCTGTAAGATTACAATAAGATACATGTAGGAAGTGGCAAAAGATATCCTTGGTGGATTTGGGGTGATAGTTCATGTTTCTCGGCTGCTCATTAATAATGAGGAACATGAGTCATCCGACTATATGGACACATGTCGTAGCAAAAACAGGAGCTGCTTAATTGTTTTTACGCTACATATAGGCTGGCATGTGACACCAACTGCAAATTAAACTGCAAGTAGATTTGACTTTACCTCCAATGACAGGGACCTCCCCGTCTTGACGCATCCTTTTGGAAAGAAGATAGTGACACCATCCTCCTCAATCTGGCAACCTTCTTCTGTGATTCTGTACGTGTTCAGTACAACAGAAGACGAAGCCTGTAGAAACAAATCGGGATTATTTACAACGACGAAAAGAGATTCGACGCGCCTGTCTTAGTCCACCAAATCGAGAAGATCTGATTACAAAGTATCGTAATGAACTTTGCACTCTATCAACGCACCTTCCTCAGAATATCTGCTGAAACGAGACCAATTTTGGTTCTGGACAGTGGTTCTTCAGCCATTGGTACTTCTGTTGATGCCATATCCAACATCCCCGCACAGCGCCTGCCGAGCACCTCTACCAAACGCTCTCTGGTTCCTTCAGGGTACGCGAAGACCGGAAAGACCAGGTCCTTGTTCTCTACAAAGAATTCGTACCCGAGCGTGGACCAGTGTCTGCTGTGGAGAGTCTGCGGTGTGATGATTGGTACGACCATCCTGACGTTCCCCTGGAGAAGATGGTTCAAGAGTTTGTCTGTGATGATTTCTCCTGGTTCGATGACGTCTTCAGACACTGTTACACCGTACCTGCTGGACGATTGGACTGCCTGTTTCAACAGTGGCTGCACCAGCTTGTCATTGTAGTCTCCAGTGTGTAGGAGAACAATTTCGTTCCCTGGGAATAAATGTGAACGTTAATATTCTAATGTAGACAAACAAGCTGTTAATATTCTAATGTAGACAAACAAGCTAAACAGGACAAAGCATCGCGGAAGGAGGAAGATAAATCAGAGGCTTCAAACTACAGCCAGGGAAGACGTACCTCTCTCTTCCCTGGGGAACATGGGTGCTCTCCCAGGCAGACAAACTTCCACGGACGCTCCCAGCAAGCGACGGCACATGTCTCCGGCCTTGCTGACGGTGGAAACCAACTCATTGAACCTGCTGACGAATGTGAGCTCGTGTCTGATCCGATCACACTGCGCCAGACTCAGCCCTCTGCAGGTCTCCATACAGTCCAAGACAGGACCGATCGTGTGGACTGCGTCTGGGTTCAGCGTGGGCTCTATCAACACGGGTCCGGAACCACCTGAGTTCTCTGCATGTGCAACATGTTTTCATCAGTAACGAGTAAAAAAAACTACTTTAAGAAAATGAGCTAGACAAAATCAGACATCTGAATGTTTTTACCTGCACAGGACGTTGTCATATCACTTCTGCCACGTATCCAGACATTGATGAAGTCTTCTGGAAAACTGAGATAAAAACTATCAATTAATCACACATGGCTTACTGTCAGTGCAATGTTAGGGACATACAAGACAAGTTCAAGAAGAATACTGCGCTTATCAAATGAAAGGGTTTGATTAACGAAAAATTGAAAATACAACTGGTCTCACCGACTGGATTCCGTTGCCGTTTCTTGCCCGATGTCAGACAGTGGGTAGAATACTGGTGTTCCTGTTCCTTTTTCTGACTCCTCCCCAAAGCACCAGTCATACTGGATGGACGGGATCCACTTCTCCTTGATCTCAAAGAGACAACTGCTGAGGAACTTTCTAGCAGGAAGGGCCTGTGTGAACACTGTCTGGTCTTCAGCTTCAGCCGACAGAAGCTCCACCTTAAGGTAATGCTTCACTTTGGTTACCACGAACTGTTGCTTCCCATCGTCGGTAGGGAAGCGGCCGCAGCCGGCGAACACGTGGGACTCTTGAAGACCGAACCTGCGCACACATATGGCTTGTAGACGATAGAACATGCCACTTGGGAGGAACATGTTGTCGAATACGACATACAGAGGATGCAGGTATCTCCTCATGTGCCCAGGATACAAGGTGCTGTCGTCAGGCTTTGTGGCCAGGAGAGACGGTACGAAGTAGATCTCTTCTTTCTCAGGATCACCCGTAGTGTCATCAAACCCACCGATCGGCGTGGCGTTGCAGATAAGGTAGTACTTTTCCATCAGTCGCTTCAGGAAAGGCTTGTGCCGCATTAGAAAAGGTTTCTGCATCTTCTGATCTGCTTTGGTCCAGATGATTGTCAACAGCCTGTCACTGAGGATGCCTTCCGTCTCCAGCCTCCTCCACATCTCGGCAACCTCCCCATCCGTGCTCCTGTCCTGTTGGTACTCCGGGACGGTGATGATGGTCCTGAAGACGTCAATCATCACCTGGGGTCGAAGGGCCACGTGATCACGGAGAACGGGCTCGTTGATGAAGATGATGTCCCCAAGGTCATGTAGGAAGGTCAAAATGTCGGCAACATGGCTGTCGTCCGTGATGCCCACGTCATCACTCCGGGCCAGATCGACGACATCTTGGAAACGGCAAAATGGGTCGTCCTCTCTCCTCTTGTCCATCAGTTTGGACTTCAGATGAAGCCAAGTCATCGGCACCTCCTGGCCCATGAACCAAAGACCCTTCGCCACCTCACGGAGGTATTCTCGGAGCTCGTCAATGTCGCTGTTGTCCTCGTTGAAGTTGTCGATGACAAATATCTTAGGTAAGACGTGTTCACTGGCTGCCTTACCGCGGATGTGATCACGTATGTCTTTCTTGTACTCCTCAATGTCCGACTGAAATTAAGAGCACAAATTTATCTTAAGGACGTAAAGGTACTGTTGATCAATCCCATAAAACAACCCAAGGCTGATCCTTTCGGCCATCTATATTAACTACACGTTTTAGGGCAAAGACAGGCTCAACCACTATTCGTAAAGTTTAGAATGTATCTAAAGATCCTCCATACCTCGCTGACCTTGTCCTTGTGCGTGAGGACCAAAACGACACGCGGCTCTCCTGTCTGCTCCCGCCCGTGCACCAGGGTGTGTGTGCGGACTGAGTTCAGCCAGTGGTCCAAATAGTCTGGACAAGTAGAGACTTCTTATCATTTTTGTGTACAAAATTATCTTTGCCTTATCATTTCAGCTTCACAGCGTTACATATCTTGATGGTATTTAAGTTTTGTTTTTTTTAGTTCCCATGTTCAAGCTTTGAAGTCGACCACCTAGGTTCACTGTTGAATGAATGGTTTATTTACAAATTACACATCGTACAAAACATACAGTAGCAGCCATTATCGGCTGAAATGATGTATGATTTACATTACATTGTTAAAAAGCTCCACTCAGTGATACTTAGGTAACGTAGCATTGGGCAAACAATCACAAGGTAAGGGACAACTGTTAAAATCAGCGCAAGATAACAACATTAATTCTAACTCAACGCTATACATCATATTCTCTAAGAAAAGTCACGCATAAACATTAATATAAATATAAATATACATGTGTTACTCTAGGACTGTCTTGGTCTGTTCGGCGTTTAACAGGTCCACTAAGAACGGCAATGTGCTCTTCCTATATCGTTCCGTCCTACATTTAAACTGTGTTATCTGGTGTTTGGATCTGAGGTTTCTGCCATGAAGGCTCACACGTTTTGGAGGAAGCCAGTTAGAGAAGGTCGTTGAGTTTGATAAGGAAGTAGCAAACTTCGTACATAGTTCCTGGCGTCTGTTGTACAGAGATACAAGTGACAACTGGTTTAAAGCCATACTGTACCTAACAAAGTTTGATCCTAGAATAATCCGACAAGCTCTTTTCTGTACATTCTCTGTCGCACCGGATTGGGCTCATACTGGGCCATACCAGGGTGCCATACTGGGCAGGCATATTCGAGGATTGGTCGGATGAAACCACAGAAGATAAGTACCAAGTCTGTAACGTCAAGCCCATGTCTCTTAAGTACTCGCAACAAGTACAGCCTACGGCTTCCTTTGCTGACCAGCGACGCTGACACGGGTGTTAAAGAAGTATATTGTATAGTGGTACGTACCTCTTCCAGTTACGAGGTTGTCCGCTGCCGCCTTGTAGTCCAGATCAGGAACAGGGTCAGACAGCTTCTGCAGCAGTGACATGACCAGGATGTAGATCCCGCGGTACGTGAAGAAGCACTGGTGCGAGCCGTAGTACGTGGCCTGGCCGCCAAAGTCCCAGAGGGAGAGACGCGGGTGTTCGGCTGTTCCAAGCTGCTCATCGGTCACGCCACTTTGGAGTCGCTCTTTGGCTTTTTCTATGACATCATCCGGAATCTCTTGTGTCTGCTTTTGAACCGTCACGTCACTCTGAAGTCGCTGTTGAGCTTGTATTTTGACATCATCCGGCATGTCTTGTGTTTGTCGTGACGTAGTCGTAACCACACTTGCTTCTCTAACTGCAATGAAAGATTTGTCTTGTTCAATCGATCTTACAATTTTAATGCCATTCATTATTTTGCATCTTTTCTCTAGAGGCCAATTACTACACTTGCATATAGTTTTAACTTGGGATCAAAGATATACATTTACAACAAAGAACCGTCTAACGTAAAACAACAAGTTCCTTTTTTCTAAATCTTCTATAATGTACATTTCTAACTTGTGAAAACATCTATGCATTTCTCACCTTCTTTCTCATCTTTTTTCTCCAGTTTTGGTGTCTGTTGACTTTGTGTCGGCGTCTCGTCCTTCGGTGGTTTCTCCTGCTGCGTTTGCAAAGTCGGCCTCCTTGTCATTTTTTGTGCCTCTCCTGAGTTTTATATCAACACGAGAAAGTCCGTGAGATATCACTATCCCTTCGTCTCTAAGTCTTTGTGTGTTTTTTTAGAGACAGAACTTTAGCAATACGTAGATGATGACGCGTGCAAAAGATATATAGGTGCCAATTCTCTTGTTATGTGCATACATTTTAGATTAATAGATAAAATCTTATGCTTTTAATCTAAAAAAAAGCATTTAACCGTCGTTGTCCTGACTGTGTGCGTTAACATGTTTGCCCTGTACATGAGTATATTATGTCCATTGATATGTAAAAGTGATATTGGATACCTGTAGACTTTCTCCTGACTGCTCCTTGTGCTCCTGACGATGTCCGGGCGCGTGGTTTGTCCCGTTCTTGTTGTTCCGCCAATCGTTCTGCCATAGTTTCCTTGAATTCGTCTGGCTCCTCTGCAAGCAATAGATGCCATTTACAGTATGATTCGTTGTTACAGATGAAATTCCAAAAAACAGTTACTCAAGCAACTGGATATGATTTTGAAAACGTCAGACGTTTCAGCTAGTATCCACTAGCTTTCGTCAGTGACTGAGAGACCAGAGGGGAAAGCAGGTTTATATACACAACCTGTTGATTGATATGCAAATAAAGTGAAGACAAATTTTTTGGAAGTCGAAAAAGGAACAAAAGTCAGACAAGTCAAGACAAGATGATGCAAATTAGTCTGAAAGCTCCTGTTATACAGGACAGGAGCTTAAGTGTTGTCTGTCCTCGGGGCTGGGAGTGCCAAATCCCAAGTGCCGGAAAGATCGACCCGTAGCCCCCCTTCCCTGTTGAGGGTGGGGTTGTACATTCTTTCATATATTGCCTCTTTAACACCCCGTTCCCACCAGCGTGTTTCGCGGTCTAAGACATCCGTGGACTCAAGTTTGAAAGAGTGACCCTGGTTGTGTTGTAGGTGGTGGAAAATAGCTGAGGAGTAGCCGTTGGCACTAGGTCGGCAATGTTCTTTGTACCTTACTTTAAGCGGTCGACTTGTCTCTCCGATGTAGGTGTTGTTACAATTGGGCTTCCTCACATTTGAGTCTGTAAATAACATTCGCCTTGGTACCCTTGTGAGGTCGGTCCTTAGGGTGTACCAGTCTTTGTCTGAGGGTTGAGTGAGGTTTGAAGTTAGTGGCTATGTTGAAGTTTTGGAAGATCCGTCGGAGTTTCTCAGATACTCCTTGGACATACGGAATAGTGATGTTGGCCTTGTTTTTGTTGGTCAAAGGTTTGCACTTCTGGGTTTTCTTAGACTGATCTGAAGGTTTGGGCGCTTTGTTGAAAGTCCAGTTTTGGTAGCCACATTTAGCCAGGGCACCTCGGAGGTGTCTGTGTTCGTCCGTTTTGGCTTGGTCTGAAGTGACAATGTTGTCTGCACGATGGAAGAGAGTTTTGATCACTGCTAGTTTGTGTTCCAAAGGGTGGTGGGAATCAAAGGCCAGGTACTGATCAGTGTGGGTTGGTTTCCTGTACACTTCGAAACGAAGGTTATCATCTTCCTCTACGATAGTTTTGGTGTCTAGGAAAGGGAGCATGTTGTCATGGCTTGGTTCCTGTGTGAACTTGATGTTATCATCTATCTGGTTGATGTGGTCAAAGAAGTCAGCAGCTACCCTCTTTTTCAATCTGCACCAAGTGTCATCTACGTATCGAAACCAGTTGGCCGGGGGAGTGTCATTGAAAGTGCTGAGGGCTTTGTTTTCAAACTTCTCCATGTACAGGTTTACAACAATTGGTGAAACTGGTGATCCCATAGCACAGCCGTGCATTTGTTGGTAGAACTGTCCTTTGTAGGTAAAGTATGTGCATCCTAAGCAGAGTTCTAGTAGCTCACAAACTTGGTCAACGGATAGGTTGGTTCTATCTGCAAGTGTATCATCGGCTTCCAAGGCTTCCTTGACTACTGACACTGCTTCCTTGGGTGGTATGGAGGTGAAAAGTGAGCACACGTCATACGAAGTGATGGTTTCATCATCCTCTACATGAATGTCTTTGATTTTGTTGACAAAGTCGGCACTATTCTGTACATGGTGCTGAGATTTCCCCACTAGTGGTCCTAAAATCGTGGCTAGAAAACCTGCTAACTCATAGGTGACAGAGCCTATACTGGAGACTATGGGTCGTAGAGGGACACTTTGTTTGTGGATTTTGGGCAGGCCGTAGAAAGCAGGGGGTTGTTCCGTTGTGGGATTGAGTTTTAGGTAGGTGGGGCGATCCAGAACTCCTTCAGTTTGCAATTTCTTGAGAGCTGAACTGATTTTCCCTTTAAACTTGTTAGTGGGGTCCTTTTTCAAGGGCGTGTAGGTGTCTTTGTCTCCCAATAGGTCTACGCTTCAGTCTACGCTGCCTCAAGGTAAGTATCACACCCACCAGCCTACGCCTAAAAACTTCCATCAGAGGCTTCAACGCCAACAAGATCATCTTCAACGCGGAAAGAAAGTTACTAAACGAAAGGGTAAGACAGATCAACTACAAATTAGACGGTCTAAACGCGAGGAAATCTAACCTTGAAAAACTACTGAGGGAGAAACTATCAGACGAGATTTTTGCCGAAACTAAAGAGTTCATAACACGCGGACAACTTGATCAGCACGAGAAGGGAAAAGACAGACAGAAGACCAAATTTGATCGTTTACAGCAAAAGAAGACTATTAGCGCAGCAGATAGTGACCCAAATTGGAGACCAAACAGTTCCGAACCCAAAACCACTACACAGGCCAAAACCGACGAGAGGTGGGTAAAAACCTAAGTAGCCATACTCTCACAGGACCAGAGAAATCACTGCTTTCTAAAGGTCTAAATTTTGCAGTAGCACCCAACAAGATTCCCAGCATTGACATTGTGACAGAAACCGAGTCAGCAACTCGTCGGGCACGTTTAGCACAGAGACAAGCTGAAGCCTTGCGCACCAAAGTAGCTACCACCCTGAAAGTCTCCAAACCCCCTGCTAGTAACATCACACGGGAAGAACGTACCGCTCTCAAAGATTTGGCCACCAATCAAGACATATTGATTCTTCCTGCAGACAAGGGCAGATGCACAGTAGTCTTTGACAGGGAGCATTACGACAGGAAGGTACAGGACCTATTGGGAGACAAAGACACCTACACGCCCTTGAAAAAGGACCCCACTAACAAGTTTAAAGGGAAAATCAGTTCAGCTCTCAAGAAATTGCAAACTGAAGGAGTTCTGGATCGCCCCACCTACCTAAAACTCAATCCCACAACGGAACAACCCCCTGCTTTCTACGGCCTGCCCAAAATCCACAAAGTGTCCCTCTACGACCCATAGTCTCCAGTATAGGCTCTGTCACCTATGAGTTAGCAGGTTTTCTAGCCACGATTTTAGGACCACTAGTGGGGAAATCTCAGCACCATGTACAGAATAGTGCCGACTTTGTCAACAAAATCAAAGACATTCATGTAGAGGATGATGAAACCATCACTTCGTATGACGTGTGCTCACTTTTCACCTCCATACCACCCAAGGAAGCAGTGTCAGTAGTCAAGGAAGCCTTGGAAGCCGATGATACACTTGCAGATAGAACCAACCTATCCGTTGACCAAGTTTGTGAGCTACTAGAACTCTGCTTAGGATGCACATACTTTACCTACAAAGGACAGTTCTACCAACAAATACACGGCTGTGCTATGGGATCACCAGTTTCACCAATTGTTGTAAACCTGTACATGGAGAAGTTTGAAAACAAAGCCCTCAGCACTTTCAATGACACTCCCCCGGCCAACTGGTTTCGATACGTAGATGACACTTGGTGCAGATTGAAAAAGAGGGTAGCTGCTGACTTCTTTGACCACATCAACCAGATAGATGATAACATCAAGTTCACACAGGAACCAAGCCATGACAACATGCTCCCTTTCCTAGACACCAAAACTATCGTAGAGGAAGATGATAACCTTCGTTTCGAAGTGTACAGGAAACCAACCCACACTGATCAGTACCTGGCCTTTGATTCCCACCACCCTTTGGAACACAAACTAGCAGTGATCAAAACTCTCTTCCATCGTGCAGACAACATTGTCACTTCAGACCAAGCCAAAACGGACGAACACAGACACCTCCGAGGTGCCCTGGCTAAATGTGGCTACCAAAACTGGACTTTCAACAAAGCGCCCAAACCTTCAGATCAGTCTAAGAAAACCCAGAAGTGCAAACCTTTGACCAACAAAAACAAGGCCAACATCACTATTCCGTATGTCCAAGGAGTATCTGAGAAACTCCGACGGATCTTCCAAAACTTCAACATAGCCACTAACTTCAAACCTCACTCAACCCTCAGACAAAGACTGGTACACCCTAAGGACCGACCTCACAAGGGTACCAAGGCGAATGTTATTTACAGACTCCAAATGTGAGGAGCCCAATTGTAACAACACCTACATCGGAGAGACAAGTCGACCGCTTAAAGTAAGGTACAAAGAACATTGCCGACCTAGTGCCAACGGCTACTCCTCAGCTATTTTCCACCACCTACAACACAACCAGGGTCACTCTTTCAAACTTGAGTCCACGGATGTCTTAGACCGCGAAACACGCTGGTGGGAACGGGGTGTTAAAGAGGCAATATATGAAAGAATGTACAACCCCACCCTCAACAGGGAAGGGGGGCTACGGGTCGATCTTTCCGGCACTTGGGATTTGGCACTCCCAGCCCCGAGGACAGACAACACTTAAGCTCCTGTCCTGTATAACAGGAGCTTTCAGACTAATTTGCATCATCTTGTCTTGACTTGTCTGACTTTTGTTCCTTTTTCGACTTCCAAAAAATTTGTCTTCACTTTATTTGCATATCAATCAACAGGTTGTGTATATAAACCTGCTTTCCCCTCTGGTCTCTCAGTCACTGACGAAAGCTAGTGGATACTAGCTGAAACGTCTGACGTTTTCAAAATCATATCCAGTTGCTTGAGTAACTGTTTTTTGGCATATCGTATTACCTGGATGTCTAACCTTCATCGACGTACAGATGAAATTCTTTGGCAATTGGTATCTTAAACAAACATGGTATTCATTTGTTGTTTTGTGATATGCTGTTTTTTTAGATGCAAAATGATCATGTATAATTGCATGACACGTACTTGTGGGCCCAAACTCTCTAAGTAGTAAGATCTATAATGTCGCGCCAGGTGATAGATATTAACATGTTTTCGGACCTTTTGCCTTCCGCCAAGTCTTGGTCTTCACGCTGGGTGAAATCTCGATGCCGTCTGTTATCGGTTCATTCTCTACAGCCTTCTCTCCCGTCAGCCTCCTGACGACACACGTCTTCCCGGATCTGAACTGACCAACCACGAGCCCGCGCACGCTGTGCACCGGTCGCGCCCCCTGGCGGCAGGCCTGGGAGTACAGCTGCTGCATTCCAGGACCCCGCAGCTGTATTTCGAGTGGAACACTGCTGTCTCCTGGATGAGAAGATTTAAACAATTCATCAGACATCATTTATAATATCATTTTGCTTCTCGTGCTCTTACGTAAAGCTGACGTCTGATTAGATAGATAGAATGATCTACTGAGTCAAGTATTTGTATTTCACAGCTAAAATAGTTGTGTTATACCTTCTTTTTTCGACATCCCTAAGTCTTCACGATGTCCCGTGACGTCCTCAGTCCCCATGTCGTCTGTGGGGAGGCTCCGCTTGCTGCCGCCCTTAAACCTACGATAGTTGCCGATGAAGTTCTGAAAAAATCATTACAAATTACTGTTAACAATTATGATACAACGAAAAGATGAATCACAATTCATTTGAGGCACAGAGTACGATTTTATAAGGCTCTTGATACAGAAAATTTACGAGTTCCAGCTAAAGCTCCTCTATCAGCACAAAACGTTTTAGCCTTTAGTGAGATATAAATAACTAAGCTCAAGGGATCAACCAGTCATCATAAAGACACACCTTCACTTGGTCTACAGTTTTCCCGCTCTGCTTAGCTGCTTCTTCTATCAACGGACAATCCTTCTTCGCCTCGGTCATTCCTCTTTCCTCATAGAACCGGACGAGTACAGGATCGTAGCCTTTCTTACGTGTGGAGACTTCCTGTAAACATGCACACGTGAAAGTGAGTTATGTTTGGTATGAGGGCGGTTCTACAATTCTTTCTGAAACACTTCTGGTCATTGCAGTAGGCTAAAATTAGACATATATATTTATTTCACTCCATGGAGTGAAATACTGTTTTTCCTCATGTTACTTCTTCTGCCTTTTTTTAAAATCGATTCAGCTCTTTCCTTTTTGGGCCAAATAATATGAAATTTGGCATGAAGGTACAGTGGGCAAATACCCCCAGGTGTTTTTTTTTTCAATTTTCTTGATACAGGCTTTTAGAGTGGTTTTATTTGGACTTTTTGGCTGCGTTATAGGTAATGTACTATAGCAGTGTGTGTTGCCAAGATTGGAGTGTGACCATATTTGGGCATAGGGCGAATGCCAAAATATGGGCAGCAGGTGCAACCTGTTTGGAGATCTGGTGGCTGATTGGCTGCTCTCTTAATTACTTTACTGCTAAATGAACACCTTTGTATGCTTCCACATACTCATAATAGGAATAGTTAACTTTGTTTTTTTACAACTATTAGCCAGGAAAAGAAATCTTTTGGGTTGTAAATCGGTACAAACATGTCTTATAACCTACATTTCTATATACCTTGCTATTTTTAAAACCAAATTTTACAATTTTTAAACCAAATAAGCTGCTTTCCTCTATTCTTCTTGCTGATTGGCTGTTGAGGTCTAATTGGGTTAACTGTATTAACAGCTGCACATAGCTATACCATATAGACAGTATTGAACTGCATTCAAGTGTTTTGGGGTAGGTATGTCAAACTTTCCTTCTCAAGCATTGGAATGCATTTGGCATAAACGTTTTTTTTAAGATATTATCTTGAAAATCAACAGTTAGCATTATGCAAATAAAAATCACAACCAATAATGTAGGGGATAGATATCCAACTGTTGCATTCTTATATGTCACTTCATACTATGTTCATATCAATATAAAGCAATGTTTTCCCTTGTATTTCTCCTTCTTTCCCTGTCATGTCGTGAAACGTGGTGAAGCCATGCTGAATCTGCTTCAAAGCAAATGTCGGCCTTTCTTGTTTTTCACTGTACCTTTATGTTTACGGTTTTCACTGTCACTTCTGTATCGTGAACTTATCATTACAGTTAACACATAATTCCTGGACTTTCTTTTTCCTAGGATCCTGCACCTGTCACCACCGTGAATATATAGTTCCGTAAACATGTCCATTTTTCTCAGACCGTGAAGTGCTTGTCCTTGTATCTTTGTAAAAAAATGGGAGATAATTGCCAAGTGCCATTTTTAATAAAGCTGTTGAGATTCAAAAAGCCTGTCCTTGTATAATTGCAGTATGATTTATTCAGAATCTTCTATTATTGTTTGGGGAGGGATGATGGAGTGAAATATTATATTTGCTCGAAAGCAAAATTAATGTTGGCCTTTCTAGTTATACATATACATATCTCTATAGCTATATCACATGCCTTCCAACTGCGCTTGTAGCTAAATGGTTCTACGCAATTCTGATGATAGTCATAATGCATATCTCTCCGGCCTGCCAAGCAGAATGCAACAATTCAAATACTAGTATGCGTACCAGGGGAACTAAAACAGAACTTCATATCATCTTCATCTTGTAGTTTAATATCAGAAGCAGTTGTTTGTGAACCGAAGTGTTTGACAAGAAATTTCATGGTACCTAGTCCTTCGTTATCGAAGAAGACTGCTAGACAAGAAATCTACCGAAATCTTAATCATATTCTTTAGATATAATGCTTTATGATTTTGCATGCCTTCCAACTGCGCATGCCCTTGTAGCTAAATGGTTCTACGCAATTCTGATGATAGTCATAATGCATCTCTTTCCAGCCTGCCAAGCAGAGTACATCAATTCAAATACACTAGCACGCGTACCAGGGGAACTAAAACAGCTTTATATCATCTTCAACTTGTAGTTTAATATCAGACGCAGATGTTTGTGAACCGAAGTGTTTGACAAGAAATTTAAAGTCATCTTAATCATACTCTTTACATGCTTTATGATTTTGCATCACGCAAGTTTTGAATCGACTCACATTATTTTGTTGTCGGAGAAGCTTCAGTATTTCCTTTCTACCACGAGTGATTCGTTCTTCCTCATCTTCGTCGTCCGGATCAGCGTCACGTGTGTCCTCATCTGCAGCGATGTCCTCCGCTGCTTGACCATCCTGGGAATGAACATGCTGTCAATTATAGGCTTATGAATGTTGAAATATCGGAAATAAACGCGACTGAATGAGAAGATAATATTTATTAAGCATCTAGAACATATACAGAAGGTACATCAGAAAAGCCCCTGTCTAGAAAGAAATTGGTTTGTAGGTGCTTATGTGATACGTACAATGCAGGAATATCAGAACACATCGTGATTTGTGTGTTTATCCCAACAACAGCTTCTCCTTGCCTCGGACAGTAATGTATGTAGTATCATCATCATAATGTATGTGGATCATCATTGAAAAAAAAAGTTTAATTTTAAATTTTTCTCCCAAAAGAAGTAAAGCCAATATTGTATTTCTGGATTGGTGGTCAGCTATTTACCAAAGAAGCCGAAGAACCGACTGACCTTGTTCCTGAGACCGGCATCAGCCCCGTGCTGCAGCAGTATTTCCACACACTTGGGGTGGCCCCGTGTAGCTGCAACATGGAGGGGTGTGTCTTCCTGTTGGGGCATTGACAGTGGAATTTTAACCCTCAGTACGATCAAATAGCCGACACCTTATGAATGTTTATATTTACATCACTTACTGACTCCAGGCCCGCTTGAAACCATTCCCTAAATTTGCCTTTTATACTGATTGTTTCTAATAATGGAGCGGGACAATCTTAATCTTGTCCCGCTGACATTTTTACACAATATTTTTTTCAATTTCATGTCTTAATCAGGTCATCGACCCCTGACTTTTTTGCCATGTGATGGCGTAGCTATTTCCGTATTCGCTGCGTTTCGCTGCGGTGTGATGCGTACCCAAATTATACATATACAGGGCACAATATGCATAATAATGTATGTGCAGCCCATGCTTTATGACACAAAAAATATATGATGTATTCCGACAGTTGATAATATTCTGTATAGCCCCATCCGTTCCAATCCGTACCAGCTTCATGTTGGCAACAAGTTAAATTGAAGACAGCAAATAAACCAGAGTAAGAAGATTAAGAAAATGAATGTCAAATCTTACAAGATGATACAGAAATATTTCTTGTTTCACAGCAATCAGTCTACCTACCCGCTCGTCCCGTGTGTTCACATCTGCACCAGCTGTCAGTAAAACTGATGCAGTTTCATGGCGGCCCTTCCCGGCTGCCAGGTGCAGGGGAGAGACTTGCTGTAAAACACATCTGATGGTCTTCAGCATGACAACAGGTCGAACAAATGTGCAGTTATGTTGGTGACTGTTCTAACGGAATTCAGCATGTAAATCACTATATAGAAGATGAATATAAAATCTTATAAGAGAAAAAAATATTTCTGTGTCGCAGTGGTCAGTCTACCTACCCTATTGTCCTGTGCGTTCACATCTGCACCAGCTATAAGTAAAACTGATACAGTTTCATGGTGGTCATTCCCGGCTGCCCGGTGCAGGGGCGTGACTTCCTGTAAAACACATCAAAAAGTCTTAAGATTGCAACGTAACGGACAAATATGCACTTTGTATATTGTTGTGTGTTAGTGATATTTTGTGTTGGTGATATTTTAAAACAGCAAATACTATATAAAAAATTAATGTCAAATCTTACAAGATGATACAAAAATGTTTATTGCATCACAGCGATCAGTTTACCTACCAACCCGTCCCGTGCGTTCACATCTGCACCAGCTGTCAGTAAAACTGATACAGTTTCACGGTGGCCTTTCTTGGCTGCCTCGTGCAGGGGATAGTCTTGCTGTAAAACACATCAAATGGTCTTCAACATGACAACAGGTCGGACAAAAGTGCACTTATGTTGGTGACAGTTCTAAGGGTAGTCAGCAAATAAACCACTAAGTAAGAAGATGAGAAGATTAATGTCAAATCTTACAAGATGATACAGAAATATGTCTTGTTTCACAGCGATCAGTCTACCTACCCGATAGTTCCGTGCGTTCACATCTGCACCAGCTGTCAGTAAAACTGACACAGTTTCATGGTGACCATCCTCGGCTGCCTGGTGCAGGGGAGAGTCTTGCTGTAAAACACATCAAAAAGTCGTCAGTATTGCATGCAACATAACGGACAAATATGCACTTTGTATATTGTTGTGTGTTGGTAATATTTCTGTGTCGGTGACATGCTTTTTGAACCAAAAATGCAAGATCCCATAAAGAAAGTGAATGTCAATTTATACAAAATGGCACAGAAATATCTGTTGTATATGCATCACAGCAGTCATTCTACGACAGTCTATAGAAGATGTATGATAAGTCATACAAAATTGTTCAGCAATATTTTTTGTATTACAATAGTCAGTCTACCTACCCACTCGTCCCGTGCGTTTACATCTGCACCAGCTGTCAGTAAAACTGATACAGTTTCATGGTGGCCATTCCCGGCTGCCCAGTGCAGGGGCGTGATTTGCTGTAAAACACATCAAATAGTCTTCAGCACGACAACAGGACGGACAAATGTGCACTTATGTTGGTGACAGTTCTAAAGGGTAGTCAGCAAATAAACCGACACAGTAAAGCTGATAGCGTTTCATGGTGGTCATTCTCGGCTGCATCATGGCGGGCTGAAGCTAACTTGTAGAAGTAAAATTTGAGCTGCTGAAGCTATGTGAAAAATTCCAAGTATTGCTTTGTTTTGTAAAATGTTACGGATATGTTACAGACAAGCTAAAAGCTGAAGACGGGTGCAGGGACCAGTGCGGCCTTGCCCTTCCCATCTATGTCTTTTATAAGCAGTTTGCCCCTCCTGCCTCTTGATTTTCATTGCACATCCTTAAATGTTTCATCACCATATATAAGCAAAGTGACGAAAGACTTGGCAACAAACCAAATAGCCGCTAGCAGCATTAGGGTTGACTCCGTCCGCTAACAGCTGCTTCACTCTGTCCGTGTCTCCTTTCACTGCAGCCTTCCGCAGCGCCTATAGCGGCGGCAGACAGGAACAGGAGAAACAACTGTCAACACTTAGTCAATCAGAACAACACTCAGCATGTGAGAAGAGTCAACACCTATCCCTTCATTTATCCGTCATACTGATATTTCACTTCCTTTAATGTCTCTCAGTGTAAAGTTATAAAAAGATATATCGTTTATGTCCTCTATGCGTGTATAGCTCACATATGTTTATTGTTTATTTCAGGCTTGACGGCTTATAGTACTCTGACACATAACATGGTACAAACACATCTGAAAACAAACATCAAAGTATCTACAGATAAATGTAAAAAAAGACTACCGAGCTATCCTGCCGCAGGGAGACCACCTTACGGGCTGACTAATCTACATCAGGCTAGAGGAAAGGCCTGTTATAGATATACTCCACTATATGCACTGTGGGGCTTGTCCGTGTGTAACATCACTACTCTTTTTATAATGTTTTCTATACTCTACCTCCTCGTCTTCCAACTTTTTCTTCCAACTCGACTCTTCAGACCCGGAATCCTCTGACCCGGACTCCTCGTCTTCCTCCATTGTCTCCTGTTCTCTTCCGTCCATGCCTGGTCTGACCCTACAGATAGATACACCACCTGGCTATAGCGCTAGTGACACCTGTCGTAACTAAGACTAGACGGATCTAATGCTTTCCTGTAGCGCAAACACAGGCCCCACAAATATATCATTTCTCTCCCTAAACAATATTATGGTAGTGGAACAGACCGAGCATCATGTACAGCGCGCTCAGGACATGTCTGAAGTTTACAATATCATGGCCTCTAAAGCGTTACCGAACACTGTAGATCAAACTGTACCAACAAAGGAGTGATAATTTCACAGCCGTACAGACATAGCGTCAATACTTTCTAATTCATTCAACATGAACATTTTATCTGTGCGCTAAAGGGCTGCGGTAAAAGTTTCCTTAGTTTGTGTACTTCAGGCGCTGCTACATCTGGCAGGTGCAACGTTATACACCTTTACTTCCGGGTTTACCTGAGCTTTTCCAAAAGTGTCTTGGGAGAGTCTGACGACCTTTTCCCAGTCTTTAAGGTCTCTGCAGGGCTCTTTGACTCTCCAGGAACCGACGGCTGTTAGTTCTGACGTCACAAGACGTACAGGTGAGTTCTCACGGCGTCTTTAAAGACAGAGCAGGTCCGTTACGTCCGCAGGTGAGAAGGTCAAATAAGCTTCGGTAGGTCTCCCATGATTCATAGCGCACGCGATGACGTACTCCATAGTAACGGGGTGAATGACCTCAGGACGATTTGCCGGTATATTGGCTGTGGTTAGTGTGGGACGGGTATATCCTAGATGATTGTTAACCTTACGTAATACATAGGCTCAGATATCGTATAAGTCCTAGCATTTTAATTGTTTATCTCTATGAATTGATCTGCTTTTAAGCCAGGAAGTGCTCAAACAAGATTTTTACATTTTTTTAAGCTTCGCACAACTTCCGTCATATTGTCTCAGTCTAGTTTATACAGCATTACGCGAATGATCAATTGCCAGTTGCAAATATTTCAGCAGTTTTTCTCTTTAACATTAGAGTGCTCGTTATTATTTCTTGGCACACCAAGCTAAAGCACAGGATGCTGCAGCTTTCTCCGCCAAAACACCCAAGATACATAGTATTACATACATATACATACATGTACATACATACATACATACATACATACATACATACATACATACATGTCCGGCCACTGCTGTCATCTACCACCTTGCGAGGCATTGTAGAACTTATGCCAATGCATAATCTTGCCAAATACTACAGAACATTTTTATACTATCTTCAACTCCAGTTTGTTTCCGCTCCCGGCTGTAGTTGACCTTGAACACGCCTGTTCCTCCGGTTCTTTTCTTCATCTGCCCTGGTGCAAACCGCGACTCTGTGGCGAGACTTTTCAGTAAGAGAAACTTAAAAACAAAATGTACTCCCTAAAGTGTAGTCTGCGTTTATGTGAGATTTTCTATCATACTTGCAGCATTTGTTTGCTGTCTTTAGCAACGCTTTATCTTAGATGGTGAAGGTGTCGTTTTTGTGGTTCTCTATATTTCCTGAAACCAGTAAGTAGAAGCTGTACACACAGGCACGCAGGCTTCTTCTCCGTCTTTTATATTGGGTTAGGGGAGACACAGGTGTCAGTAGACAGCGTTGCGCGACCGCACTGTTACCTGAACCTGGCGTTTTTGTGAGCTATGAAGTTATAGGCTGTAGAGGACTGCAGACTTTAGGACTAAACCTGGCAAATGAATGAACTAAATGTGCCTATACTATGACTGTTTTGTACATGTAAATGTTACGTTATTTGTATATTGTTGTTTTCAACTTGTGTAATTTTTAATGAATGTAATTTTTAATGTGTGCCCGGGGATACCTAAAAATCAGATCAACGGATCTGAGATATGCCCTGGTAAAATAAATAAACTTGAACTTGAAATAGGGGATGGCAAGTTATTGAGGATTTATAGTTGTTTGTATTTACCAGACAGGTAGAGTTGACATCAGTAGCCCCAAACACCACGCCATGCACGTGGGCGATCTCTTACCTGACATTGGGCAAACAACAGTGATGAACATCATGCTATCATACTGCTTGGCTAAACGGTGAATCCTTCCTTTGAACATCTCTTTACCGAGCCTACTCTCACACCTGTGGAGTTGTGTACAAGAGATACGTTTTGAGCCTAGGAATGATGTACAACAGTCATGCTGGGAGGGTTGGGTTTGTACATGTAGGGACTTTCCCTGTGACTTGGCGCTTTGTAGCGCGGCGCTGTGAATCGTTCACCATTTTGTGTTTGTCGCACAATCTTGTATGGAAATAGTAGACCAAATCACATCGTATGACTAACGCCGCGTGCCTGCGAAGCAGATGTGATACGCCGAAGGACGGTTGTACCGGCTATATACAGATACAGAAGCTGGTGTGTTACGCTATTAAAGGGTCGTTATATACCGGCTATACAGATAAAGAAGCCCGTGTGTTACGCCGAAGAGCGGTCATACCGGTTATACTGATACAGACAATATTGACCCATTAAACAAGTAGTGACTTACATCAACTGTGTGTTAAAATAACCTTACTACTGTGTATTCTATCTGGACCAAGTTCGTTGTGTGCGTTTTGTTACGATTTGTTACGTTTGGTGGCTAGGAATCATGTACAACATCTACACTGAAAGAGCTGTGTTTGTACCATGAAGTTAAGGTGTTCTTTGCCACCGAGTGTGTGTAAACATAACCTGTGTACTGTGTCTCCACTCCGTACAATGCTCGATGTGTACAATAGCTACGTCATGAGCCGGCTGACATGTGTACAACATCAATACTGGGGGGATTCCTTTTGTACAAGCAGGGACTCTCACCTGCTTGTTGCGA
>NW_017803960.1:56480-87359 GCF_001625305.1 Branchiostoma belcheri | reverse complement strand
GATGATTTTTAACCTTATTATACCGTGTATAATCTTAGATGATTGTTAACCTAACGTTAATATATAGGCTCAGAATCCACACATTGAATTAGTCCTAACATTTTTTTAGTTAGGTACTAATTGAATTGCTTATCTCTATGTATTGATCTCAAACAAGACTTTTTACATTATTATTTTAATTTTCGTACAACTTCCGTCATATTATCTCAGTCTAGTTTATACAGCATTACGTGAATGGTTAATTAGCAGTTGCAAATAATTTTCGCAGTTTTTCTCTTTAACATTCGGATGCTCGTTATTATTTCTTGGCACACCAAGCTAAAGCTACAGGATGCTGCAGCTTTAATTTCTTCCGCCAAAACACCGGGATACATACATACATACATGCATACATACATACATACATACATACATACATACATACATACATACATACATGTCCGGCCACTGCTGTAGTCTACCACCTTGCGAGGCATTGTAGAACTTTTGGCAATGCATAATCTTGCCAAATACTACAGAACTTTGTTATATTTTCTTCAACTCCAGTTTGTTTCCGCTCCCGGTTGTAGTTGACCTTGAACACGTCGGTTCCTCCGGTTCCTTTCTTCCTCTGCCCTTGTGCAAACCGCGACTCTGTGGTGAGACGTTTCAGTAAGAGAAACTTAAAAACAAATTCTACTCCCTCTAGTCTGCGTTTATGTGAGATCCCCTATTATACTTGCAGCATTTGTTTGCTGTCTTTAGCAACGCTTTATCTTAGATGCTGAAGATATAGTTTTTGTGGTTCTCTATTCCTGAAACCGGTGAGTAGAAGCTGTACACACATGAACGCAGGCTTCTTCTCCGTCTTCCATGTTGTTTTAGGGGAGACATAAGTGTCAGTAGACAGCGTTGTGCGCCCGCACTGTTAACCTCGACCTAGTGCTTTTGTAAGCTATGAAGCCATAGGGGATGGAAAGTTCTCGATGGTTTATAGTTTGTGTATTACCAAACAGGTAGAGTTGGCATTAGTAGCCCCAAACACCACGCCATGCACGTGGGCGAACTCTTACCTGACATTGGGCAAACAACAGTGATGACATCATGCTATCATACTGATCGGCTAGACGGTGAACCCTTTCTTTGAACTGTGTTAACATCTCTTCACCGAGCCTACTCTCAAATCTGCGGAGGTGTGTACAAGAGATACGTTTTGAGCCTAGGAATGATGTACAACAGTCATACTGGGAGGCTTGGGTTGGGTTTGTACATGCAGGGACTTTCCCTGTGACTTGGCGTTTTGTAGCGCGGCGCTGTGAATCGTTCACCATTTTGTGTTTGTCGCACAATCTTGTATGGAAAGAGTAGATCAAATCACATCGTATGACTAACGCCGCGTGCCTGGTGTGATACGCCGAAGGACGGTTGTACCGGCTATATACAGATACAGAAGCTGGTGTGTTACGCTATTAAAGGGTCGTTATATACCGGCTATACAGATAAAGAAGCCCGTGTGTTACGCCGAAGAGCGGTCATACCGGTTATACTGATACAGACAATATTGACCCATTAAACAAGTAGTGACTTACATCAACTGTGTGTTAAAATAACCTTACTACTGTGTATTCTATCTGGACCAAGTTCGTTGTGTGCGTTTTGTTACGATTTGTTACGTTTGGAGGCTAGGAATCATGTACAACATCTACACTGAAAGAGCTGTGTTTGTACCATGAAGTTAAGGTGTTCTTTGCCACCGAATGTGTGTAAACATAACCTGTGTACTGTGTCTCCACTCCGTACAATGCTCGATGTGTACAATAGCTACGTCATGAGCCGGCTGACATGTGTACAACATCAATACTGGGGGGATTCCTTTTGTACAAGCAGGGACTCTCTCACCTGCTTGTTGCGACTAGGTTCAATGATGGCATGTCATGTTTCGTCCGAATGTGTAAGATTCTCAAGTGCGATAAAAAGTTCTCGTGACGTATTGGAACAGTCAGAATTCTGATAAACATTACTGTTTTTGTCCTAAATTAGTCTCAGCAATGGGGAAACAAAGTTTAACGTATTATTTCAAACCAAACCATTTCCTTGCAGATCTTTCAAAGGATATTTGTTGGAATGATAACTGGTCAAAGTCAATCTGACGTTTCCGTCCAGTATTTTTATACGTGCCATGTACCTGAGGTCTGTACCCACTAGCGCTATTGTGCCACCCATGAGGCAATAGAGGTCAACCATTTATATCCACATACTTCTCTCTACCACCATTTAACATGACAAGCCCCAAACACCACGTCTTGCACTTCTCTTACTTGACATTGGGCAAACATGATGCTATGATGACATCATGCTATTATACCTCACAGCTTAACAATGATACCTTCCTTTAGCCAGAGTGTAAACATCTGATCTTTGCACCGCGCTTAGTTTTGAGCCTGTCTAGTTGTGTACAAAAGCTATGCTTGAGGCTGGAGCTCATGTACAACAGTCATGCTGGGAGGGTTGGGTTTGTACTTCAAGGGACTTCCCCCTATCCTAATGACCTATTGATCGTACTACGGTCGTACCACTTTCTTAGGAAAGGGTGGCTAAATGTTTGATGGATGAATATAAATGACTTAATCCTGTGACGCACATTATGATTTGTTTACCAATTTTAATTTCACGACTGTTTTTATAACATTTTTAATGAAAATGTATTTGAAAACCGCGTATACCATTTCCAAATACATGGAACCACGACAATGTGATTGTATGTACCCCTGCATGATAGACTTCCCTATTATAAACGCCGCCCACTTTGTGTAACACTCGTGTTGCCTGACAAAAGTTACTCCGGTCACCTTCCGTCACAATACTAGTCACAGCACAACTACTACTTATTATCGAAGCAGGGAACGGGTACGATAGTAAGCTACAGCATGAGTTTTTTGCGAATCGTTCGACTCGGAATACAACTCTGGGACATTTATAAAAACTACAAGAGGCTGAACACCAAGCCTAAGACTGGTAAGTTTGTTTTAATGCACATGTCTACACGTCTTGACCTCTTCTTCGAGTTACAAAACCGGGGGCAAAGACTTATCCGTCGTAAGGAGTCTTAGGACCATTTACATTTGATCAGTACAAACCACGTGGAGTCTTTGTGACATGGTCATCTAAACTAAACTAAATCAACTAAATATTGCTGCCTTAAATGTTCCTTTCATGTGACTCATTTTTTAAAGCTTGATTGATAATATCGGAAGAGCAGAAGCATTTTCAACTATTACATGTTAACCGGTCAATGTTAACATGTCATGTAGACGTTGCTCACATTGAAAAGTATATAGTAACATGTAGGTATTATTATTTCTTGAAGAAGACGTATGAAGCCATTGAATTCAGTTTAGTGCGCGATCTTCAGTTTTGTTGACGAGGTCGTATTAAGCCGTGTGTTCGCTGTTCATTTGTGTCAGGAATAAGTAATGGCCTCAATGTTTACTTAACAAAATCCGTTAAAGTACTCTCTGTATGTGTAACTCTGATGTGAAATTGACCAACGATGACCATAAAACGGAACGGGAGAAAAGCTAGTCCGACATCAGGTTGGTCGCGCTAAGTACAAGCCATTGCCTCCATGGCTGTCTGTTGTACGTAAATACTCAATAAGACATGTTTCATTTGAGTCTGAATGACTGAGTGCTTACTGTGCATTCGTGTTAGAAACAAGTAATTGCCACAATGTTTAGTGCCTTAACAAACTACGTGAAACTACTGTGTATTTAAACATCTGATGTAAAAACGACCAAAGCTAAGATAGGTAATAAGCGAGAAAAAAGTTAAGGGCATGCTTGGTACAAGCCATAGCTTCCGCGGCTGACTGTTGTACAAGAATAACCTGTAGCCGTACTGAATGCTTTAGTGCGTAAATAAAGACCTTTGTGCCCCACAATAGGCAGCAGGTAGAGTTACCACTGAGGTGAGTCAGTGGGAAACGTAAGGTATGGATGTAAACCATGATTATGAGCAATGCGTGTTGTCTTGCTCGGACACCGATGTTTATATCGAAGTTATAAGCCAACAATTACATGTCACCGAACTCTATTTCAGAGGACGAATCTCAACCCCCTCCCACACAAGTGGACGGACCCGAGCACAGTAATGGTGGACGTACAATCTATTGGGGTTGTGTGAACCGGACCTACCATGTAACAGGCGACAAAGGTACACATTTTGTTTTGACACAGGCTAAATATATAATATTTATAGCACTTGAACTTCTATTTGATGACATGAAATTTACAAAGGCATTACACAGATGGTTTGAAACCATTTCACCAAATGTAATTCAAGTTTAAGACCCATTGTTCCCATTATTTTTACCACACACATCGTTAGATAAACCTGTACAGGCTAATAGTAATACTGTTACTAAGTCGTGTTTTTATCTTAAACCTTTCAGAGTCTGTGGTGACAGGAAGACGTGATGACCAGGCTGGTACCAATGACACAGGACTGAAGATCTATGTGGCCTGTGTTGTAGAGAACTATCACGTCACCACAGACAGAACGACTTGATATGATAGGCACACAACAGGACCGGGGGGGGGGGCAACAACAACGACAATCAACAAGAACTACTGCTGCTGTTATGTGTAACTGGATTTTATATGATCACTTACCTGAACAAAATACAACATGTACGACGCCATTGCACCTGCTTGGCTTTCTTAAATGACATGTAATTATAGACTGCTTGCATTGTATTACTATCATGGTTGTTGCATTCTTTATAGTGGTTTACAGCGTTCCAGAATGACATAGAATAGGACATTGATGTATATGATTAAGATTCACAGACTTGTATTACGTTAAAGAGAATGGCTACCATTTCAGTACAACACTAAAATGCTGTCAGGTCGTGTTTTGGGCACATTACAGCATTTGTAGATTTCAGTATCTCAAGAAATGCTTAATTGGACTTCTTAACTTCGTTTACAAACAGAAAGGCAAGGCTGTCTCCTTTTTAACTAAATTTTCCATGAATTGTAAAAATGTGGGAGTACACAAAGACATTGTATAGCCATCTAGTTTATTGCAGATCAAAGTATTGTACAATACTCAAAGGAATGTCAAAATATTACTATGATTCAATATTTGGTCATTCACAAAAGTTAGAACCTACATGTCATAAAGCAACCTCGCACTCCTGGTGTTGATTACTCGTTACAAATCTAAAACACTGAAGAACAAAAGATCACTTCTGAACTACTGTGTCTTTACTATACTGGAAGCAATTAACGTTACTTCACATGGATAACTTACATTACAAACATACGTGCAACACCATGGTTACTCACCTATTTTCTATGCAATCTGCAGATCTAGAAATAAAGCATCCTTATCATTCCCAAAGTGAGCTTTAAGTCCTGAAATAGTCTGTTTAGCCATAGTTATGTCGTTCATGTTCACCAATATAATATATCCATCGTACTTCTGTCCATACCAACATGGCCGCTTGAATGGTTCCCTTCCGAGGCAGGGTGTCGAACAAAACTGGTCCACAGAGTGAATCAAACCCTCTCTACTGTACTCTGTTCCAACAGTCGGCTTCTTCAACATTTCTGCCACAGCGTCAATAGTTTAGTGCGTATAAAAAGTCCCATTTTGGCGCAGGAAAGTCCCAAAATGCCACAGAAACTCTTTCACTTTCTGCTGACACGTACGACGTGCCCCCACCCTGACCTGGTATCCTAGCGACCAGTGACGTCAGAGGCAGGTGCCCGAGGTCACACAGGTAGTAAACAAAGAGGTCAGGTACCGGTGTACTGCACCTGAATACTGTCGTCTTAATAGAAGATGGCACTTTTCAGGACTCTCATAAGGCCTTATCTAGATACACACTTTCATCCCTGCTTTTTAATACATGGTTATGCATATGTAATTTATGTGATAGAGAATATTACAACATATTTACTGAACAACAACTTCCATAATGGCCTGTACATGTATTAAGATATCTACTTGTATCTAGCGATGGTGAGGCATTGCAAATACCAACGGACTGTGAGGAAACTGTCCGTTTGTGGCCCTGACCCCTGTAGGTGCCTGACGAACCGTTGGAGTAACCTGGGATGGTACAGAAGTCCCTAAGCTCGCTGCTGTGGGGATCTGTGGTGCCGTGTGTGGGAATCCCCCTGTTGTCACGGTTGTTGATCCTAACAGAGTTGGGATCAACATGTAAGTATCATATGAATTGTGTTGGAGTGATAATTACAAATTACTCCATGACATATGGAAGTGGCCGAAATGAAGCAATACACAACAATAACTACATACTCGGCAAGATTCCTATCTAGCAGATAGCAGACTGTTAATGATTGGTGTATATACTCCATCGTCTCAAGAGACGAAAGGGTGCCAACAATGATTGGTGTATAGAAATTGCGTTGGAAAATTCCTATGAACAATACCATAGATTTACAGAAACTCTACCAATTTGTTACTTTGTATGTAAGTAAATGTACCGCTTACCTTGTGTTGAAGATGCCGACGGTAAAGAGGCAGCAGAACTGGAATTTTGCTGGTTGCCCTGCTCTGCCTCTTTGGTCTTCTTCCTTCTCTTACTGACTGAACTGGTGCTGCTCCCGGGCCTTCCGGCTACGTCATGATTCTCTCCAGTCGTTCCTGTGCTGCCCTCTGTACCCGAATTCTTTCGGCGTCTGTCCATTGTTAAACCTGTACAGATAAATGTATATTAAGATAGCAATGGTTATCAAATGACATCACTATACTGTATATAGTTTGCCAATGACAGCCCACTGGGCCAACTAGTTGTAGTAAGATCATAGATAGATTTTATTTGTATTTTTGGCACGTTAGCAGCAATGTTTCATGACCAATGTAGAAGATGGCTGGCTCACATTGTGCTGCTTTCCGCTGATGTTCTGCTGCTTTCAGCTGATTCTCGATGTACCCTCCGAACTTCTCGTCCTTTATCAGATCCTTCTGGGACCCGAACGCTCGAATCCTTCCATTGTAGAGAGTAACCATCAAAGCCTCCACACCAAGTTCGTCAAGCTCCCCGGACTTAAAGTAACAACAATGCTCCAATTGCATTTTATATGCTATGTGCTGCGTTCGAAATGATCGTGCTTGGACGCAATTCTTCTATATTGGGCAAACATCTAGTAGATGAATGCATCATTCTGTTGACATTTTAATCTATTTTCCATGTACATATGTTGAGAAGTTAATGATATCAACAAATACTGCGTTTACTGGGTGGAACCTACATACTAATACCTTTTTCAGATACAAATAAAAGATAACAAAGGAATGGATCGTAAGCATGTGTCAATTTGACTCAAAGGATGTCTATGGCATTTTACATATTATAACTCTTTTGAATGATTACTCTTTAAAATCCTTCAAGTGTCTAGAAACATGTTCACAATCTTACACCCACCAGTTTTTCGAGCTGTTTCAGCTTTTTCGCCACTTCTGACCAAGTTTTGACTTTCGTCTCTTTGCCCCTTCTCCTCTCTGCTGCTTTGTTGTATTCATCCTTTTCCTCGTCAGTCAGGTTCTTCCAGCTCTCGCCGATTTCCTTATTGGCACCGGCAAGGGAGAATCCTTGGTTGGCTGAAGCAAAATGCAAGACGACAAAGTGTTAGATACAGTTTACGTACAATACTCTTTAGTTCAGTTGATGTTCATAAAGTTGATATTTCGAATAGTTTTCGCAAGGGATGATAACGCCGTATCTAAAATGACTGTACCTACAGTATGCTATTGTAAGACAGTCACAAAATATGCAGTAAGTGAAATACGTGAAATACGTTAGGGTGAACTTGGCATGATTATCTGAACCTCGTTGATATAAATATTTGACACATGAAGCATTATGATGTTTACCTTCGCAGGAGAAACACATATTGTTTTTGCTCTGTTTCGTCTTTTTCTTCTCCAAACACATAAGGTCAATGACATGAAACAGACGTCTGTCACCATGGTAACTAGTGAGGTAGCAGACACCATGTGGTGTTCGGTTACATTTTGTAGCAGGATTGGAGAGGCTGGTTATTATATATCCATGTGCATTATATATATATAGAGAGAGACCATGTGAAGGTAAACCATATCTATTTGCATTTACAAATGTTACCTTTCTATTTACTACAACTAAAGCATTCGAAAGGATAATAAAATGATCGACTGAATCTTGCTAAAATTGTCATAGTTAAACATTTTCGTAAACAATTATAACTGCCGTTTCAACTCGCCCCTTTTCCTTGGCAGCTGTTCCCTGTAGTACTCGTGATATCCCGTGATCCTCCTCTTCCTCTCCATCGTGTCTGGTGGCGGTCTCCTCTTACTGCCGCCTTGACTCTTGCGGTAGTTACCGATGAAGTTCTGAAAGGACAATACATTGATTCATCTATTGTCTTGTACGTAGGTCAATTTTGATGTACCCACGTATCTGTCTGCATGTCTACATGTAAATGACTACCTTACGAAAGTCGCTGCATTTTTTGTTGTCAATAATTTCTGTATGAGACACGGTATAGTTGTCAAAGTTTAAGTCCAGGTATGGCGGAACAGGCACTATCGAACCACTGAAAATCATATTTGACATGTTTGACCAGACCTGGTGATAACTCGATACAACCAGATCAGAGGATGTCCCCTCCTAGTCTCGACACTGGAACCTGACTTAAGATTCTATCAGACCTGGTCTGAGGATAGACCGTTTGTGAAGGGGGGGGGGGTGCTACAGACAAAGGGGATGGACTGGATGTAAGATATCCTGTTTAATATTGCCACCAATAGTATATGGGGATTGGGGAAGTAGAGTTATGGAAATGAACAACAATTTTCATAAATCACCCATGATAATAATATTGACTATAGTAGTCGACCTTAGAGAGCTATCTTGTCAATAGGGATGTAAGACGTGTAATACGTTTGGTAATACCATGACTTGGTCAACTGTTTTCCCGCTCTCCTTAGCTGCTTCTTTTATCAACGGACAATCCTTCTTCGCTTCTGTCATTCCTCTTCCCTCATAGTACTGGACGAGTACAGGATCGTATTCCTTCTTACGTGTGAGGACTCCCTGTAACGCAAACAAGTGTAAGTGTGCTTTTGTTCTGACACACTTCTGGTCATCGTAGTAGGCTAAAATTAGGCATGCATATATATACACGTATGATGTCTCTATAGATATATCACATGCCTTTCAACTACGTGTAGCTAAATGTTTCTACGCAATTCTGATTATAGTCATAATGCATATCTCTTCAGCATGCCAAGCAGAATACAAAAATTCAAATACACTAGCACGCGTACCAGGGGAACTAAAAACAACTTTATATCATCTTCAACTTGTAGTTTAATATTAACAGTAGTTGTTGGTGAACAGAAGTGTTTGACAAGAAATTTACAGTCATCTCAATCATATTCTTTAGATATAATGCTTTCTGATTTTGCATTACGGAAGTTTTAAAGCGACTCACATTACTTTGTTGTCGGAGAAGCTTCAGTATTTCCTTTCTTCTACGAGTAATTGGGTCTTCCTCATCTTCGTCGACCGGTTCAGCGTCACGTGTGTCCTCATCTGCAGCGATGTCCTCCGCCGTTCGACCATCCTGGTAATAAATATGCTGTCAATTATATAATAATAGGCTCGTGAATTTTAGAATATCGGAAATAAACACGACAGAATGAGTATACAATATGTATTAAGCTTCGAATTCTAAAACATATACAGTAGGTGCAGCAAAAAAAGCCCATGTTTAAAAATAAATTGGTTTGTAGGTGTTTATGTGATGCGATGCAGGAATATCAGAACACATCGTGATTTGTGTGTTAATTCCTACAACAACTTCCTTCTTGCCTCGTACTATAATGTATGTATTCAAGTGGATCATTTTTTTTTAAAGTCTTACTTTTGGTTTCTCTCCAAAAAGAAGTAAAGCCAGTATTGTATTTCTGGATTGGTAGTCAGTTATTTACCAGAGAAGCCGAAGAACCGACTGACCTTGTTCCTGAGACCGGCATCAGCCCCGTGCTGCAGCAGTATTTCCGCACACTTGGGTTGGCCCCCTGTAGCTGCGTCATGGAGGGGTGTGTCTTCCTGTTGGGGCATTGACAGTGTAATTTTTCATCCTTAGTATGGTCAAATAGCAACCTCTTTAATATGAATGTATATATCTACATCACTCACTGACTCCAAGCTCGCTTGAAACCATTCCCTACCTTTGCCATTCATACTGTTTGTTTCTAATAATGGACAATCACCGTAACATTGCAACTTAGATCCTTCTGACATTTATTGCACAATATTTCTCAATTTAGTGTCTTAATCAGGTCATCGACCACTGGCTTTTTTTGCCATGCGATGGCGTAGAGACTTCCGCATTCGTTGCGTTTTGCTGCGATGTCATGCGTTGCACGAAAATAGCCCCAAATTGTACATATACAGAGCACCATATGCATGATAATGTATGTGCAGCCCATGCTTTATGACACCAAAAAATGTATGATATATTCCGACAGTTGATGACATGCTGTATAGTCCCATGCGTTCCAATCCGTACCAGCTTCATGTTGGCAACAATTCAAATTGTAGTCAGCAAATAAACCACTAAGTAAGAAGATTGAGAAGATGATGTCCAATCTTACAAGATGGTACAGGAATATTTCTTGTTTCTCAGCGATCAGTCTACCTACCCGCTCGTTCCGTGCGTTCACATCTGCACCAGCTGTCATTAAAACTGATACAGTTTCATGGTGGCCACTCCAGGCTGCCTGGTGCAGGGGAGAGTCTTCCTGTAAAACACATCAAAAGTCGTCAGTATTGCAATATAACGGACAAATATGCAATTAGTATATTATTGTGTGTTGGTGATATTTTTGTGTTGGTTATATTTTAAACAGCAAATGGTATATAGAAAATGAATGTCAAATCGTATAAAATGACATTAAAATATTTCTTGTAGCGCAATAGTTAGTCTTCCTACGTTAACATCCCGTGAGTTCACATCTGCACCAGCTGTCATTAAAACTGATACAGTTTCATGGTGACCATTCTGGGCTGCCAGGTGCAGGGGAGAGTTTTGCTGTAAAACACATCAAAAAGTCGTCAGTATTGCAACATAACGGACAAATATGCAATTTGTATATTGTTGTGTGTTGGTGATAGTTTTGTGTTGGTTATATTCTAAACAGCAAATTCTATGTAGGAAATGAATGTCAAATCGTATAAAATGTCACAAATATATTTCTTGTATCACAGCGATCAGTGTACCTACGTCATCGTCCAGTGCGTTTACATCTGCACCAGCTGTCAGTAAAACTGATACAGTTTCATGGTGACCATTCAGGGCTGCCAGGTGCAGAGGAGTCCATTGCTGTAAAACACATCATTTCGGCCTGAAGTAAACTAGTAGAACTAGAAGTAACATTGGAGTTGCTGAAGCTACTTGTACAATGTGGAAAATTCCAAATATTGCTTTGTTTTGTAAAATGTTAAGGATAAGCTAAAGACAAGCTGAAAGCTGAATCCGGGTGCAGCGACCAGTGTGGCCTTGCCCTTCCCATCTGTGGCTTTTATAAGCGGTCTGCCTCTTGATTTTCACGGCACATCCTTAAATGTTTTGATGATTATCTGGCGTCTCACAGACCAGGTAGATCTTTTTTGATAGTCAAATATGATACGCGAGAAGGGATTCAAGGGAACGCTACATCGGAGAACATCCTGATTGTAAATTTTCGTTTCAACCAGAATCAAGTCAAGAACATGACCATATTTTGCCAGGCAGGTTGCAATTTTGTTTCAACACCTACACGGTGAAAGCGAGAACTATTTTGGTTGTGCAAGAGTTCCAATATAAGGTAGTGTTTTTGTCTTCTTTACAAAGTGACATTATTGTGAATGTGAATAAGTAAAAGAGAGGGAAGATATTGATGAAGAAAAGTTCTCGGCAATATATATAGTCGATACTTTACTTGTGTGGAGCTAAGATATATAAAAGGAAATAAGGACAACATATCCAATATCAATTGTAAAACCATTATTTTCTCAAGCTTGTAAAACAACAGAAAGCCGTATGAAATTACATTGGGAATTCTTGGGACACTAATTATCTATGGCTAAATTTTCAACAAAGTTTTACTAAAGTCATAAGTCATTTGCAAACAACTTCTTTGCAAATTACATTGGAAAGGACTTCGATAACTGATACAAATTTTCAACCAACAGATAAGGATAAGGATAACCCTTCAATTTTCAAAATACCAGCAGGCAAACAGAAAAAAACACTCTTACTATTACATCAACACATGCTAAACTTAATCAATCACAATATCTAGGATACAAATCAGTACTAATAGTAATTAAAAATGTGTACATTAGATTCTTTCTCATCTTTAAAATTTTCTTTCAAAGTACAGTAAATATCTTCATTCATAATAACTTGACATGCTTATATGTACATTAAATGACTTTCCATCAAATACAGGTTTATATACAGAATTAAATTTACACGAAATTGAAAATTACGCCTTTTTGGTCATTTCAAGTTCCTATTGATATCATACTACATGTACCGTAATCCACAACCAACTGGCTACGTCGTCCTAAATAATTGCAGCGTACATGATAGATAAGGCCTATAAGGAGGCAATAGACAGTGCCATTGTAAATTAGTGCATCTTTGAAATTGTACATGGGAAATAATAGATGATGCCACTGTCAGTCACTACTTTGCTTTTGAACCGTACTGATTGCATTAAAAGTCTGTTGATCAAATTCAGCAATTAGAGAATCTGACACGTGGGAGAGTGGACGCGTCTAGAGTCAGTCATTCAAGCCACAAACCCGCAGCAGGTTTTGGTGCGACTCTTCCCAGTACTTGGACTCCAACAGCCTCTTCTTGTACTCTGCTGCTTTGTCGAATTCTGCCTCAGAGTATTCCAAGGTGTCTGCAATCCTCTTTGCCCACTCTCTTGCATCTTCACCCAGGTCGCACTCCTTCACGCTGGTTTCCACGATCCTGTGCCTCATTTCTGCAGGGCATTTCTTCTCCTTGATCAAGTCCTTGATCATGTCTGCCAACCCCGACTTGTCAGAGATGAGTACAGGGATGCCTGCTGCGATGGCCTCCAGACCGATCAGTCCGAACGGCTCGGCACGGGACGGCATCAGGACCAGGTGGGCCTGCTGCATGTCCTGAGCGATGTCCTCCTGGGTTCCACATGGCAGCAGCGTGGGTTTGATCTTACCACTGTGCAGGTTCTCCTCCAGGATTCTCTTGCTCGCTTCCCAGTCATCTTCATCTATCCCGCGAACACACAATCTGACGTTTGTGATCTTCCTCTCGTAACCTCCCCCATGGCCCGTGCTACCAGGTCATGGCCTTTCAGCTTGTCCACTTCGGTCACTCTCCCGACAGACAGCACGACTTTCTCTCCTCCTCCTGGTCTAACAGAGATGGCTTCAAACACTGGGGATGGTCTTGGAAGAAACAAGAAGTGATGTCTTGGTTTGCTATCTCCAAGTGACCTGTACTTCGTCTCGAAGTAATTGTAGATTCTTCTTCCCAAAGAGAAGACGGCATCAGCATTTTTGGCATCCTCAAGGATGTCTTCCATCCTCGTCCCCGCGGCCATCGCCTTCTTAGTTCCCTTGTAGTACTCCGTGTCTTCTGGCATGTCGTGGTTGAAAAGGACCAATTTTGCGTTTTGACAGCGGCTCTCTTGTATGCTCTTTGCAGCTCCACTTGTGACATCTACATGGCCCACAATGCACTTCAGATCCTGTGGTATGTCTAGGTAATGACTGTTGTGCTCAAAGGTTAACCATTCCAAACATGGCGTCCTCTTGTCCCTGGGATTTTTGACAGGCAGATGCAGAAAGACACCATCCTCTTTGGCACACCTCTTGTCATCTTCAGATGCTTGCAAAGCCGTAGCATGAACTGTAGCACCATTGAGTTTCAGAAACTTCGCCACCTGACGGTTCTTGGTAGAGTTACCTCCATGGGACGTGCCGTACGTATCGTTGACCATCAGAACAGACATGGCCTCTGCAATTCAAAAACAATGGATGCAATGTCGAGTTATGACGGGTAAAATGCAGGCGCCATGAAACGATACTTGCTTGAATGTCCTGTTGATCAAAGATCACTATTGCTTCAAAGGTTTCTCTCATTAGTTGAAAACCTAGTTGGGTTACCCAATCGTATGAATGCAATTATTGAATGGATAATTCTTGAAAAAAATATTTCCGGACAAAACATTCTCTCCGCATGTTTATTCTTATATTATGTATGATTTCGTCCATACCTATCTTCAGTCGCTTTACCCGGGCGCCGCTTTCGCTGGACTCGCCAACATGCCGCGTTTTGGCTTTCCTCTTTCCACCTGTAATCAATATAAGATTGTTCAGCAATATACGCCATGTAATGTTATACATATGATTTAGTTTTCTTGTCTAACCTACCGTCCTATGGAATGATAATTCTCAGGCAAAGGTGAAAAAGCATTTAGAATATGGTACAAAATTATCATGTTATATCTTACCTTTCTTATGTTGTATCTTGGACGCCTTGGTCACAGTGACATGGCCTTTCTTCTGCTGAACCTGACTTATCTTCCCCTCATCTGCAATGGGCATACGATAAGAAAAATGTTTACAGCTTAAATAAAGGACAATTCATGCACAAAGCAGTTCAACTTTGTTTTTTCTCTGTATCATACTTTTCATTATCATACACAAATAACCAGTACAGGAAAACAAGAGGCCAATGATCTACCTTAAAATGGAAAAAGGTTATTTAACTACAAGTCCCTTTCTTTGGTTGTATTTGGGACGCTCTGCTCATATAACTGACTATTTTGTTTCAAGATCAATTTTGTGACTTGTCTTCCTTTTTTTCAACTAGTACCTTATACGCTTGCTAGTACATACATCAAAACAGCACCTACCTTGCAGAGAGTGCAGGTAGACATGAGCTGAACGTATCCCACGGATTGGGTCATTCACTGGTTCACCTGCTTGTGACAGTAGTGTGAAATGGACTGCTCCTTCAAACTTCCCCTTCCCTATCTGCGGATCTCGCAGCTTCAGTCTGACTGAGATTCGGTTACAGTTCGCCGGCGGGAAGACGAACTGAATACCGGTTGGCTCCGACGGAATGTCACGTGGATCTCCAACGACGTCCTCTTCCTCACCAAACCGCGCACGGATTCTCTCCTTCTTGTCCATGGTAACCTCTTGTCGGAACGGCGGTGGTGTCTTAAAGTTATCTGCTCTGAAATACTCCGTGACTTTTTTTGCCCTTCTCGATACACAGCAGGTGAATGCGCTTGTCGTCTGTCGTTGCTTCATTGGGACTGATAATGAGATGCACTTTGTCGTCACTGTACCTTTTTACAAGGACTTCTATAGCTTCGGTTGCCTCTTGATTGGCCGCCTCGTCCTGCTTTTCTGTACTTGTATCAGCAGAGGTGGAGGCTTCTTCAGAGTTGTCTTTTTTCTTGGCACCGACAACGCTGAAACAGTTGAGTTTACGAAAAAAGATTCAACATACTGCTTGACAAATCATTACTTCTCATCTTAGTTTTCAAAATTTACTCCTGTTCGATTAAACAAACATTTTAATTGATTTTTTATCGAGATAAGTGTGTTACCTGCAAAAGTGACACATTGTGAAGGTGGTCGTGTCCTTGGTTTCTCGAGCATCGGTGCTTAATGCCGTCCACTCATCATTGTCACCAGTGGACCTTTTCATCAGGATGGTTCTGCCCAGGTCACAGGTGCTTTTCCATGTCCAGGGCAGGGTGACAGTGACGGGCTTTAGGAAGTCTTCCTCGGTGTCTAGGTGCACGGTCATTACCGGTGTCACAGCCGAGAAACTGTTTGCCATGGTCCCATCAATGGGCAGCATATCAACCTATCAAATTAAAAAAAAATATTAATGAAGTAGAGCCATAAGGTAGATCTAGATACTAATGATAATGAGGGTTACATTAGGATTTATCATTACATAGAAAACATTGTGTCACGAGATTTACTATAATATGATCGTCATTGATGGCTTGCCATTTCGTCTTCTCCTCCGATAATCGAGACATGTCAAGGAAGCAAAAAAGTGCTATTACTTAAGCTTTGGTTTCCTCTACTTCGTCAAGAAGACCAAGCTGTCGCTAGGAGTGATTCCGAGGTCGGTCTAACTATTAGACACAATACACAGGCCTGCATACACTACAGCAAATAGTATCACAATTCAGACGGAAACAAAGACTATCTTACCTCCAAAGACATGAACCTTTTCTTCTTGACACATCCTTTCGGAAAGACGATAGTGACACCATCCTCCACAACCGTGCAGCCTGCAGCTGTGATCTGGCGTGTGTACAGCACAACAGAAGACGACGCCTGTAGAAACAATACTGTGTTAGTCATTCTGTCTGAAAACAAAGTAGACTTTCAAGAATAGTATCATGCACAATGATAATGACTACCAAAATAAACGCACCTTCCTCAGGATTTGTGCAGCAGTGAGACTGATTTTGGTACTGGACAGTTTTTCTTCAGCCATTGGTACGTCTGTTGATGCCATAACCAACATCCCCGCACAGCGCCTGCCGAGTACCTCTAGCAAACGTTCTCTGGTTCCTTCAGGGTAGACGAAGACCGGGAAGATCAGGTTCTTGTTCTCTACGCAGAATTCGTACCCGAGCGTGGACCAGTGTCTGCTGTGGAGAGTCTGAGGTGTGATGATCGGTACGACCATCCTGACGTTCGGTTGGAGAAGATGGTGCAAGAGTTTGTCTGTGATGGTTTCTCCTGGTTCGATGACGTCTTCAGACACTATTACACCGTACCTGCTGGACGATTGGACTGCCTGTTTCAACAGTGGCTGCACGAGCTTGTCATTGTAGTCTTCGGTGTGCAGGAGAACAATTTCGTTCCCTGTGAATAAATGTGAACATTGATATTCTAATGTAGGAACAAAGTGTCAGACAAACAAGCTGTTAAAGAGGACAAAGCATCACGGAAGGAGGAAGATAATTCAGAGCCTTCTAACTACAGCCAGGGAAGACATACCTCTCTCTTCCCTGGGAAACATGGGTGCTCTCTCAGGCAGACAAACTTCCACGGACGCTCCCAGCAAACGACGGCACATGTCTCCGGACCTGTTGACGGTGGCAATCAACTCTTTGAACCTGCTGACGGATGTGAGCTCGTGTTTGATCCGATCGCACTGCGCCAGACTTAGCCCTCTGCAGGTCTCCATACAGTCCAGGACAGGGCCAATCGTGCGGACTGCGTCTGGGTTCAGCGTGGGCTCTATCATCACGGGTCCGGAACCACCTGAGTTTTCTACATGTACAACAAGTTTTCATCAGTAACGATTTAAAACACTATTTCAAGAAGATGAGCTACACAAAATCAGACATCTGAATGTTTTTACCTGCACAGAACGTTGTCGTATCACTTCTGCCACGTATCCAGACATTGATGAAGTCTTCTGGAAAACTGAGATAAAAACTATCAGTCACACATGGCTTAATTACAGTGCAATGTTAGGGACATACAAGACATGTGAACACCGTGTTTGTTTCCATAAAAAGACGTGCAGGAAGAATGCTGTGCTTATCAAATGAAATGGTTTGATTCACTGAAAAATTGAAAATATAACTGGACTCACCGACTGGATCCCGTTGCCGTTTCTTGTTCGATGTCAGACAGTGGGTAGAATACTGGTGTTCCTGTTTCTTTTTCTGACTCATCCCCAAAGCACCAGTCATACTGGATGGACGGTATCCACTTCTCCTTGATCTCAAAGAGACAACTGCTGAGGAACTTTCTAACAGGAAGGCCCTGTGTGAATACTGTCTGGTCTTCTACTTCATCCGACAGAAGCTCTACCTTCAGGTAGTGCTTTACTTTGTTTACCACAAACTGTTGCTTTTCATCGTCGGTAGGAAAGCGGCCGCAGCCGGTGAACACTTGGGAATCTTGAAGACCGAACCTGCGCACACAAATGGCTTGTAGACGATAGAACATGCCACTTGGGAGGAACATATTGTCGAATACGACATACAGAGGATGCTGGTATCTCGTCATGTGTCCAGGATACAAGGTGCTGTCTTCAGGCTTTGTGGCCAGGAGAGATGGTAAGAAGTAGATCTCTTCTTTCTCAGGATCACCCGAAGTGTCATCAAACCCACCGATCGGCGTGGCGTTGCAGATAAGGTAGTACTTTTCCATCAAAAGCTTCAGGAAAGGCTTGTACCGCAGTAGGAAGGGTTTCTGCATCTTCTGATCTGCTTTGGTCCAGATGATTGTCAACAGCCTGTCACTGAGGATGCCTTCCGTCTCCAGCCTCCTCCACATGGCGGCAACTTCCCCATCCGTGCTCCTGTCCTGTTGGTACTCCGGGACGGTGATGATGGTCTTGAAGACGTCAATCATCACCTGGGGTCGAAGGGCCACGTGATCACGGAGAACGGGTTCGTTGATGAAGATGATGTCACCAAGGTCGTGTAGGAAGGTCAAAATGTCGGCAACATGGCTGTCGTCCGTGATGCCCACGTCATCACTCCGGGCCAGATCGACGACATCTTGGAAACGGCAAAATGGGTCGTCCTCTCTCCTCTTGTCCATCAGTTTGGACTTCAGATGAAGCCAAGTCATCGGCACCTCCTGGCCCATGAACCACAGACCCTTTGCCACCTCACGGAGGTATTCTCGGAGCTCGTCAATGTCGCTGTTGTCCTCGTTGAAGTTGTCGATGACAAATATCTTAGGTAAGACGTGTTTACCGGCGGCCTTACCACTGATGTGATCACGTATGTCTTTCTTGTACTCCTCAATGTTCGACTGAAATCAAGAGCACAAATTCATTTTGAGGACCTTTAAGTACTGTTGATCAATTTGAGAAAACAACCCAAGGCTGATCCTTTCAGCCAAGGATATTAACTACAAGTTTTAGGGCAAAGACATCCTAGGATTATTCGTAGACTTACGAAAACATTCCCCATACCTCATCAACTCTGTCCTTGTGCGTGAGGACCAAAACGACACGCGGCTCTCCTGTCTGCTCCCGCCCGTGCACCAGGGTGTGTGTGCGGACTGAGTTCAGCCAGTGGTCCAAGTAGTCTGGACAAGTAGAGATGTCGTATCATTTTTGTGTACGAAGTTATATTTGCCTAATCATTTCAGCTTAACAATGTTACATATCTTGTGATTTAACTTTGATTCCCATGTTCAAGCTTTGAAGTCGACCACCTACATGTAGGTTCACAGTTAAAGATGTATTATATAGTGGTACGTACCTCTTCCAGTTACGAGATTGTCCGCTGCCGCCTTGTAGTCCAGATCAGGAACTGGGTCGGACAGCTTCTGCGGCAGTGACATGACCAGGATGTAGATCCCGCGGTACGTGAAGAAGCACTGGTGCGAGCCGTAGTACGTGGCCTGGCCGCCGAAGTCCCAGAGGGAGAGACGCGGGTGTTCGGCTGTTCCAAGCTGCTCCTCGGTCACGCCACTTTGGAGTCGCTCCTTGGCTTTTTCTAAGACATCATGCGGAATTTCTGGTGTTTGCTTTTGAACTGTCACGTCAGTATGAAGTCGCTGTTGAGCTTTTATATTGACATCATCCGGCATGTCTTGTGCTTGTCGTGACGTAGTCGTAACCACACTTTCTTCTCTCCCTGCAACGGAAGATGTGTCTTGTTTAATCTATCTTACTTTAAATCTTATTGCCATTCATTCTTTTGCATCTTTTCTGTAGAGACCAATTACTACATTTGCAAATAGTTCCTTGGCTCAAAGACATACATTTACAACAAAGTACACCGTATAGTGTAAAGCAACCAGTTCATTTTTATCTTCTATAATGTACATTTCTAACTTGTGAAAACATCTATGCATTTCCCACCTTCTTTCTTACCTTCTTTCTGCAGTTTTAGTGTCTGCTGACTTTGCGTCGGCGTCTCGCTCTTCGGTTGTTTCTCCTGCTGCGTCCGTTTCCTTGTCATTTTTTGCGCTTTTTCTGCATCTTATATGAAGAGAAAGTCAGTGAGATATCACTGTCCCTTCGTCTCTATGTGTGTGTCTCTAGAGAGAGAACTTTCGCAATACGTAGCTGATGACGCGTGAAAAAGATATATAGGTGCCAATTCTCTTGTTTAGTGCATACATTTTAGATTAATGAATAAAACCTTATGCTTTTAATTTTTTTAAAACAAGTTTTTAACCGTCGTTGTCCTGGCTGTGTGTAAACATTTTTGCCCTGTACATCTGAATATTATGTCTATTGATATACACATTTATATCATATCCGGGCCGCGATAACGTTCGATAACGGGTTCTGGACCGGGCCGTACTTCATACTTTACGGTACGGCCCGGGCTTCCCGGGCTTTCATAGAACGATTCGAACCCGTGTTGCCCTAACCGCGTGCGCCGCTTTCGAAAACTCGAATACAGAATCTGAACGTTGGAACTGATGTTGTTGCATTTGAGGGTTCAGCGGCACCAATTTTTGCCTCATCTTGCATTGAAAGGCGGGTTTTCCTGGGCGGGTATGACATAAATAAAATAAAATAAATAAAATACAACACGGTGTATTCCGCATCGCCCTCGGTCCCGGCCCTACCTCGGGCGATACGGAATACCCAGTGTTGTATTCTATATGTACATATTGATATATGTAAAAGTGATATTGGATACCTGTAGACTTTTTCCTGACTGCTCCTTGGGCTCCTGACGATGTCCGGGTGCGTGGTTTGTCCCGTTCTTGTTGTTCCGCCAAGCGTTCTGCCATAGTTTCCTTGAATTCGTCTGGCTCCTCTGTAAGCAATAGATGCCATATACCGTATGATTCGTTGTTACAGCTGAAACCCTTTGTCAATTTTTATCTTAACCCTCAACAGAACACCTTCCCGGACTGATTAATCTGTACACCTGGGGTCCGCGCGGACCCCAGAACAGTTTTTTGCTAATTTTTAGAAATTATCAACATGCTACCAGCTCAATTGTTTTGCAAACTAATGTGGGAACCTCTGTGCCCACATTACATACAAAAATCATACATTTTGAACTTTTTCTATTTTTTGGTGAAGAAAAGAAGACAAGAAGAAATACCCCATTTTTAAACCCATTTCAGACTGAAAGGGCTTTTGAGGCCCAACTTTGATCTCAGATAGCGGCTAAACGGCTTCCGCTAGAAGTATCAAATTTAGAGACCTTTCCTAAAATGTCCCTGGAAAAAAGTTCATTTTTAGTTTAATACTAGTAAGTTAATGTTTTTTGTGTTGCCATGGCAACGGGTTTCTAGCAGGCAGTTTTTTTTTAAATAGAAGTAATTTTGGTTTAAACATAAAAATTTTCTTAGTTTTATATTAAATTACACTTCTTTTCCAACATTAATAACATCTTACATAATTAAATATACGTTAAATCATTTAATATGCATAGGATATGCTAATTTGATGACGTCATTGGTCAAAATCCAATATGGCGGACTATATTATTAGCTCTGACGTCATATGACGTCAGAATTACACCAAAGTTATTAAAATTCAATTCTATTACTACACCATTCTCTGAAAACTTGGTAGACATACGATGAGTGCATAAAAACATATAAAAACGGAAATAAGGTAATGTATAAGAACGCCAGTGTATCCATTATGATCGAAAGCCGGCTGCGGACCCCAAAAGAAAATCAGATATAATTTTTTTTATAAATGGTAGAAACTGAGTTTTCTGCACTGTATTGAGAGACAACTTTGTGGGTGACAATTACCTAAAATTTCAGAAAAAAAATTTAGAAACAAAAAAGATATTACAGAATATATAGTGCTGGGGTCCGCGCGGACCCCAGGTGTTCTGTTTAGGGTTAAACAAGCATGGTATTCATGTTGTTGTTTTGTGATATGCTGTTTTTTTAGATGCAAAATAATCATGTATCATTGCATGACACGTACTTATGTGCCGAAACTCTATAGTAAGATCTATAATGTCGTGCCAGGTGATAGAAATTAACATGTTTTTCGGACCTTTTGCCTTCCGCCAAGTCTTGGTCTTCACGCTGGGTGAAATCTCGATGCCGTCTGTTATCGGTTCATTCTCCACAGCCTTCTCTCCCGTCAGCCTCCTGACGACACACGTCTTCCCGGATCTGAACTGACCAACCACGAGCCCGCGCACGCTGTGCACCGGTCGCGCCCCCTGGCGGCAGGCCTGGGAGTACAGCTGCTGCATTCCATGACCCCGCAGCTGTATTTCGAGTGGAACACTGCTGTCTCCTGGATGAGAAGATTTATATAATTCATCAGACATCATTTATAATATCATTTTGCTTCTCGTACTCATACGTAAAGCGGACGTCTGATTAGATAGATAGATTGATCTACTGAGTCAAGTATTTGTATTTCACAGCTTAAATAGTTATGTGTTATACCTTCTTTTGCCGACATCCCTAAGTCTCCACGATGTCCCGTGATGTTCTCAGCCCCCATGTCGTCTGTGGGGAGGCTCCGCTTACTGCCGCTCTTAAACCTACGATAGTTGCCGATGAAGTTCTGCAAAATCATTACATATGACATTACTGTTAACCAGGCTGATACAACAAAACCATGAATCTTAATTATTTGAGGCACAGGGTACGATTTCAAGAGGTTAACTAGAATGATACAATGAAACGATGAGTGACAATTAATTTGAGGCACAGGGTACGATTTCTTAAGGCCAACACTCTTATTACAGAAAATAACGCACGAGTTACACCAACAGCTAAAGCTAAAGCTCCTCTCAATCAGCACAAAACGTTTTAGCCTTTAGTGAGATAAGATACAACTGATTGAGCTCAAGGAATCAACAAGCCATCACAAAAAAACACACCTTCACTTGGTCAACTGTTTTCCTGCTCTGCTTAGCTGCTTCTTCTATCAACGGACAATCCTTCTTCGCCTCGGTCATTCCTCTTTCTTCATAGAACCGGACGAGTACAGGATCGTAGCCTTTCTTATGTGTGAAGACTTCCTGTAAACACGCACACGTGAAAGTGTGTTTTGTTTGGTATGAGGGCGGTTCTACAATTCTTTCTGAAACACTAGTCATTGCAGCAGGCTGAAATTGGACATGTATCTGTACATATACACGTATATTTCTCTATAGATAGATCACAAGCCTTCCAACTTCCCTCGTAACTAAATGGTTCTACAAAATTCTGATAATAGTCATGATGCCTCTCTCTCCAGCCTACCAAGCAGAATACAAAAATTCTAAGGAAAACTAAAAAAAATACGTACCAGGGGATATCATCTTCAACTTACAGTTTGATATCATCAGTAGTTGTTTGTGAACCGAAATGATTGACAAGAAATTTACCTTCATCTCAATCATATTCTTTAGATATAATGCTTTATGATTTTGCTTCACGTAGGTTTTGAAGCGACTCACATTATCCTGTTGTCGGAGAAGCTTCAGTATTTCCTTTCTACCACGAGTGATTCGGTCTTTCTCATCTCTGCTGCGCGGAATAGCGTGACTGGTGTCCTCATCTGCAGCGATGTCCTCCGCCGTTCGACCATCCTAGGAATGAACATGCTGTCAATTATAGGCTCATGAATGTTGAAACATCGGAAATAAACACGACTGAACACTATATGTAGTAAGCATCTAAAACATATACAGTAGGTACAGCAGCAAAGCCCATGTCTAGAAAGAAATTGGTTTGTACGATCGTAGGTGATACGATGCAGGAATATCGTGGTTTGTGTGTTTATTCCAACAACAGCTTCCTCTTTGCCTCGGACAGTAATGAGGGTCTGCATGGGGGGTCCTGGCAACGGTTAACGGTAAATTCAGCAGGGCCGATAACGCTTAACGGTAAATTCAGGACGGTCGGCAACGCTTAACGGTAAATTGACAGGCTTTTTTTTTCGAGCTGCACTGGATTTGGTATCTCGCTTTGTGAGAAAAGGTGATCACTGACAAAATTACGTACACCTTACATGAATCACGCATTAAAGGTATGTGTTCCCTGTGTTTCCCACCTGCCCTGGTCCCCGAGTGCGTCCACGAATAAAGGGGAGTCCGAGTCGACGTGGCCAGGCCTCTACCCAGCTTGACTTTTTCCCGTTCTCGAATTCGCCCAGTTTTACCGATGGATTTTGAGAGGGGGCGCCGGCGGCGCTCGCAATCTAAGGGGGTCGGGGGGATGCTCCCCCGGGAAATTTAGGATTTTTAAGCCTTCAAAAACGCAATTTCCCGCAATTTGAGAGGCAAATCATGGTGTTGAGGGTGTTTGTCGGTCCTTCTGATGTTTCCATATTTATGGGTTCACCACACCACGAAGTGGTGAGGTGAAACCATATTGCTTTTTCTGGTGTTTCTTCTCCTTCTCCTCCTCCTCCTCCTTCTTCTCCTGCCATTTTTTAAATGGATTCAGCTTCTTCATTTTAGGGCCTATGGTCCTGAAATTTGGTATGGAGGTACAGTGGGCAAATACCCCTAGGTGTTTTTTAACTTTTTGTGATACAGGCTTTTAGAATGGTTTTATTTGAGTTTTTTTGGCTGTGTTATAGCAAATGTATTACTGTGTTAGTGTGCCATGTTTACCACGTTTGGGAATGAGTCATCACAATGGAATGCAGGGCATCAACCAATAGGCATGCAGCTTTCCTCTATTCTTCTTGCTGATTGGCTATTGGGATTTAACTTGATTAACACCTGCACAGAGCATTTCCACCTGCACAGAGCATTTCTTGCTGATTGGCTGTTGGGATTTAACTTGATTAACACCTGCACAGAGCATTTCCATACTGACAGTATGTCTGTATTCAAGTGTTTTGGTAGGTATTTCAAGCTTTCCTGCTCCAGCATTGGAATGCGGGGCATGAACGTTATTTTTATTTTGAAAATCAACAGTTTGCATTAAAAATCCTAACCAATAAAGTAGGGAATAGCTATCCAACTGTTGTTTTAGTCGTATGTTACTTCATATTATAGTTATATCAATGTAAATCATTGTTTTCCCTTGTGTTTCTCATTCCCTGCCATGTCGTAAAATGTGGTGAACCCATCGCTGTATTTGCTCCAAAGCAAATATTGGCCTTTCTAGTTTTACTCAAGATTTTTGTTAATTTTTTTTCTGTCAAGGTTGACGGACTCGGTAAAAAAAATCTGTAACTCTCCGCAAACTTCAGGTAATTGACGGAAAACTGGTGCTGGCTAGAGCCGAAGGCACCGAGCGCCGCGGCAGAAGCGCGAGTCGAGCGCCAAAGGCGCGAGCAATGTAGGGGGGTCCGGGGGCATTCTCCCCCGGGAAATTTTGTATTTTTAACCCTAAATGACGCATTTTCCTGCACTTTGAAAGGCAAAATTAGGCGTAACGAAGAATTATTCATTAACGCTTAACGCTGAATTTAGGATGACAAATAACGTTTTACGTTGAATTAAAACGACCAATAACGCTTCACGATGAATATACTGATAACGCTTAACGTTGAATTAAAGTGGGCCGGCAACGATTAACGGTAAATTAAAATAGCCCATAACGGTTAACGAAAAAGGGCATGCAGGCATCAAGTAATGTATGTATTTAAGTATGGATCATCATTTTGAAAACGTTTTACTTTTGATTTTTCTCCCAAACGAAGTAAAGCTAATATTGTATTGCTGGATTGGTGGTCAGTCATTTACCAGAGAAGCTGAAGAATCGACTGACCTTGTTCCTGAGACCGGCATCAGTCCCGTGCTGCAGCAGTATTTCCGCACACTTGGGGTGGCCATATGTAGCTGCGTCATGGAGGGGTGTTTCTTCCTGTTGGGACATTTAGAGTGTACTTTTTCACCCTTAGTATGCTCAAATAGCAACCCCTTATAAATGTATATATTTACATCACTTACTGACTCCAAGCTCCCTTAAAACTATTCCCTAACTTTGCCTTTCATATTGATTGTTTCTAATAATGGGTAATAACGGTAGCACAACAATCTGAATTTTGCCCTGCTGCCTTTTTTGCATAATGTTTTTCAATTTTAATCAGGTCATCGACCCCTGACCTTTTTTCGCCATGAGATGGCGCACTCGTTGCGTTTCGCTGCGGTGTGTTGCGTTGCACCAAAATAGCCCCAAATTGTACGTATACAGGGCACCATGTGCATGATAATGTATGTGCAACCCATGCTTTATGACAAAAAAATGTATGATGTATTCCAAAAGTTGATAATAATCTGTATAGCCCCATGCGTTCCAATCCGCACCAGCTTCATGTTGGCAACAGTTTAAATTGTAGACAGCAAATAAACCACTAAGTAAGAAGATTGAGAAGATGAATGTCAGATCTTACAAGATGATACAGAAATACGTCTTATTTCACAGCGATCAGTCTACATACCCTATCGTTCCGTGCGTTCACATCTGCACCGGCTGCCAGCAAAACTGATACAGTTTCTTGGTGACCAATCCAGGCTGCCCAGTGCAGGGGAGAGTCTTGCTGTAAAATAGATCAGATGGTCTACTTGCAAATGTGTAGTTATTTTGTTGACAATTCTGACGGAATTCAGCAAGTAAACTGCTATAGAGCTATACAAATATGCACTTGGTATATTGCTGTGTGTTGGTGAAATTTTTTGTTGGTTATATTTTAGACAGCAAATGCTATATAGAAAATGAATGTCAAATCATACAAGATGATACAGAAATATTTCTTGTTTCTCAGCAATCAGTCTACCTACCCGCTCGTTCCGTGTGTTCACATCTGCACCACCTGTCAGTAAAACTGATACAGTTTCATGGTGACCTTTCCAGGCTGCCCAGTGCAGGGGAGAGTCTTGCTGTAAAGCACGTGCACATCAGATAGTCTTTAACATGACAACAGGACGGACAAAAGAGCACTTATGTTGGTAACAGTTCTAAGGGTAGTCAGCAAATAAACCGCTAAGTAAGAAGATTGAGAAGATGAATGTCAAATCTTACAAGATGATACAGAAATATTTCTTGTTTCGAAGCAATCAGTCTACCTACCCACTCGTCCCGAGCGTTCACATCTGTACCACCTGTCAGACAAGCTGATACAATTTTGAAGTGGCCATTCCTGGATGCCCTGTGCAGGGGCGTGAATTGCTGTAAAACACATGAAATGGTCTTCAGCATGACAACAGGACGGACAAATGTTCACTTACGTCGATGACAGCTCTAAGAGTAGTCAACACATAAACCGCAATGAAGAAGATGAATTTTAGATCTTACAAAACGGTACAGAAAAATTTCTTGTATCACAATAGATAGTCTACCTACATTATTGTCCCGTGCGTTCACATCTGCACCAGATGTCAGTAAAACTGACACAGTTTCATAGTGGCCATTCTGGGCAGCCCAGTGGAAAGGAGTCCGTTGCTGTAAAACACATCATGGCGGGCTGAATTAAACTAGTAGAAGTAAAGTTGGAGCTTCTGAAGCTACTGGTACAAATGTGGAAAATTCCAAGTATTGCTTTGTTTTGTGAAATGTTACGGATATGTCACAGACAAGCTGAAAGCTGAAGACAGGTGCAGCGACCAGAGCGGCCTTGCCCTTCTCATCTGTGTCTTTTATAAGCGGTTTGCCCATCCTGCCTCTTGATTTTCATTGCACAGCCTTAAATGTTCCATCACCATATATAAGCAAAATGACTAAAGACATGGCAACAAACCCAACGGCCAGCAGCATTAGGGTTGACTCCCCCCGCTAACAGCTGCTTCACTCTGTCCGTGTCTCCTTCCCTTGCAGCCCTCCGCAGCGCCTATAGCGGCGGCAGACAGGAACAGGAGAAACAACTGCTCAGAACAACACTCGGCGTGTGAGAAGATCTAACACTTATACCTGATATTTCACTTCCTTTCATGTCTCTCAGTGAAAAGTTTCAAAAAGATATATCATTTATCTCCTCTATTCGTGCATAGCTCAAATATGTTTATTGTTTATTTCAGGCTTCTTCTTCTTCTCTTCATTTCAGACTCAAAGGTCCATAGTATACAGACACATAACATGGCACAAGCACATCTGAAAACAAACATCAAAATATGTACAGATAAATATAAAAAAAAGACTACCGAGCTGTCCTGATTTAAGGGGGAGGTCCCCTTACGGTGGGCTATAGGAAAAGGCCTGTTATAGATATACCCCACCATATGCACTGTGGGGCTTGTCTGTGTGTAACAAACATCACTTCAATCTTTATAATGTTTTCTTTGCTTTACCTTCTCGTCTTCATCCTTGTCCTCTGAATTAGACTCTTCAGACCCGGACTCCTCTGACCCGGACTCCTCGTTTTCCTCCATGTTCTCCTGTTCTCTTCCGTCCATGCCTGGTCTGACCCTACAGATAGATAAACACCACCTGCCTAGTGACACCTGTCGTAACTAAGATTAGATGGATCTAGTTACCTCCATGAAAAATGGAGGTATTGTTTTTGGCGTGTCTGTGTGTCTGTCTGTGTGTCTGTCTGTGTGTCTGTGTGTGTGTCTGTGTGTGTGTGTTTCCGCAACTTTGTGGTCAACATAACTTCAGAACGCCTTTATGGATTGTGATGATATTTGGTATGTTGGTAAGCCTTGAAAAGTCAAAGGTCAAGGTCAAATATGGGCCTCCTGGCTGATGACCTTGGTACTGCAGCAGAATTTCCGGTTTTTGTATCTTTTGTCCTGAACATGCTATGGTCTTGATTTTTTGGTGACAGATAGCATTTTATGTCACAAATAAGTGGTGTAAGTTTGGTATCCCTAGCAGCTTGTTCTGGAACTGCAGGTTAGTTTCTGGGAAAAACTTCTAAAGCCAATAAGTCAAAATAGGATCAACGTATTTTCATAATTTTTGGTGTGTAGGTAGCTGAGAGAGAGCTGTACTTAATCAAATGCAAATTATGCAAATGAGGACTTAATTTGCATAATTAAGGAGGAAATTCTATAATTACTGTGTTTTATATAATAATACTTTTATACATGTAATCTATTTAACCTGTGGCAGGCGGAACATCAACAGAAACCAATATGCAAATTTAACTTAATTTGCATAATTAATGTGGAAATCGTGACTTCTTATCGGTGAATAATGGGAATTTTATACCTTGTGACGTGTAATTTACTTGAAGGTTAACACCACTATGCATGTATTATGTTAATGTGGGGGTCATTTGCATAATTAATGAGGACATGCTGAAATAAAGTTTGACAAAGGAAAGGAATTTCACACGAAAAATATTGTCATTTGAATTCAGAAAACTTACCAATTAGAATAGATTGACTGTGCTAATTACGACCTTATTTTCATAGTCAATGAGACAAATAAAAACCATTTACAAAAACTCATATATTTCATGGAGGTATGAAATCTCCGAATTCTTGTTCTTTCCTGTAGCGCAAACACAGACCCAAAGGAATATATCATTTCTCTCCCTAAACAATATTATGGTAGTGGAACAGCGAGCATCATGTACAGCGCGCTCAGGCCATACCTGGTTTACATTCATGGCCTCTAAAGCGTTTCTGAACACTGTAGATCAAACTGTATAAACAAAGGAGTGATCATTTCAAAGTCATACAGACATAGCGTCAAAACGTTCTAATTCATTCAACATCAACAGTTTATCTGTGTGCTAAAGGGTTGTGGTGAAAGTTTCTTTAGTTTTTGTACTTTAAGCGCTGCTACATCTGGCTGGTGCGCCGTTATACATCTGTTACCTCCGGGTTTACCTGAACTTTTCCAGAAGTGTCTTGGGAGAGTCTGACGACCTTTTCCCAGTCTTTAAGGTCTCTGCAAGGCTCTTAGACTCCCCAGGACCGAAAGCTGTTAGATCTGACGTCACAAGACGTACAGGCGACTTCTATCAGCGTCTTAAAAACCGAACTAGGTCCGTTACGTCCGCAGGTAAGAAGGTCAAATTAGCTTCGGTAGGTTTCCCATGATTCATAGCGCACGCGATGACGTACTCCATAGTAACGGGGTGAATGACCTAGGGACGATTTGCCAGTATACTAGCTGTGGTTAGTGCAATGGGACGGGTATATCTTAGATGATTTTAACCTTATATAATATAGCGTGTATATCTTAGATTATTTTAACCTTATATATCGTGTATATCTTAGATAATTGTTAACTTTATATATCGTGTATATCTTGGATTAAAGTTAACCTTCTATATCGTGTATATCTCAGATAAATGTTAACCTTATATAATATATCGTATATATGTTAGATGATTGTAAAACTTATATATCGTGTATATCTTACATGAATGCTAACGTTATAAATCGTGTATATCTTACATGAATGTTAACCTTATATAATATAGCGTGTATATATATAGAATACAACACGGGGTATTCCGTATCGCCCGAGGTATCGGCCCGACCGCGGGTCGGATCGCCCGACGGCCGCAGGCCGGAGGGCGATCCGACTCGCGGGAGGGCCGGGACCGAGGGCGATGCGGAATACACCGTGTTGTATTTTATTTATGTCATACCCACCCAAGAAAACACGCCTTTCAATGCAAGATGAGCCAAAAGTTGGTGCCACTGAACCCTAAACTGCAACAACATCAATTCCAACGTCCGGATTCTGTATTCGAATTTTCGAAAGGGGCACACGCGGTTAGGGCGAAACGCGTTCGAATAGTTTTATGGAAGCCATGGAAGCGTTCGATAACGGGTTCCGGACCGCGTACCGGGCCGTACCGTAAAGTACGGCCCGGTCCGGAACCCGTTATCGAACGTTATCGCGGCCCGGGTATGATATAATTAAGGGTTAATGTCCCGCCCCGAGGTGAATATGGTGTGATAAAGCCTTGTCAGTTGCTATAACCACAGAATAAAGCCACCAAGTGAGCGCAGCGAACAAGGTGGCTT
>NW_017803960.1:22904-56460 GCF_001625305.1 Branchiostoma belcheri | reverse complement strand
GTGGTTATAGCAACTGACAAGGCTTTATCACACCATATTCACCGAGAAAGGGCGGAACATTAACACTATTATCATATAGCTTACACGATAGTCTATCCAAACTGATGCAGTAAGTGATACAATGCACATGCTGAATAGAACATAGAACATAGTTCCCTCTGGAGTCACCTGAGGTCACTGGGTAGAGTTCACGTTCTATGTCTTCTATCTGGGTCACAGGCAGGGAACAGGTGTTCTTATGGGAGTCAGCCGAGGTCATTGGAACACAACTAAAGTTATTTTTGGATTTTTTAGAACTAGAGCCCTGTTCTGCGGGTGATTATTTGGGTTGTTTAATGTATGGATTGGGATGAATAAATACGCGATTTTGACTCTATTTGTGACATTACGGCGTCATAAGGAATGTGGAATGGAGCCTTCTGATTGGTCAACGTCACCTGGCTATATGATAATTTAGATTATTGTTAACCTTATATATCGTGTGTATCTTAGATGATTGTTAACCTTATATATCGCGTATATCTTAGATCGATGATTGTTAACCTATTAGCAACCATATCTGATATATCATGTATATCTTAGATGGTTGTTAACCTTATATAATATAGCGTGTATATGTCTTAGATGATTGTTAACCTTATATATCGTGTATATGTTAGATGAATGGTAACCTTATATGTCGTGTATATCTTGGATGAATGTTAACCTTACGTAATTCATAGGCTCAGAACTCACACATTGAAAAAGTCCTAACATTTTCAATTGTTTATCTCTATGTATTTATCTGCTTTTAAACCAGGAAGTACAATACTTTTACATTATATTTTTAAGTTTCGTACAATTTCCGTCTTAGTATCTCAGTCTAGTTTATACAGCATTACGTGAATGATCAATTGCCAGTTGCATATATTTCAGCAGTTTTTCTCTTTAACATTCGGATGTTCGTTATTATTTCTTGGCACACCAAGCTAAAGCTACTGGATGCTGCAGCTTTCTCCGCCAAAACACCCGAGATACATACATACATACATACATACATACATACATACATACATACAGACATACATACATGTCCGGCCTCTGCTGTCGTCTACCACATTGCATGCGAGGCATTGTAGAACTTATGCCAATGCATAATCTTGCCAAATACTACAGAACATTTTTATACTTTCATCAACTCCAGTTTGTTTCCGCTCCCGACTGTAGTTGACCTTGAACACGCCGGTTCCTCCGGTTCCTTTCTTCCTCTGCCCTGGTGCAAACCGCGACTCTGTGGCGAGACTTTTCAGTAAGAGAAACTGAAGGACAAAATCTACTCCCTATAGTGTAGTCTGCGTTTATGTGAGATTATCTATCATACTTGCAGCATTTGTTTGCTGTCTTTAGCAACGCTTTATCTGAGATGGTGGAGTTATTTCGTTTTTGTGCTCCTCTTTTTCCTGAAACCAGTGAGTAGAAATTGTACACACATGAGCGCAGGCTTCTCCCCCGTCTTCCATGTTGGGTTAGGGGAGACACAAGTATACAGCTTTCAGTAGACAGCGTTGTGCGACCACATTGTTACCTGGACTGAACCGGACAAATGAATGAACTAAATGTGCCTATACTATGACTGTTTTGTACATGTAAATGTTTGTAACATTATTTGTATATTGTTGTGTTCCACTTGTGTAATTTTTTATGAATGTAGTTTTTATTGTGTGCCCAGGGATACCTGAAAATCAGATCAAGGGATCTGAGATATGCCCTGGTAAAATAAATAAACTTGAACATAAAATAGAGGATGGCAAGTTATGTAGGATTTATAGTTGTTTGTATTTGTATCAGTAGCCCCAAACACCACGCCATACACGTGGACGATCTCTTACCTGACAGTGGGCATGCAACAGTGATGACATCATGCTATCATACTGCTCGGCTAAACGGTGAACCCTTCCTTTGGAACAGTGTTAACAACTCTTCACGGAGCCTACTCTCAAACCTGCGGAGTTGTGTACAAGAGATACGTTTTGAGCCTAGGAATGATGTACAACAGTCATGCTGGGAGGGTTGGGTTTGTACATGCAGGGACTTCCCCTGTGACTTGGCGTTTTGTAGCGCGGCGCTGTGAACCGTTCAACATTTTGTGTTTGTCGCACAATCTTGTATGTAAATAGTACACCAAATCACATTGTATGACTAACGCCGCAGGCCGGCGAAGCTGGTGTTATACCGAAGGGCGGTTGTACCGGCTATACAGATACAGAAGCTGGTGTATTACACTGAAGGGTCGTTATACCGGCTATACAGATACATAAGCTGGTGTGTTACGCCGAATGGCGGTTATACCGGTTATAGAGATACAAAAATATTGATCCATTAAACAAGTTGTGACTTCTTTTACATCGAGTGTGTGTAAACATATATTAACCTTTATACTGTGTCTGCTCTCCGGACCAAGTTCGTTGTGTGCGTTTTGTTACGATTTGTTACGATTGGAGGCTAGGAATCATGTACAACATCCACACTAAAAGGCTGTGTTTGTACCATGAAGTTAAGGTGTTCTTTGCCACCGAGTGTGTGTCAACATAACCTGTGTACTGTGTCTCTCTTCCGTACAATGCTCGATGTGTACAATAGCTACGTCATGAGTCGGCTGACATTTGTACAACATCAATACTGGGAGGATTCCTTTTGTACAAGCAGAGACTTTCACCTGCTTGTTGCGACTACGTTGAATCATGGTATGTCATGTTTTGTCCGAATATGTAAGATTCTCATGTGAGATAAAATAGTTTTCATGACCTATTGAAACAGTCAGAATTCTGATAAATATTGCTGATTTTTTCCCTTAAATTAGGCTCAGCAAAGGGGAAACAAAGTTTAACGTATTATTTAAAACCAAACCATTTCCTTGCAGCTGACCTTTTCAAGACCTTTCAAAGAAAATTTGTTGGAAGGATAACTGGTCAAAATGTGGTCAAATGTTTCTGTCCAGTATTTTTCTTATACGTGTCATGTACCTGAAGTCTGTTCCCACTAGCGCTATTGTGCCACCTATATGGCAAGAGAGGATGGCAGGGTCAACCATTTATATCCACAAAATTATATCCACCACCATTTAACATGACAAGCCCCAAACACCACGTCTTGCACTTTTTTTACTTGACATTGGGCAGTGATGACATCATGTTATTATGCCGCACGGCAAAACGGTGAAACCTTCCATAGCAAGAGTGTAAACATGATCTTTTCGCCGCGCTTAGTTTTGAGCCTGTGTAGTTGTGTACAAGAGCTATGCTTGAGGCTGGATCTCATGTACAACAGTCATGCTGGGAGGGTTGGGTTTGTACTTCAAGGGACTTTCCCCTATTCTAATTCTAATCGTACGGTCGTACCACTTTCTTCGGGAAGGGTGGCTAAAGTTTGATGAATATAAATGCTTAATCCTGTGGCGCACATTATGATTTGGTCATCAATTTCAGTTTTACGACTGTTTTTATAACATTTTTAATGACATTTGTATTTGAAAACCATTTCCAAATGCCTGGAACCACAACAATGTGATTGCATGTACCCCTGCGTTGTGGACTTTCCTAACTCCGTCCAACTTGTACAAATTACTCCGATCACCTTCCGTCACAGCACAACTACTACTTATTATCGAGTCAGGGAACAGGTACGGTAGTAAGCTACAGCATGAGTTTTTTGCGAATCATTCGACTCGGAATACAACTCTGGGACATTTATAAGAACTACAAGAGCCTGAACACCAAGCCTAAGACAGGTAAGATTGTTTTTCTATGCACATGTCTACACGTATAGTTACCTCTTCTTCGAGTTGCAATCCCGGGGGCAGTGGTAGAATTTCACTAACTGTCATAAATATTAAGGACCATTTACTTGTGATTATTACAAACTGGAGTCTTTGTGACATAATCCTCCAACAGAATATTGCTGCCTGAAATGTTTTTGCCATGCGACTCATTTGTTCAAAGCTTGATTGATAATATCGGAAGAGCAGAAGCATTTTCAACTATCACATGTTAATCGGTCAATGTTAACATGTCATATAGACGTTGCTCACATTAAAAAATATACAGTAGCATGTAGGTATGATTATATATTGAAGAAGACATATGAAGCCAATTCAGTTTAGTGCGCGATCTTCAGTTTTTACGAGGCCGTCTTAAGTCGTGTGTTCACTGCTCATTTGTGCCAGGAATACGTAATGGAGACTTGAATGTTTAGCTTAACAAAATCCGTAAAAGTACACTCTGTATGTGTAACTCTGATATGAAATTGACCAACGATGACCATAAAACGGAACAGCTGAAAAGCTAGTCTGACATCAGGTTGGTCGCGCTAAGTACAAGCCATTGCCTCCATGGCTGTCTGTTGTACGTAAATATTCAATAAGGCATGTTTCATTTTAGTCTGAATGACTGAGTGCATCCTGTGCATTCATGTTAGAAACAAGTAATTGCCACAACATTTAGTGCCTTAACGAACTACGTGAAACTACTTTGTATGTAAACGTCTGATATAAAAACTACCAAAGCTAAGATAGGTAAAAAGCGGAACGAGACAAAAAGCGGACAAGCTTGGTACAAACCATAGCTTCCGCGGCTGACTGTTGTACGAGAATAACCCGTGGCCATACTGAATGCTTTACTGCGTAAATAAAGACCTTTGTGCCCAACAATAGCCAGCAGGTAGAGTTACCACTTAAGTTACGTGAGTCAGTGGCAAAAGTAAGATTTCTTTCTAGGGAGGCTTGGATGTCAACCATGAACAATATCTATGTACGCACACACCGTTGTTTATGTCGTAGTTATAAGCCAACAATTACATGTCACCGAACTCTATTTCAGAGGACGAATCTCAACCCCCTCCCACACAAGTGGACGAACCCGAGTACAGTAATGGTGGACGTACAATATCTTGGGGTTGTGTCAACCGGACCTACCATGTAACAGGCGACAAAGGTACGCATTTTGTTTTGACACAAGCTAAATGTATAATATTTCTAGCACTTGAGCGTCTGTTTGATGACGTGAAATTCAAAAGCATTACACAGATGGTTTGAAGCCATTTCAAGTGTAACTCTTAACGGTACAGGCTAACACTGCTACTAAGTCGAGTTTTTATCCTGGATACTTCAGAGTCTGTGGCGACAGGTGGACGTGATGACCAGGCTGGTACCAATGACACAGGACTGAAGATCTATGTGGCCTGTGTTGTAGAGAACTATCACGTCACCACAGACAGAACAACTTGATATGATAGGCACACAACAGGACCGGGAGGGGGGTGGGGCAGCAACAACAAAGACAATCAACAAGAACTACTGCTGCTGTTATGTGTAACTGGATTTTATATGATCACTTACTTGAACAGAATACAACATGTACGACACCATTGCACCTGCTTGGCGTTCTTAAATGACATGTAATAATAGACTGCTTGCATTGTATTACTATCATGGCTGTAGCATTCTTTATAGTGGTTTACAACGTTCCAGAATGACATAACATAAAATAGGACGTTGATGTCTATGATTAAGATTCACAGATATGTATTACGTTCAAGAGTATAGCTGTCATTGCAGTACAACACTGAAATGCTGTCAGGTCATTTTTGGACACATTAAAGCATTAGTAGATTTCAGATCTGACGAAATACTTAATTAGACTTATTCACTTTGTTTACGAGTAGAAAGGCAAAGCTATCTCCTTTTTAACTAAATTTTCCATGAAATGTACAAATGTGGGAGTTCACAAAGACATTGTATAGCCATCTACAAGTAGTTTATTGCAGATCAAAGTATTCTACAATAGGCAAAAGATTGTAAAAAATTACTGTGAATTAATATTTGGTCATTCACAACAGTTGGGACGTATGCATGTCATAAAGCAAACTCGAACTCCTGGTACATGGTGTTAATTACTCATTACAAATCTAAAATACTAAAGAAAAATGATCACTCCTGATCAAGTTTGTCTTTACTGGAAACAACTAACTTTATTTCACATGGATAACTTACATTACATTACAAACATACGTGAAACCCTATGGTTACTCACCTATTCTCTATGCAATCTGCAAATCCAGAAAATAAAGCATCCTTATCATTCCCAAACTGAACTTTAAGTCCTAAATAGTCTGTTTAGCCATAGTTATGTCTTTCATGTTCACAGATATAATTTATCCATCGTACGTCTGTCCATACCAACATGGCCGCTTGAATGGTTCGCTTCCGAGGCAGGGTGTCGAACAAAACTGGTCCACAGAGTGAATCAAACCCTCTCTACTGTACCCTGTTCCAACAGTCGGGTTCTTCACCACTTCTGCCACAACGTCAATAGTTTAGCGCGTATAAAAAGTCCCATTTTGGCGCAGGAAATTCCCAAAAGGCCACAGAAACTCTTTCACTTTCTACTGACACGTACGACGTGCCCCCGCCATGACCTGGTATCCTAGCGACCAGTGACGTCAGAGGCAGGTGCCCGAGGTCACACAGATAGTAAACAAAGAGGTCAGGTACTGGTGTACTGCACCTGAATGCTGTCGTCTTAATAGAAGATGCCACTTTTGAGAACTCTCATAATGCCTTATCTAGATATCAACTTTGATCCATGCTTTTAATACATTGTTATGTATATGTAATTTATGTGATAGAGCATATTAAAACATATTTACTGAACAACAACTTCCATAATGGCATATACATGTATTGAGATATGTGCTTGTATCTAGCGATGATGAGGCATTGGAAATACTAACGGGCTGGGAGGAAACTGTTCGTTTGTGGTCCCGACTCCTGTAGGTGCCTGACGAACCGTTGGAGTCACCTGGGATGGTACAGGAGTCCCTAGGCTCGCTGCTGTGGGGATCTGTGGTGTCGTGTGTGGGAGTCCCCCTGTTGTCACGGTTGTTGATCCTAACAGGGAATAGTTTTATAGTTGATATACGAACATCCCAAAGACTGACTTAAAAATTTCATAGACCAATGCTGGTTCACTTCAAATATTGAATGAAATAGGTCACAATACCGAAGACTGTTGTTATGGAATGTGAAACAATAGGTTGGCAAGATAAATACCAAATAAACTTAACACACCTCTTGTACCAGCCAGTACCAACAATCAGTGTATGTAGAGTCATATGTATAGAATTGTTGTAGGAAGGCAGAGACAAAGAAAATATTGGCAAAGTCTGTCAAACAGCTTCTGACAAAGGTATGGATGTTCCAAACCAACTACAGGTACCAACCTTGCATTTGAAATGTTGGCAGGGCAGCAGGTAGGCTCAGTGATGCTGTTCTGTCGGGAAGTCCAAAGGAATTGAAATTGTCCACACCTGTAGGCACTTGACGAACAGCAAATGTTGTTTGAGTTGTTTGCGGTACCAGAAGTTCAAGAGGCATGTTGGATCTGTACAAGTAGTGAAAACCTGTCTGCGATTCTGTTGGAGTTGTTTCTGGTGCTAGCTGTACAGGAGTCCCTGTGTTGTGTGGTGATGCAGGGAAAGAGTTGTGTAGATCTGGATGTGTTGCTGACTGCTGTGCCAGAAGTTCAAGATTCCCTGTGTTTGGTCGGGCAGGGGTAGATGTTGCTCTGTTTGGTAATACCACATGTACAGGAGTCCCTGTGTTGTGTGGTATGTTTGTTGTTCTGGGTAGACGTCCTTCTGTTGTGACTGCTGTCTCTGGAGAAACAAAAACACATTTTTGCAAGTGACTTCAACTGGAAAAGGAATCCATACATTTTATTACATACGTACACACATAGTTACATTCATATCCTTGTTCAAGATATGTTATGCCCTCCTTCAGTGAATATTTATCATGGTAAAATCCAAATTGATATTTGAAAAAGGACCAAAATTGGAAACGTCCACTGCTTCATTTTATGTAAGTATAGCATTAATTATGTTGGGTGCTGTGATAAGTACAAATTACACCATGACACCAAGCGGGCGAAATGAAGCAATACACAACTACAACTACATACTAGGCAAGATTCGTGTGTAGCAGATAGCAGACTGTTAATGATTTGTGAATAGAAATTGTGTTGAGGAGTTCCTATGAACAATACCATAGATATACGGATTGAAGCTCAATTTGGTACTTTGTATGTATACTAACTAAATGGACTGCTTACCTAGTGGTGTTGAAGATGCCGACGGTAAAGAGGCAGTAGAACTGGAATGTTGCTGTTTGCCCTGCTGTGCCTCTTTGTTCTTCTTCCTTCTCTTACTGACTGATCTGGTGCTGCTCCCTGGCCTTCCGTTTACGTCATGGCTCTCTCCAGTCGATCCTGTGCTGCCCTCTCTGTCCGAATTCTTTCGGCGTCTGTCCATTGTTAAACCTGTACAGATAGATATATATCAAGATAGCAATAGAACTGAATTCTACAACTTTTTCGACATGGCTGCCCCCGAACCGTGTAAGCCTGCATGAGAGGAATCTTACATAAAAAAGTAATGTAACACAATTCAAATGTAGAACTGAGAGGTATCGCTAGACTACACTGCCTTTCCTGGTTGATCTACTTAATGAAACATGACATGTACAGGTGTTGCCCATCTACCATGATTACCTGCTAGATTGATGTATATATACGTTTTAATACATTAATGAAATGGTTTTAATATGTGCAGGCCTAACGTAAGGCATTTTAAGTTGTATTGTGTGTAAATATTATCTCTTTGAATGCCACACTATGATTGAGCTAAAAAGCTGCCACTGTATGGTCGTTTTGAGTCGCCACAATAAACCATTGATAATAGTAATAATTGATAATATAATGATAATAGCTATCAAATGGCACCTCAATCACTATACATAGTTTGCTAATGACAACCCACTGAGCCAACTAGTTATAGTTAGATCATAGATGGATTGTATTTGTATTTTTGCTATGTTAACAGAAATGCTTCATGACCAATGTAGGAGATGGCTGGCTCACATTGTGCTGCTTTCCGCTGATGTTCTGCTGCTTTCAGCTGATTCTCGATGTAGCCCCCGAACGTCTCGTCCTTTACCAGATCCTTCTGGGACCCGAACGCTCGAATCCTTCCATTGTAGAGAGTAACCATCAAAGCCTCCACACCAATTTCGTCAAGCTCCTTGGACTAAAAGTAACAACAAAGCTCCAATTGTATTTTATATACATGTACTTTCCAAATGATAATGCTTGGACGCAATTCTTCTATATTGGGCAAACTTTTAGTAGATAAATGCATCATTCTGTTGACATTTTAATCTATTTTCCATGTACATATGTTGAGAAGTTAATGATATCAACAAATACTGCGTTTACTGGGTGGAACCTACATACTAATACCTTTTTCAGATACAAATAAGGGATAACAAAGGAATGGATCGTAAGCATCTGTCAACTTGACTCAAAGGATGTCTATGGCATTTTACGTAACTCCTTTGAATGACTACTCTTTAAAATCCTTCAAGTGTCCAGAAACATGTTCGTATTCTTACACTCACCAGTTTTTCGAGCTGTTTCAGCTTTTTCGCCACTTCGGACCAAGTTTTCACTTTCGTCTCTTTGCCCCTTCTCCTCTCTGCTGCTTTGTTGTATCCCTCCTTTTCCTCGTCAGTCAGGTTCTTCCAGCTCTCACCGATTTCCCTATTGGCACCGGCAAGGGAGAATTCTTGGTTGGCTGAAGGAAAATGCAAGATGAAGAAGTGTTAGATACCGTTTACGTAGTACAATACACGGTACTTCAGTGGATGTCCATAAAGTTGATGTTTCGAATATTTTTCGTAAGCGATACTAACTCCGTATCTAAAATGTACCTACAGTATGCTATGGTAAGACAGTCACAAAACATGCAGTTAGTTAAATACTAGAAAAATACGTTTTGGTGAACTTGGCAAACATTTGAAAAGAGAATTCATGAAATTATTATGTGAACTTCATTGACATAATATAGACACAGGAAGCATTATTATGCTTAAGAGGAAAACATATTGTTTATGCTCTGTTTCGTCTTTTTCTTCTCCAAACACATCAGATCAATGGCATGAAACAGACGTCTGTCACCATGGTAACTAGTGCTGTAGCAGACACTATGTGGCGTTCGGTTACATTTTGTAGCAGGGCAGAGTTGACGAGTCTGGTCATTATATACATGCATATAGAGAGACACCATGTGAAGATAAACTTTTACCGGTCCATTTACTACAACTGAAGTATTCGAGAGGATAATAAAATGATCGACTGAATGTTGCTATTGTAATAGTTAAACATTTTCGTAAACAATTATAACTGCCGTTTCAACTCACCCCTTTTCCTTGGTAGCTGTTCCCTGTAGTACTCGTGATATCCCGTGATCCTCCTCTTCCTCTCCATCGTGTCTGGCGGCGGTCTCCTCTTACTGCCGCCTTTACTCTTACGGTAGTTACCGATGAAGTTCTGAAAGGACAATAACTTGATTCATCTATTGTCTTGTACGTAGGTCAATTTTGTTGTACCCACGTATCTGTCTGCATGTCTACATGTAGATGACTACCTTACGAAAGTCGCTGCATTTTTTTGTTGTCTATAAATTTCTCTATGAGACACGGTATAGAGGTATAGACGCGGAACAGGCACTATCGAACCACTGAAAATCATATTTGACATGTTTGACCAAACTTGATGATAACTCGATACAACCAAATCAGAGGATGTCCCCTCCTAGTCTCGACACTGGAACCTGACATAAGATACTGTCAGACCCGGTATGGGACTGAGGATAGACGGTTTGTGGGGGGGGGGGTTCTACAGACATAGGGGTTGGACTAGATGTATGATATCCTGTTTGATATATATTGCCGCCAATAGTAGATGGGGATTGGGGAAGAAGAGTAACTGTCATGGAAATACACAACAACATGAAGCCCCATGAGGGCCTTGTTCAGTATCCTATAGATGTAGAAACAATGTTTATTAACCATCCATGTATAATTATGACTAACATCGACTATAGTGGTCGACCTCAGTAAGCTATCTTGTCAATAGGAATGTAAGACGTGTAATATGTTTGATAATACCATGACTTGGTCAACTGTTTTCCCGCTCTCCTTAGCTGCTTCTTGTATCAACGGGTGATCCTTCCTCGCCTCAGTCATTCCTCTTTCTTCATAGAACCGGACGAGTACAGGATCGTATTCCTTCTTACGTGTCGAGACTTCCTGTAAACACGCACACGTGAAAGTGAGTTAAGTTTGGTATGAGGGCGGTTCTACAAAGATCATTTCTGACACACTTCTGGTCATTGTAGTAGGCTGAAATTGGACATGTATATTTATACAAGTACATATCTCTATGGATAGATAACATGTCTTCCAACTGCACTCGTAGCTAAATGGTTCTACGCAATTCTGATGTTAGTCATAATGCATATCTCTCCAGCCTGCCAAGAAGAATACAGCAATTCAAATACTAGCATGCCTAACGTTACCAGGGGAACTAAAACAAACAACTTTATATCATCCCCAACTTGTAGTAAATAATATTATCAGCAGTTGTTTGTGAACCGAAGTGTTTGACAAGAAATTTACAGTCATCTCAATCATATTCTTTAGACATAATGCTTTATGATTTTGCATCACGTAAGTTTGGAAGCGACTCACATTATTTTGTTGTCGGAGAAGCTTCAGTATTTCCTTTCTACCACGAGTAATTCGGTCTTTGTTGTCCGGATGAGCGTCACTGGTGTCCTCATCTGCAGCGATGTCCTCCGCCGTTAGACCATGCTGGGAATAAACATGCTGTCAATTATGCTATGAATGTTGAAGTATCGGAAATAAACACGACTGAATGAGTATGAAGCATATAAAACACATACAGCAGGTACAGCAGCAAAGCTCATGTCTACAAAGACATTGGTTTGTAGATGTTTATGTGATGCGATGCAGGAATATCAGAACACATCGTGATTTGTGTTTTTATTCCAACAACAGCTTCCTCTTTGCCTCGGGCAGTAATGTATGTATTTAAGAGGATCATCATTTTAAAAAAGTCTTACTTTTGATATTTTTCTCCCAAAAGAAGTAATGCCAATATTGTATTTCTGGATTGGTGGTCAGTTAGAAGACGAAGAATCGACTGACCTTGTTCCTGAGACCGGCATCAGCCCCGTGCTGCAGCAGTATTTCCGCACACTTGGGGTGGCCCTGTGTAGCTGCGTCATGGAGGGGTGTGTCTTCCTGTTGTGGCATCAACAGTGAAATTGTTTCATCTTTAGTATGATCAAATAGCAACCCTTATAAATGTATATTAGTGACTCCAAGCTCGCTTGAAACCATTTCCTAACTTTACCTTTATACCGATTGTTTTGAATAATTGATAATAACGGTAGCACTATGATTTAAAGCTGACATTTTTGCACAGTATTTTTCAATTTAGTGTCTTAATCAGGTCATCGACCACTGGCTTTTTTTGCCATGCGATGGCGTAGTTACTTCCGCATTCGTTGCGTTTTGCTGCGGTGTCATGCGTTGCACGAAAATAGCCCCAAATTGTACATATACAGAGCACCATATGCATAATAATGTATGTGCAACCCATGCTTTATGACACCAAAAAATGTATGATATATTCCGACAGTTGATGATATGCTGTATAGTCCCATGCGTTCCTATCCGTACCAGCTTCATGTTGGCAACAATTTAAATTGTAGTCAGCAAATAAACCACTAAGTAAGAAGATTGAGAAGATGATGTCAAATCTTACAAGATGATACAGAAATATTTCTTGTTTTACAGCAATCAGTCTACCTACCCAATAGTTCCGTGCGTTCACATCTGCACCAGCTGTCAGTAAAACTGACACAGTTTCATGTTGGCCATTATGGGCTGCCCGGTGCAGGGGAGAGTCTTGCTGTAAAACACATCAGATGGTCTTCAGCATGACCACAGGTCAGACAAATGTCCAGATATTTTGTTGACAATTCTATCGGAATTCAGCAAGTAAACTGCTATAGAGCTATACAAATATGCACATCGTATAGTGTTGTGTGTTGGTGAAATTTGTGTGTTATATTTTAAACAGCAAATGCTATGTACACAATGAATACCAAATCTTACAAAATAAAAATAAAAAATGTCTTGTATCACAGCAATAAGTCTACCTACCACATCGCCCCGTGCGTTCACATCTGCACCAGCTGCCAGTAAAACTGATACAGTTTCATGGCTGCCACTCCTGGCTGCCCAGTGCAGGGGAGACTCTTGCTGTAAAAAAAAAGATCAGATGGTCTTCAGCATGACAACAGGACGGACAAATGTGCAGTTATTTTGTTGACAATTCTAACGGAATTCAGCAAGTAAACTGCTATAAAGCTGAAGATAGTTGTCAATCCCATAAGAGACATAAAAATGTTTCTGCGTCACAGCAATCCGTCTACCTACGTCATCGTCCCGTGCGTCCACATCTGAACCAGCTGTCAGTAAAACTGATACAGTTTTATGGTGGCCATTCAGGGCTGTCAGGTGCAGGGGAGAGATTTGCTGTATTAAAATAGATCAAATGGTCTTCAGCATGACAACAGGTCAGACAAATGTGCGGTTATGTTGTTGACAATTCTAACGGAGTTCAGCAAGTAAACTGCTATACAGCTGAAGATAGATGTCAAATTCCATAAGAGATATAAAAAATGTTTCTGCGTCACAGCAGTCAGTCTACCTACCCCAACGTCCCGTGCGTTCACATCTGCACCAGCTGTCATTAAAACTGATACAGTTTCATGGTGGCCACTTCCGGCTGCCCGGTGCAGGGGAGACTCTTGCTGTAAAATAGATCAGATGACCTTCAGCATGACGACAGGTCGGACGAATGTGCAGTTATTTTGTTGACAATTCTAACGGAATTCAGCAAGTAAACTGCTATACAACTGAAGATAGATGTCAAATCCCATAAGAGACATAAAAATGTTTCTGCGTCACAGCAATCCGTCTACCTACGTCATCGTCCCGTGCGTTCACAAATGCACCAGCTGTCAGTAAGACTGATACAGTTTCATGGTGACCATTCTCGGCTGCCAGGTGCAGGGGAGAGGCTTGCTGTATTAAAATAGATCAAATGGTCTTCAGCATGACAACAGGTCAGACAAATGTGCAGGTATTTTTTTGACAATTCTAACGGAATTTACCAAGTAAACTGCTATACAGCTGAAGATAGATGTCAAATCCCATAAGAGATATAAAATGTTTCTGCGTCACAGCAGTCAGTCTACCTACTTCATCGTCCCGTGCGTTCACATCTGCACCAGCTGTCAGTAAAGCCGATACAGTTTCATGGTGGCCACTCCCGGCTGCCCGGTGCAGAGGAGTCATTTGCTGTAAAACACATCAAAAAGTCTTCAGTATTGCAACGTAACGGACAAATATGCAATTTGTATATTGTTGTGTGTTTGGTGATATTTTTGTGTTGGTTATACCTTAAACAGCAAATGCTATATAGAAGATAAATGTCAAATCGTGTAAAATGACACAAAAATATTTCTTGTATCACTGCAGTCAGTCCACCTACTTCAACGTCCGGTGCGTTTAAGCCGTTTTCGCCTCCTGCCTCTTGATTTTCATAGTACAGCCTTAACTGTTTCATCACCATATATAAGCAAAATGACGAAAGACATGGTAACAAACCGAAATGCCAGCAGCAGCATTAGGGTTGACTCCCTCCGCTAACAGCTGCTTCACTCTGTCCGTGTTTCCTTCCTCTGCAGCCTTCCGCAGCGCCTATAGCGGCGGCAGACAGGAACAGGAGAAACAACTGTCAACACTCAGTCAATCAGAACAACACTCAGCATGTGAGAAGATTTAACACCTATCCCTTCATTTATCCGACATACTGATATTTCACTTCCTTTCATGTCTCAGTGTAAAGTAACTGTTATAGATATAAAAAGATATATAATTTATCCTCCTCTATTTGTGCATAGCTCACATATGTTTATTGTTTATTTCAGGCTCAACGGCCCATAGTATACAGACACCTAACATGACACATGTGAAACAAGAGTTCCACGATCTCATACATTCGCCAAATGATGTTAACCCTTGTGGTGGACGAATTACACAAAATTTCTAATCATTGATTTTGAGCCTCATTTGCATGGATCATATCAGTTGATCATATTCTCCACCCAATGACAGCCTTATCTTAACAAAAAGGCTACTATAGCATTTCCTCATAAATTATGCAAATGAGGACATGATTTGAATAAATTATGTTTATTGATGTTCACCTTCACTTAACTTCAAAATGTGGCAACTATGAAATTCCCAGCAGTTCAACTATCAAATTATAAAAATATGTCATTAATTATGCAAATTAGGTCCTCATTTACATAATCTATATCCTCAGATGTTTTTCTCGTTCTCAAGTAGATGTCAAGTGTTTCATAGTTCTATTATCGAAGCAGATTTATAGAATTTCCTCATTAATTATGCAAATTAGCTCCTGGTTTGCATAATTGTCATCTGATTATGTCAAGCATCATTTCAACTACCTACATACCAAAAATTACGACAATCCGTCAACCGGTTTTTTAGTTATCCTCCTTCGAAAAATTTTTAACAAATGCACCTGCAGTTCCAGAACAAGGCGCTAGGGGACCCAAACTCAAGTCACTTCTTCCCTATCCCAAGAACTATCTGCCATTAAAGATTCATGACCCTAGCATGTCCAGATCACGAGATATCAAAACCGGAAATTCTGCTGCAGTACCTTGGAAAGCCGCCAGGGGGCCCAAAATCTAATCATTTCTAGGTCTTATGAAGACCTACCCACCTACCAAGTTCCATGCCAATCCATCCACTGCTTCTTGAGTTATCTTTTTAAACCACAAACACACACACACACACAGACAAACGCTACTGAAAACATAACTTTCTTGGCGAAGGTAAAAGACCCATCAAAGTTTGTACAGATAGACGTAAAAAAGACTACCGAGCTGTCCTGCCGCAAGGAGGCCACCTTACGGTGGACGGACCATCTACATCAGGCTAGAGGAAAAGGCCTGTTATAGATATACACCACTATATGCACTGTGGGGCTTGTCTGTGTGTAACATTACTTCTATCTTTATAATGTTTTCTTTACGCTACCTTCTCGTCTTCATCCTCATCCTCCGAACTCGACACTTCAGACCCGGCCTCCTCTGACCCGGACTCCTCGTCTTCCTCCATTGTCTCCTGCTCTCTTCCGTCCATGCCTGGTCTGACCCTACAGATACACACCACCTGCCAAGTGACGCCTGTCGTAACTAAGACTAGATGGATCTAGTGCTTTCCTGTAGCGCAAACACACAAATATATCATTTCTCTCCATATATACAATATTATGGTAGTGTATCATGTACCGAGCATCATGTACAGCGCGCTCAGGTTTACCCAGGATATACCTGATTAACAAATTATCATGGCCGCTAAAGCGTTTCCGAACACTGTAAATCAAACTGTACCAACAAAGGAGCGATAATTTCACAGCCATACAGACACAGCGTCAATACTTTCTAATTCATTCTACATGAACAGTTTATCTGTGCGCTAAAGGGCTGTGGTAAAAGTTTCTTTAGTTTTTGTACTTCAGGCGCTGCTACATCTGGCAGGTGAACCGTTATGCACCTGTTACTTCCGGGTTTACCTGAACTTTTCCACAAGTGCCTTGGGAGAGGTTGACGACCCTTTCCCAGTCTTTAAGGTCTCTGCAGGGCTCTTAGACTCTCCAGGAACCGAAGGATGTTAGTTCTGACGTCACAAAACGTACAGGTGAGTTCTCAGAGAAACTTCACACCCTAACCGTTGTCTACCTACCTAGCTAAGGAGTCCCCTCTCTTCAAGCAGGCCACCTGTCCATGGTGACCACTTTCTCTCGGTCCCCAAAATTTTCCCCAATGACACAAGTATTAAGCAACCTGTCCAAGGTGACCACCTGGCCAACGCGACAGCGACCACCCTGAATTGGGTCCGCTCAAGGCCTGATACCTGCCCATGGTGACCGCATCATTTTCGTTGATGTTGATTATTGATGATAACTAATGAAAAATCATGGAGAAACCAGCCAGTTTGCCTTGATTACTGGATGATGCTTTTGTTCGATGTAAATCGTTCCATGTGCCAATCTCCCCAAATGCATTTACAGCATTTGACATTATAACTCTTCAAGGAGACCACCTGTGCAAGGTGGCCACTTTTCTTTGGTCGCCTGGGTGGCCGGCACCGACTAATTCTTGGCCCCGAGTAATAAGAACGCGCGGCAGTTTCGGCAGTACATTCCTTATTCACAATCATGACCTCTAAAGCGTTTCTAAATACTGCGGATCAAACTGTGCCAACAAAGGAGCGAAAATGTCCATTTAGTTACCATCATAGCCATCAACACTTAGCGTCAATACTGTCTAATTAATAAATAAACAACAGTCTATCTGTGTGGTAGAAAGATATGTTCTTATGCTCAAATGTCTGTCTTGGTAGTCCATACCTTGCTAATGTTGATAAGGGCGGCACCTCACAATCTTGTTTTGACGTGGGTCAGAGTGCACCTTGAGTTTACCAACCTCGATTCGTTTGTACAATGATTAACACGTCACGCGGACGTGCCGAGGGGACGGTGTGACCTTAGGTCATTACACTGTGAGGTGTTTGCTATAAATAATCTTTCCATAGTGGTCAGTGATGAGATGGCGAATCTAAGCATTTTTACAATTTTTCCAAACACAATGTAGTATAAAAACTATAGAATGATTGTAGTTCAAACTTTTCAACTGCTCTGCGAATATGTATGTTAATAAGAAGTCGTAAACTCCCTCCATTTTTTTAACGATAACCAGTACTAGTAAAACATCGGTTTGTAACTTTGTTACTTTCCTAATCAACAAAATTACTTTTCAAAAATCAATGTTTCACTTGTCATGAAACGGACTATCTCTCCAACCGTAAAGTTGCAGACATTTCTGAAAAGTAAAGTAGTTTCTGTCATTTGACAAGAAAATGGCGGCATGGCTGTGCCACGTATACAACATTCCTTACCTGCGGTGTAAACTCTAACAGACGTGGAGCGTGTTGGAAAACTCACCTGAGTGAAGTAACCTGCAGACTCGTACCTTTAGATGGTGCAATAAACAAGCCTGGTTATATAAAACAGGCTCAGTTGTCTCAGGTGTCACTGGTCTGCTGACGAGTGAAGTACATGTACCAGACTAGTCAATATGGCGGCTGGTTAGTTGTTGAACTTTGATCACCTGCCGACCGTTAGATCGGTGGTGTGACGCAGTTTGTATTTACTAACACTGAACATCAAAGGTGGTCCCGAAAATACTCATAATTTGTCAGTTGGCTCAATTAAATGATAGGACATCCCCAGACTTTTGGGTTTTGCGTTTGTCTGTATATAATGATCATGTGGGTCAGGAAGTACTTTCATATTATTTCTTATCTAAGCTATATATTATCTAACTTTACGTGAATAACCAGTTACCAAGTTGAACTCAAAATATTTAGGAAGCAGTTTTTTTCCTTTAAAGTGCTCGTACGTGTTTCCCGGTACACCCAGCTACAGCTCTAGGATTCTGCCTTTTACTCCACCGAAGACACACAAGGCTTAATAACCCCCCTGTACAACAATGGACTGATCCAAGTGACGTCAGGAGATCAGTTTTTCCTTTCTACAGTGTAGTCATGCTAGGCGCTGTGTGCAGTTGGCGGGGCCGGGCGCGTTTGGAGGCCGAGGGAGCGGCTTGAGTGGGCCTGAGTGGGATGAAGAGGATAACGGGTTCTGTGAGCGGGTGTACCGGGGCCTGGCTGGCTGTTCTGGCGGCGGTTTGGGCGGTGTGTCCCGCGCAGGAAGGTGAAACGGCACCGTGTGTGTATGAATGTATGTGTTATAAGCGGTGTACGCAAATGCTTAATGTTTATGTGCTGAAATTCAAATGGGGTCACCCGGTAGGGTGGGGGGTGTCTGTTTCCCGTGACACTGTTTAAATGAGGCTCTGCCACGGAAGTAGTTAAAATTGTGTGTAAGTCAAAATTTACGGTACATTATCGTCTAGAAGTTGTCTAGAAAACGAAACCGACAAAACGAAGTGCCTCCATCTTGGATGACCGAACCAGAAACTATTTTCTGTCTTGTCGAGCCATACAGATCTGTCATTTTCTCTTTGATTGTTCACATTTTTAAGGTGTGAGGCCCTTACCTGTTCTACTCAAGTAACAACAAGCGATGACTCGATGGAGATATTTGGCTGATAACATGAAAAACGATTCATATTATATATTCTATTTGTATTCAAGGACATTGATTTGGCCGAGGCACTTTCCTAGATATGGACTATCCAGAACCGTGCCTGAGCATTTGCCGTCCATACTGTGTGTACAACAGACTGTTTTGCTGTTTTTTGACCATACATGTATTGTAATAATTATCTGGTGTCTCTCGGACCAGGTAGACCTTTTTTGATAGTCAAATATGATACGCAAGAAGGGCTTCAAGGGAACGCTACATCGGAGAATATCCTGATTGTAAATTGTCATTTCAATCAGAATCAAGTCAAAACATGACCATATTTTGCCAGGCAGGTTGCACTTTTGTTTTTAACATCTACATGATGAAAGCGAGAACTATTTTGGTTGTGCAAGAGTTCCAATATAAGGTAGTGTTTTTTTGTCTTCTTTACAAAGTCACATTATTGTGAATGTCAATAAGTAAAAGAGAGGGAAGCTATTGATGAAGAAAAGTTCTCTGCAATATATAGTCGATACTTTACTTGTGTGGAGCTAAGATATATAAAAGGGAAATAAGGACAAACAACATATCCAATATCAATTGTAAAACCATTATTTTCTCAAGCTTGTAAAACAACAGAAAGGCGTAAAAAATCACATTGGAAATGCTTGGGACACTAATTATCTAAAGCTAAATTTACAGCAAAGTTTTGCTGAAGTTATAAGTCATTTGCACACTACACCTTTGCAAATTACATTAGAAAGGACTTCGATGAGTGATACAAATTTTCAACCAACAGGTAAAGCTAATAGTACCTCTTGAATTTTCAGAATACTAGTAGGCAAAAAAAAACACACAATATATTATTACACCTACATCTAACAAATGTTAAACTTACACTATCAAGGATACAAATCGGTACTTATAAGTAATAAACAATATTCAAGTTATAACAGAGTATAAACTTACTGATGTTCCAACACTTAAAACGTGTACAATAGATTCTTTCCCATCTTCTAAATTTCCTTCAAAGTATTGTAAATATTACATCAACATCTAACACATGCTAAACTTAATCAATCACAATATCTAGGATACAAATCAGTACTTATAGTAATTAAAAACGTGTACATTAGATTCTTTCTCATGTTTAAAATTTTCTTTCAAAGTACTGTAAATATCTTCATTCATAATTACTTGACATGCTTATATGTACATTGAATGACTTTCCATCAAATACAGGTTTATATACAAAATTAAATTTACACGAAATTGAAGATTACGCCTTTTTGGTCATTTCAAGTTCCTATTGACATCAGACTACATGTAAAAAAGTAATCCACGACCAACTAGCTACGTCGTCCTAAATAATTGAAGCGTACATGATAGATAAGGCCTGTATGGAGGCAATAGACAGTGCCATTGTAAATTAGTACATTGAAATTGTGCATGGCAACTAATAGATGATGCCACTGTCAGTCACTACTTTGCTTTTGAACCGCACTGATTGCATTTAAAAGCCTGTTGATCAAATTCAGCAATTAGTGAATCTGACACGTGCACGTGGGAGAGTGGACGCGTCTAGAGTCAGTCATTCAAGCCACAGACCCGCAGCAGGTTTTGGTGCGACTCTTCCCAGTACTTGGACTCCAACAGCCTCTTCTTGTACTCTGCTGCTTTGTCGAATTCTGACTCAGAGTATTCCAAGGTGTCTGTGATCTTCTTTGCCCACTCTCTTGCATCTTCACCCAGGTCGGACTCCCTCGCGCTGGTTCTCACGATCCTGTGCCTCATTTCTGCAGGGCATTTCTTCTCCTTGATCAAGTCCTTGATCATGTCTGCCAGCCCTGACTTGTCAGAGATGAGTACAGGGATGCCTGCTGCGATGGCCTCCAGACCGATCAGTCCGAACGGCTCGGCACGGGACGGCATCAGGACCAGGTGAGCCTGCTGCATGTCCTTAGTGATGTTCTCCTGGGTTCCACACGGCAGTAGTGTGGGTTTGATCCTACCACTGTGCAGGTTCTCCTCCAGGATTCTCTTGCTCGCTTCCCAGTCATCTATCCCACGAACACACAGTCTGACGTTTGTGATCTTCTCTGTAACCTCCCCCATGGCCCGTGCTACCAGGTCATGGCCCTTCAGCTTGTCCACTTCGGTCACTCTCCCGACAGTCGGCACGACTTTCTCTCCTCCTCCTGGTCTAACAGAGATGGCTTCAAACACTGGGGATGGTCTTGGAAGAAACAAGAAGTGATGTCTTGGTTTGCTATCTTCAAGTGCCATATACTTCATCTCGAAGTAATTGTAGATTCTTCTTCCTAAGGAGAAGACGGCATCTGCATTTTTGGCATCCTCAAGGATGTCTTCCATCCTCGTCCCCGCGGCCATCGCCTTCTTAGTTCCCTTGTAGTACGCCGTGTCTTCTGGCATGTCGTGGTTGAAAAGGACCAATTTTGCGTTTTGACAGCGGCTCTCTTGTATGCTCTTTGCAGCTCCACTCGTGACATCTACATGGCCCACAATGCACTTCAGATCCTGTGGTATATCTGGGAAGTGAATGCTGTGGTCAAATGTTAACCATTCCAAAGATGGCGTCCTCTTGTCCCTGGGTTTTTTAACAGGCAAATGCAAAATGACACCATCGTCTGTGGCACACCTCTTGTCATCTTCAGATGCTTGCACAGCTGTAGCATGAACTGTAGCACCATGTCGTTTCAGAAACTGCGCCACCTGACGGTTCGCGGTAGAAGTACCTCCATGGGACGTGCCGTACTTATCGTTAACCATCAGAACTGAAGACACGACAGCTGCAATCCGAAAACAATGGATGTGTGTCATGAATCGATTTCGAGTTATGACGGGTAAAAATGCAGGCAATATGAAACGATACTTGCTTAAATGTCCTAAAGGACTATTGCTTCAATTTTTTCTCTCATTAGCTGAAAACCTAGTTGGGTTACTGGGTCGTATGAATGCAATTTTGCTAAAATATTCAATAAAAATTCTTGAAAAAATAATATTTCCGCACAAAACATTCTCTGTACATTTTTATTTGACTTTACCCATACCTTGCTTCGGTCGCTTTGCCGGGGGGCCACTGTCAATGGACTCGCCAACATGCCGCGTTTTGGCTTTCCTCTTTCCACCTATAACCAACATAAGTTTGTTGAGCCATATACGCCCTGTAATGTTATAAATATGATTCCCTTTCGTGTCTGACTTACCGTCGTACGGAATGATAATTCTCAGGCAAAGGTGAAAAAGCATTTAGAATATGGTACGTTCTTACCTTTCTTATGTTGTATCTGGGACGCCTTGGTCATGGTGATCACAGTGCCTTCCTTCTGCTGAACCTGACTTGTCTTCCCCTCATCTGCAATGGACATATGATGAGAAAAATGTTTACAGCTTAAATAAATGACAATTTATTAGTGTGGATTTCAACTTTGCTTCTCCTCTGCATCATATATATCATTAGCATACACAAATAGAAAATCAAGGATAGAAACAGAATAGACCTACCTTCGGAGTGGAAAAACACTGTTGCTGACGGGATCCGGTGCTTGAGATCTGTTATTTGTGCTCCGGACTCAGAAAGTCGTCTGAAATGGACGGCCCCTTGGTACATCTTTTTGTTTTGGCTCGGGTTGTTCAGAATCAGTCCAACGGACGACCTGTTGCAGACTGGTGGGAGGGGGAAGAAGAAGATGATACCCTCCCTAAGATCACTAGAATCTCCAATGACCTCTTTTTCTTCATCAAACTTGGCGTCTATCATTTCTTCCCTGCCCATGACGATGCGTTGTTGAAACGGTGGGAGCGGCAACATATTCTCAGCGTGGAAAAAGTCGTCGGGGTCGTCGTTCTTGTGAACACACATGAGGTGGATGCAGTCGTTGTCTGTTGTTGCCTTGTTTGGATTAATGATGAGGTACACTTTGTTTTCAGTGTAACTATTCCAACACGCCTGGAATGACAGAGAAGTTGTTGGAGATGTTGATGTTGATGGAACAATTGACTCTGACGCCTCCCGATTGGCTGTCTCCTCCTGCTTCCCTGGCCTTTCTGCAGGGGGGGTCGAACTTTCTCCCTCTTTGCCACTTTCCTTGGTACCAGCAGTCCTGACAAATTAAACAAGACAAGGAGAAATGAAATTGAAGAAATCATACAAACAATAAATCAGTAGATACGTAACTGCCTAAAATGTGTGAAAGTATGAATATACCATGCAAGCTCAGTGCATTACCCAGAAAAGTGTCTCGTTGTGAATGTGACTGCGTCCTCTGTCTCTTGAAACTCTGTCCTTAGCAGCGACCACTGGGGATGATTTGACTTTCTCTCCATCAGGACGGTCTTATCTGTGCTGTAGTTGCTCTTCTTCCATGCCCACGGCAGGGTGACGCTCACGGGCTCTAAGAAGTCCTCCTCCTTTTCCTGGTGCACAGTCAGTATCGGGGTCACAGCTGAGAAAGCCTTTGTTAAGGCGTCATCAATTGGCAGCATTTCGACCTGAAAGATTACAATAAAATAGGAAGTTGCAAAATAGATCCTTGGTGGATTTGGGGTAAAAGTTCATGTTTCACGGCTGCTCATTAATAGTAATGAGGAAAACGAATTATCCGGCTATACAGCAAAAACAGAAGCTGCATAGAAGTCTCTAAGCTACACATTGGCTTGCAGGGACGGCATGTGACACAAACTGCAAAGCAAAGAAAGTAGATTTGACTTTACCTCCAAGGACAGGGACCTCCCCGTCTTGACGCATCCTTTTGGAAAGAAGATAGTGACACCATCCTCCTCAATCTGGCAGCCTTCTTCTGTGATTCTGTACGTGTTCAGTACAACAGAAGACGACACCTGTAGAAACAAATTGGGATTATTTACAACAACGAACAGAGAATCGACTCGCCTGTCTTGGTCCACGAGAAGATCTGATTACAAAGTATCGTACTGAACATTGCATTGTATCAACGCACCTTCCTCAGGATATCTGCTGAAACGAGGCCAATTTTGGTGCTGGACAGCGGTTCTTCAGTCATTGGTACTTCTGTTGATGACATATCCAACATCCCCGCACAGCGCCTGCCGAGCACCTCAAGCAAACGCTCTCTGGTTCCTTTAGGGTACGCGAAGACCGGAAAGACCAGATTCTTGTTCTGTACGCAGAATTCGTACCCGAGCGTGGACCAGTATCTGCTGTGGAGAGTCTGGGGTGTGATGATCGGTACGACCATCCTGACGTTCCGTTGGAGAAGATGGTGCAAGAGTTTGTCTGTGATGGTTTCTCCTGGTTCGATGACGTCCTCAGACACTGTTACACCGTACCTGCTGGACGATTTGGCTGCCTGTTTCAACAGTGGCTGCACGAACTTGTCATTGTAGTCTCCGGTGTGTAGGAGAACAATTTCGTTCCCTGGGAATAAAGGTAAACATTAATATTTTAATGTATGAACAAAGTGTTAGATAAACAAGCTGTTAAACAGGACAAAGCAAGGAGGAAGATAAATCAGAGGCTTCACACTACAGCCAGGGAAGACGTACCTCTCTCTTCCCTGGGAAACATGGGTGCTCTTTCAGGCAGACAAACTTCCACGGACGCTCCCAGCAAGCGACGGCACGTGTCTCCGGACCTGTCGACGATGGCAACCAGCTCTTTAAACCTGCTGACAAATGTGAGCTCGTGTCTGATCCGATCGCACTGCGCCAGACTCAGTCCTCTGCAGGTCTCCATACAGTCCAGGACAGGGCCAATCGTGTGGACTGCGTCTGGGTTCAGCGTGGGCTCTATCATCACGGGTCCGGAACCACCTGAGTTTTCTACATGTGCAACATGTTTTATTAGTATTAAAACACTACTTCAAGAAGATGAGCTAGACAGAATCAGACATCTGAATGTTTTTACCTGCACAGGACGTTGTCGTATCACTTCTGCCACGTATCCATACATTGATGAAGTCTTCTGGAAAGCTGAGATAAAAACTATTAGTCACACATGGCTTACTGACAGTGCAATGTCAGGGAATACAAGACAAGTGAACACCTCGTGTGTTTCCATAAAAAACCTGCAAGAAAAATGCTATGCTTATCAAATGAAATGGTTTGATTCACGGAAAAATTGAAAATATAACTGGTCTCACCGACTAGATCCCGTTGCCGTTTCTTGCCCGATGTCAGACAGTGGGTTGGTGTTCCGGTTTCTTTTTCTGACTCCTCCCCAAAGCACCAGTCATATTGGATGGACGGGATCCACTTCTCCTTGATCTCGAAGAGACAACTGCTGAGGAACTTTCTAACAGGAAGGGCCTGTGTAAACGCTGGCTGGTCTTCAGCCGACAGAAGCTCCACCTTCAGGTAGTGCTTCACTTTGGTTACCACGAACTGTTGCTTTACATCGTCGGTAGGGAAGCGGCCGCAGCCGGCGAACACATGGGAATCTTGAAGACCGAACCTGCGCACACAAATGGCCTGTAGACGATAGAACATGCCACTTGGGAGGAACATGTTGTCGAATACGACATACAGATGATGTCGGTATCTCCTCATGTGCCCAGGATACAAGGTGCTGTCGTCAGGCTTTGTGGCCAGGAGAGATGGTACGAAGTAGATCTCTTCTTTGTCAGGATCACCCGAAGCATCATCAAACCCACCGATAGACGTGGCATTGCAGAGGAGGTAGTACTTTTCCATTAGTCGCTTCAGGAAGTGCTTGTGCCGCAGTAGGAAGGGTTTCTGCATCTTCTGATCTGCTTTGGACCAGATGATTGTCAACAGCCTGTCACTGAGGATGCCTTCCGTCTCCAGCCTCTTCCACATGTCGGTAACCTCCCCATCCGTGCTCCTGTCCTGTTGGTACTCCGGGACGGTGATGATGGTCTTAAAGACGTCAATCATCACCTGGGGTCGAAGGGCCACGTGATCACGTAGAACGGGTTCGTTGATAAAGATGATGTCACCAAGGTCGTGTAGGAAGGTCAAAATGTCGGCAACATGGCTGTCGTCCGTGATGCCCACGTCATCACTCCGGGCCAGATCGACAACATCTTGGAAACGGCAGAATGGGTCGTCCTCTCTCCTCTTGTCCATCAGTTTGGACTTCAGATGAAGCCAAGTCATCGGCACCTCCTGGCCCATGAACCACAGACCCTTCGCCACCTCACGTAGGTATTCTCGGAGCTCGTCAATGTCGCTGTTGTCCTCGTTGAAGTTGTCGATAACAAACATTTTTGGTAAGACGTGTTTACCGACTGCCTTACCACTGATGTGATCACGTATGTCTTTCTTGTACTCCTCAATGTCCGACTAAAAAATAAGAGCACAAATTCATTTTAAGGACTTCAACGTACTGTTGATCAATCTAAGAAAACAACCCAAGGCTGAACCTTGCAGCCAAGGATATTAACTACACGTTTTAGGGCAAAGATAAGATAAGACAATTCGTAGACAAGAAACCATTCCCCATACCTCATCGACTCTGTCCTTGTGCGTGAGGACCAAGACGACACGCGGCTCTCCTGTCTGCTCCCGCCCGTGCACCAGGGTGTGTGTGCGGACTGAGTTTAGCCAGTGGTCCAAGTAGTCTGGGCAAGTAGAGATGTCGTTTCATTTTTGTGTACGCAACTATCTTTGCCTAATCATTTTAGCTTTACAACGTTACATATCTTTATGTTTTTTTTTTAATTCCCATGTTCAAGCTTTGAAGTCGACCACCTAGGTTCACAGGTTTAGAAGTATTATATAGCGGTACGTACCTCTTCCGGTTACGAGGTTGTCCGCTGCCGCCTTGTAGTCCAGGTCAGGAACAGGGTCGGACAGCTTCTGCAGCAGTGACATGACCAGGATGTAGATCCCGCGGTACGTGAAGAAGCACTGGTGCGAGCCGTAGTACGTGGCCTGACCGCCGAAGTCCCAGAGGGAGAGACGCGGGTGTTCGGCTGTTCCAAGCTGCTCCTCGGTCACGCCACCTTGGAGTCGCTCTTTGGCTTTTGTTATGACTTCATCCGGAATGCCTTGTGGTTGAGGTTGAGTTTGTCGGGACGTAGTCCTACTTACACCGTCTCCAATACCTGCAACGAAAAAAACAGGCATGATCTTAACTAAAATCTAACGAGTGTACCGGCTGAATTTAGCATTTCTTTCTGTGTTTTTTTAGGGTCTTCTGCAGAAAGACAGAAAACCACATGAATGTACAGCCTTGAACATAAACCAACCATTTTGGGCAATGTCTGCGTTTCTTATGTATAAATGTAGGTAATGGATAGAATCTTTAAATGTTTCTTACTTTCATCCAGCCGTTTTACGGTTTGTTGAGTATGTGTCGCCTTCCCGTTCAGCGGTGCTTTTTGCTGCTTTCTCAGAGTGCGCTTCCTTTTTTGTTCTCCTGCTTTTTGAAAAAGATGGAATCAGTGAGACTACTGTGTGTTTCTAGAGAAGGAACTATACCAATAAAGAGGCGTCTAGATTAATGTAAATATTCTTATTGTACATCTATATGTAAAAGGATTATTGTTCTTCTTGTTTCTCTACTGTCTGCATATACCATGTTCATTGATATGGAGTTCTTTGTGGATACCTGTAGGGACTACTCCTGCTCGTGACGATGTCCGGGTGCGCGGTTTGTCCCGTTCTTGTTGTTCCGCCAATCGTTCTGCCATGGTTTCCTTGAATTCGTCTGGCTCCTCTGTAGCAAAAGTAATCCATTCAGTTTTTCCATGGTTTTTCCCGTTGTTACAACTGACCCGTTGTTACAGTTTGTCAAATGTATTTATAAGAAACGCACAAAGTGACGCGTCATGCTGATTTTATATGGTTTTCAAGAACATGTGAAATGCCACAAAAGTGAGAATATCTTACTGCTTGGCATGTGTTTAAGGGCCCAAATATCATATTGGGGACAATATCTAATTTTGTCACAAATGATGAATATAAAATCTTAGAATTTTATAGAATCTTAAACCTTTTGCCTTCCTCCAAGTCTTGGTCATCACGCTGGGTGAAATCTCGATGCCGTCTGTTATCGGTTGATTCTCCACAGCCTTCTCTCCCGTCAGCCTCCTGACGACACACGTCTTCCCGGATCTGAACTGACCAACCACGAGCCCGCGCACGCTGTGCACCGGTCGCGCCCCCTGGCGGCAGGCCTGGGAGTACAGCTGCTGCATTCCAGGACCCCGCAGCTGTATTTCGAGTGGAACACTGCTGTCTCCTGGATGAGAAGATTTTAGCATTTTATCAGACATTTATGATTATATCACTTTACTTTTCGCGCACTTACGTAAAGCCGACGTCTGAGATAGAATGATCTACTGAGTCAAGTATTCAACAGTTAATTTACAAATAGTTCTGTGTTACACCTTACCCTTTGTTGCGGACATCCCTAAGTCTTCACGATTCCCAGTGACGTTCTCAGCCCCCATGTCGTCTGTGGGGAGGCTCCGTTTACTGCCGCTCTTACTCCTACGATAGTTGCCGATGAAGTTCTGGAAAATCATTACAAACTAGAAAGGCCAATATTTGCTTTGGAGCAAATACAGCGATGGGTTCACCACATTTTACGACATGGCAGGGAAAGAATGAGAAACACAAGGGAAAACAATGATTTACATTGATATAACTATAATATGAACTAACATACAACTAAAACAACAGTTGGATAGCTATTCCCTACTTTATTGGTTAGGATTTTTAATTGCATAATGCAAACTGTTGATTTTCAAAATAAATAAAAAAACGTTCATGCCCCGCATTCCAATGCTGGAGCAGAAAAGCTTGAAATACCTACGAAAACACTTGAATAAAGACATACTGTCAGTATGGAAATGCTCTGTGCAGGTGTTAATCAAGTTAAATCCCAACAGCCAATCAGCAAAAAATGCTCTGTGCAGGTGGAAATGCTCTGTGCAGGTGTTAATCAAGTTAAATCCCAACAGCCAATCAGCAAGAAGTATAGAGGAAAGCTGCATGCCTATTGGTTGATGCTCTGCATTCCATTGTGATGACTCATGCCCAGACGTGGTAAACACGGCACACTAACACAGTAATACATTTGCTATAACACAGCGAAAAAACTCAAATAAAACCATTCTAAAAGCCTGTATCACAAAAATTTAAAAAACGCCTAGGGGTATTTGCCCACTGTACCTCCATACCAAATTTCAGGACCTAAGGCCCTAAAATGAAGAAGCTGAATCCATTTAAAAAATGGCTGGAGGAGAAGGAGGAGGAGGAGGAGAAGAAACATCAGAAAAAGCAATATGGGTTCACCACCACTTCGTGGTGTGGTGAACCCATAATTACTGTTAACCAGGATGATACAACGAAAAGATGAATCACAATTCATTTGAGGCACTGAGTACGATTTTATAAGGCTCTTGCTACAGAAAATAACACACGAGTTACACAAACAATTCCGGCTAAAGCTCCTCATCTCGATCAGCACAAAACGTTTTAGCCTTTAGTGAGATACAACTAACTAAGCTCAAGGGATCAACCAGTCATCATAAAGACACACCTTCACTTGGTCTACAGTTTTCCCGCTCTGCTCTGCTGCTTCTTCTATCAACGGACAATCCTTCTTCGCCTCGGTCATTCCTCTTTCTTCATAGAACCGGACGAGTACAGGATCGTAGCCTTTCTTACGTGTGGAGACTTCCTGTAAACATGCAAACGTGAAAGTTAGTTTTGTTTGGTATGAGGGCGGTTCTACAATTCTTTCTGAAACACTTCTATTCATTGCAGTAGGCTGAAATTTGACATGCATATTCATATAGAATACAACACGGAGTATTTCGTATCGCCCGAGGTTCCAGCCCGACCGCGCGTCGGATCGCCCGACGGCCGAAGGCCGGAGGGAGATCCGATCCGCGGGAGGGCTGGGACCGAGGGTGATGCGGAATACACCGTGTTGTATTTTATTTATGTCATACCCACCCAAGAAAACACGCCTCTTAATGCGAAATGGGCGAAAAGTTGGTGTCCCTAAACCGAAACAATGCACATGATGCAACAACATCACTTCCAACGTCCGAATTTTGTGTTCGAATTTTCGAAAGAGGTGCACGCGGTTAGGGCGAAACGCGTTCGAATCGTTTTATGGAACATTTGGAAGCCCTGGGCCGTACGCGTTAAGAACCCCCGGGCCGTACCGCTAGTTATCACACGGGCCGGAACACCCGTATCGAACGTAATCCCGGCCCAGGTAGGACATAAATAGATGGATCACATGCCTTCAGACTTCCCTTGTAACCAAAAGTTTCCACTGAATTCTACATAATGCATCTCTCTCAGCCTGCCAAGCAGAATACAAAAATTCTAAGGGAAATAACTAAAAAAAAAAAAACAAATACTAGCATGCGTACCAGGAGAACTAAAAAAACAACTTTATATCATCTTCAACTTGTAATTTGATATTATCCGCAGTTGTTTGTGAACCGAATTGTTTCACAAGAAATTTACAATCATCCAAGGACATTATACACTATAATGTCCTTGAGTCATCTAAGTCATATTTTTAGATATGATGCTTTATGATTTTGCATCACGTACGTTTTGAAGCGACTCACATTATTCTGTTGTCGGAGAAGCTTCAGTATTTCCTTTCTACCACGAGTGATTCGTTCTTCCTCATCTTCGTCGTCCGGATGAGCGTCACTGGTGTCCTCATCTGCAGCGATGTCCTCCGCCGTTTGACCAAACTAGGAATGAATATGCAGTGAATTATAGCCTTATGAATGTTGAAATTTTGGAAATAAACACGACTGAATGAGTAGACAATATGTATTATGTAGCTAAAACATAATACTACACAATATACAGTAGGTACAGTAGCAAAAACCCCGGTCTAGAAAGAAATTGGTTTGAAGGTGTTTATGTGATACTGCAATTTCAACTTGTTGAGGTTTCGTCGCAATGTTTTTTTAAGTGGTGGGTTGCTGGCCCTACGCACAACCTCGGCTTTATTTCTATACCACCCATCGGGGACTGCGGCGGTGCAGGTGCTTTTAGCCAGCAAAAGCTCCACTGAGAACCGTCCCACCATGGTTGAACCTGCCCCTGCCAGGAACGGGGGGGGGGGGCCTCACGGCGCTACGCCGATGGCTCACCAACCTGCTCCCGGTGGTATCGCAACCCAGGGTCATTGCTATGGCTGTTGCCCGGGGAATGCCGCTAGGAGGTTAGCACTCTGACTTAAACCCCGATGTGATACGATGCAGGAATATCAGAACACATCGTGATTTGTGTGTTTCTTCCAACAACAGCTTCCTCTTTGCCTCGGGCAGTAATGTATGTAGTATTATCATCATCATGATGTATGTGGATCATCATTAAAAAAAAATTACTTTTCATTTTTCTTCCAAAAGAAGTTACGACAATATTGTATTGCAGGATTCGTAGTCAGTTATTCATCAGAGAAGCCGAAGAACCGACTGACCTTGTGACTGATGCCGGCATCAGCCCCGTGCTGCAGCAGTATTTCCGCACACTTGGGGTGGCCCCATATAGCTGCGTAATGGAGGGGTGTGTCTTCCTGTTGGGGCATTGACAGTGTAATTTTTCATCCTAAGTATGATCAAATAGCAGCCCCTTATGAATGTATATATTTACATCACTCAGTGACTCCAAGCTCGCTTGAAACCATTCCCCAACTTTACCTTTATACTGATTGTTTTAAATAATGGATAATAACGGTAGCACTATAATTTAAAGCTGACATTTTTGCAATATTTTTCAATTTCGGGTCTTAATCAGGTCATCAACACCTGATCTTATGTTGCAATGCAATGGCGTAGTTACTTCCGCATTCGTTGCGTTTCGCTTCAGTGTCATGCGTTGCACGAAAATAGCCCCAAATTGTACGTATACAGGGCACCATATGCATGATAATGTTCAACCCAAGCTTTATGGCACCAAAAAAATGTATGATGTATTCAGACAGTTGATGACATGCTGTATAGCCCCATGCGTTCAAAACCGCACGGGCTTCATGTTGGCAACAAGTTAGATTGTAGACAGGAAATAAACCACTAAGTAAGAAGATTGAGAAGATGAATCTCAAATCTTACAAGATAATACAGAAATATTTCTTGTTTCTCAGCAATCAGTCTACCTACCGACTCGTTCCGTACGTTCACATCTGCACCAGCTGTCAGTATAACTGATACAGTTTCATGGCTGCCACTGCAGGCTGCCTGGTGCAGGGGAGACTCTTCCTGTAAAACACATCAAAAAGTCGTGCCAGTATTGCAACATAACGGGCAAATATTGCAACATAACGGACAAATATGCAATTAGTATATTGTTGTGTGTTGGTGATATTTTTGTGTTGGTTATATTTTAAACAAATGGTATATAGAAAATGAATGTCAAATCGTATAAAATGACATTAAAATATTTCTTGTAGCGCAATAGTTAGTCTACCTACGTTAACATCCCGTGAGTTCACATCTGCACCAGCTGTCAGTAAAACTGATACAGTTTCATGGTGGCCATTCTGGGCTGCCCAGTGCAGAGGAGTCCATTGCTGTAAAACACATCATGGCGGGCTGAAGTAAACTAGTAGAAGTAAAGTTGGAGCTGCTGAAGCTCCTGGCACAAATGTGGAAAATTCCAAATATTGCTTTGTTTTGATAAATGTTACGGACATGTTACAGACAAGCTGAAAGCTGAATCCGGGTGCAGGGCGGCCTTGCTCTTCCCATCTGTGTCTTTTATAAGCGGTTTGCCCATCCTGCCTCTTGATTTTCATGGCGCATCCTTAAATGTTTTGATGATGATGACTGGTTTATTCACATAAAACACATAAACAAACAAAGCCTGTGGCAGCCAAAATGGCTGAATTGGCGACTTCTTACAATTTAAAATCAATACAGCCTTACAAATATTGTATATACATATGGAATACGATTTCAATATTACTATAAAAACAGCCGTTATAACATCCGGAATATTTAAACTTTCACATCGTTCAATAACTTTGTCATGAAGTAGATCGAGCTCTTAGTAAATCGAACAGTTCTAGGTCTGAGAGTCTGTAGCTGTTTTATCACCATATATAAGCAAAATGACGAAAGACATGGCAACAAACCAAATAGCCACCAGCAGCATTAGGGTTGACTCCCTCCGCTAACAGCTGCTTCACTCTGTCCGTGTCTCCTTCCTCTGCAGCCTTCCCCAGCACCTATAGCGGCAGCAGACAGGAACAGGAGAAACAACTGTCAACACTCAGTCAATCAGAACAACACTCAGCATGTGAGAAGATTCAACACCTATCCCTTCATTTATCCGTCATACTGATTTTCACTTCCTTTCATGTTTCTCAGTGTTAAGTTATAAAAAATATATAT
>NW_017803960.1:21477-22884 GCF_001625305.1 Branchiostoma belcheri | reverse complement strand
GGAAACCCCCATACACCCACCCCCCCAAAAAAGACAAAGACACCTCACACCATCTACAATACCTACCAGTCAATAACCCGCTGTACTTACACCCAATCCCGCTAGATGATCCCATACGACCACCTACCCCTGCAGTTCCACCAACGATCGCTAGTATTACTTCCCCCACTTTGGAACCTGGAACCACTACCCTAAATGTCACCTTAACCCTACATTTTAAGCTAACCCCAACTATTTTCTTTACCACAACCGAAACCCTAACGCTAACCCAAATTTCAGCATTGTACCTTATTTGCTTTTTAAGATATCTTCATTTCAAACCTTCTGGATCCTTGCAACCACTTCGGTTCCACTTCGGAACCATTGGGAGGGGGGCATGGGTAGGGGGGCATTTCTTCAAACTTCATGGACACTTTTTACTTCATTTATCCTTTAGAACATGACTTTCCCCACCCCCCTATCCCCCATTTTCTTTTTCATTTTTGCAATTTTTTTTTTTTGATTTTCTCTTGTTTTCTGTGTGTCTTTTCTGTCATTCCATGGCTGATACACCCTAACCCTAACCCTAACCCTCCCACTGGTTCCGAAGTGGTTCCAAGGTTCCAGAAGGTTTGAAATGAAAATATCTTAAAAAGCAAATAAGGTACAATGCTGACATTTGGGTTAGCGTTAGGGTTAGGGTTAAGGTTTCGGTTGGGGTAAAGAAAATAGTTGGGGTTAGCTTAAAATGTGTATTGTGGTGTGGAGCGCATGTTAGGCAGCACCAATTTGAACTCGATGTACTTGTTCTGCCAGATTTTTTTTTCTTTTAATGTGGCAGGAATACCCGTGTCTAACGGGATGTGGTAAGGGAAGGTGGAGGGAGGGGATGTTGTAGGGGAGGTCTAGGTCACGGTTGGGGAGAGGACAAGCGCAGGGGAGGTGGTCTTAGAGGCTGAAATGTCTGTACCGCCCGTACCTAGGATGTTCGAGACCAATGAGTCGGTGGGCGGCGGTTGCAGGTTTTCCAGATGTGCGGGCAGAAGCGTCGGGTGAGGCGCGGGCGGAAGCGTCGGGTGAGGCGGGGCTCGCGGCGCAGGGGGTCGTGCGGCGATGGAGGCCAGGCTTTGCTGCAGTGTCTCGGTCACCGACGTGAGGGCGCTCAGCTGGGCCTGGATATCCTTAATCTGGCCGGCAGCGGTCGGCTTCTTTGTCTTTTTCGGCGGCTTCTTGGGGACGGTGGTGACAGCGGGTGGCGGGTCGTCCACGGCACCCCCTCCTGAGCGGCGCTGGGACCGCGTGGCCGGCATAGCTGGGGACTCGGGAGTAAATAAAATTAGAGTAGGAAGTGGCTAACGAGGTAAGTATGTGTGTAAGGAGAAGGTTGTGTTTCCGCTCGCATATAAACCGCAAATATGATCAAATGTT
>NW_017803960.1:19873-21457 GCF_001625305.1 Branchiostoma belcheri | reverse complement strand
CAACATAAATGCGTTGTAACTACATCGTATTTCAGCAGTATTTCAAGAACCTACAAAGTACGTCGTAGGTTTATTCACGTCGTATTTCAGCAACATACGTCGATTGCTAAAACTATGCGTATTTTATTCCAATTCAACGGTTTCCCCTGTAACATTAGGATGTTCTTCATTATTTCTTGACACACCAAGCTAAAGCTATAGGATGCTGCACCCTAACCGGTGTTGTCTACCTACCTCCTTGCGAGGCATTGTAGGACTGTGAGTAATGCATAATTATGCTAAATACTGCGAAACGTTCTTAAGACCGTCCTTTTCTTTCTTGTTCCTTATTTGGCTGCATGATATCTAAAGTTTATTGGATGGAGTTACATATAAAGGAAGAAACCATGTAAAATCAGCCACCTAAACTTGATAGACAAGAAAGCTATGATAAAAAATCAGGACACTAGTACTGAGATCACCCAATCTCTGTTTTGAAGACAAGTTTCCGAGGTCTGTGTTATTGCTGAATTTGCAGCTGAGTTCGCAGCAGGTTTTTGTTGTGAACAGGACTCTTTGTAATTATAAGCCTTCAGCAGCTTAACGGAAGGACTGGATTCTTTTCAGCAAAGTTTTCTGCGCGAGTTGAGAAGTCGTGTTGGCAGCGTTCCGGCCTTTATATAGAAGGTGTCTTCACAGTACTCGAGCCTGAGATTGAGAAGACCTTGGCGAACCGTTTGCAGGGCGAACCGTTTGCAGACGACACTTTTGCAGCTTGTGAGGGAAACTCGCGCCTTTTTTCGGGAGCGCAGATGTGATTCGGCAGACCCGCGCGGAATCTGCAGTTTGGAATCGTGCCAGCCGGCCGGTTAGCGGGCCGTGTGTGTGGAGTTGGTGGGGCCGGTCGCGTTCGGAGACCGAGGGAGCGGCTTGAGTGGGCCCGTGTGGGATGAAGAGGATAACGGGGTCTGTGTGCGGGTGTACCGGGGCCTGGCTGGCTGTGCTGGCGGCGGCTTGGGCGGTGTGTCCCGCGCAGGAAGGTGAGCCGGTACCGTGTGTGTATAAGTGTGTGTGTTTTAAGCGGTGTACGCAAATCTTAATGTTTATGTGCTGAAATTCAAGTGGGGTGGGGGTCTGTGTTTCTCGTGACACTGTTTTGAATGAAATGTCGCTAGACGTCGTTGTTGCGAGTGCACTTTTTACCATTTATGCCTTGGACGTTTGTATACTTTCCATTATGGTTGCTAATTTCAAAATCATAGTTCTATTAATGTTGCATAACAAAGCTGCTGACAAAACAAACTTAATTTGTCTTGAACAATAACTTGATTTTATTATTTGCCAAAAATGTTGATAAAGACATGTCTATAATCACAGTAATCAAGGATTTTAATAAACTGCATAAATTATGTCAATGAGCATTAGCAGTGTGGATTAGTCTAGATGTTCAGATTTCCATTAGCCGGCAGTCCAGAGGGTCACACGCCCGACCAATCAAAATGCTGCAGGCAAAGCTTATTAAAAGCCTCCTTTTCAGGCGTTCCCGGATCGGTGTTTTTCTGTGTGTGTGTGTGTGTGTGTGTGGGTTGGGGGGGGGGTAGTTTC
>NW_017803960.1:18518-19853 GCF_001625305.1 Branchiostoma belcheri | reverse complement strand
GGGGGGGGGGTATTTTCTGACCAAACGTAGATCGCACGCAATAGAAGCTCCGGCCTACATAGCTGTCCGTGGAACTATTGATATTACCTGGGTGCCTAACTTTCACCAACATGTCTTTTGTATTTTAGGAAATTAATTAATTAATGGGTGAGTGTTTAATTAACTTAGATAGGTATTGCATTGTTTGGCAAAGTATTTTCCATTGACAATTTTTAATGGATCAGGTTGATCAGATGATATAATGTAGACAATTATATATGATTAGTAAAAGATGACTTTTGAAGTTCTCTTCGAGTATTTTTTTAGGGTTGAATCAGGGTCAACGCGAAAAAAAATCATGATGCGGTGATCGACATCATGCCCCCCCCCCGCACACTTCATGTATTCAGTGTTCTAAATACCCGTCTTCAGTCTGCAATTTGCAGATAGATTTTCAAGATTGCAGGATAAAAATTACACAATCTGCAATTTGAAGAATGAAAAAAAAACTATGGTCCTCACAACTTCATATTCCCTTTGTTTGACCCGCCCGGCGCCCAAATCCCGCTGCGATTCAAGCCGCGGCGGCTTCACGAGCCATGCAAATAAACCTAGTCCTGACGTCACAGCCTCCGATTTCCACCGAGCCAGCCCCGACCGCATGCCGACAGCGAGGGATGTGGCTCAGATTTCCGACGATTTCCTTATTTAGATCATTCGGAAGACTTCGGGTAGCAAACAAAATGGCCGCCATGCACATGATTTTATACTAGTAGCTTCGCTTCTCAACCGAAATGAGGAAGTTTAACCTCATTTGCAGACTTTAGCGGCCATGGAGTTGGTTTGGGGAAGTGCTGAGACGCGATTTCGCTACGGCATATGGGATTTTGCCGCGGAGGGAGTTACGTACGCCGGCAAAAACTTGCTTCAGCGATCGGCTCCAGAAAATTTATCTTTATGCTGCCGCTCAAGTCTTCGAAGGTGGTTTAACCCTAAACAGTACACCTGGGGTCCGCGCGGACCCCAGCACTATATATTCTGTAATATTTTTTTTTGTTTCTAAAGATTTTTTTCTGAAATTTTAAGTAATTGTTACCCACAAAGTTGTCTCTCAATACAGTGCAGAAAACTCCGTTTCTACCATTTATAAAAAAATTATATCTGATTTTCTTTTGGGGTCCGCGCGGACCCCAGCCGGCTTTCGATCATAATGGATACACTGGCTTTCTTATATATTACCTTATTTCCGTTTTTATATGTTTTTATGCACTCATCGTATGTCTACCAAGTTTTCAGAGAATAGTGTAGTAATAGAATTAAATTTTAATAACTTTGGTGTAATTATGACGTCATATG
>NW_017803960.1:0-18498 GCF_001625305.1 Branchiostoma belcheri | reverse complement strand
TTTGTGTGATCTGGATGGAATGAATGACTCCCACTGCCCGTGTTTGTTTGTTTGTGAGACCATGTCAACTCAGCCGCGTAATGTGCGTTACGTTATCGAGGATGGGTCCCCATATGTGTTGGATTTGGGGTCTGTCAAGATCTCGCTGCATGCACAAGCTATGCCAATCTGGATTGAATTTAGATCTGGGCCACGCACAGCTGAAAACCACATATCTGATGTTCTTTTGTATGGAGGCCTCCTGATTGTAAGCTAACTCTATAGTCTGATTGACATGTTTTCTTAAAGTTGTGCTACACATCCTTACCGTCGTTACGCCTCAAGGGCACAGTTGTTTCTGAAGTCGACCTTACAGCCATTGTACCTCGCTTGATAGAAACCGGGTGTTATTGTCAAGCTGTAAGGACAGCCGTCCGCGCCTCACAGCAAGATTCGATAGTCCCTAGTATTGCACCGGAAAACTAACTATGTTATTATTGTAAGACGAGTGGCAAGCGACGCCAGAAGGGAAAGCTTACCTCCCCATTCCGTATTTGGTTTGGCCTATATGTCGATCTCTTCCCCTATACAAACTCTGTGTATTAAAGATATTTGAGATTGGAACGTTATATTGGGAGGGTTGCACAGCGTCGCAACCTGGTTCACCTAAAGGACGTGAACCCGGGGACGTTGACCTGAATGGTTAGCAAATAATCTTAAGGTGCAGGTCAATGGGAAGGAACGTGCTTTTACTCCACAACCTGGCACGGCAATATTCCAGAGGAAAGCCAAAAAGTTGATTGCTTGTATCTAAATTGAAATACTTCGACCAATCTGTTCACAAATTTATAATAGGCTTATTTATAACCTTACAAAAGATAAAGTGGCATGGGATGATAATAATCAAACTCACCGAATCTAACCGTTTTAATAGTGGCGAACGTAGTAGTAATGGCAGTATAAGTTGTTCAGACAGCAGTTGTCTGTTTTCTATATTGCTGTGCTGCACCGTCCTTAACACTGTACAAGCAATTGGGCATGATTTCGCAAATAAAGTTATAATTATATCTAAATTGCAGTTCTATATTTATATACTGCACTTTTTCAAGAACCAAATGTAACAAATTCGTGGTATTTCTGGTTAATTAGCATTACATGAAATTATGTATTTAGGAACAAATGGCTTGTATTCACATCTTAACCCTAAACAGTACACCTGGGGTCCGCGCGGACCCCAGCACTATGTATTCTGTAATATTTTTTTTCTTTCTAAAGATTTTTTTCTGAAATTTTAAGTAATTGTTACCCACAAAGTTGTCTCTCAATACAGTGCAGAAAACTCCGTTTCTACCATTTATAAAAAAAATTATATCTAATTTTCTTTTGGGGTCCGCGCGGACCCCAGCCGGCTTTCGATCATAATGGATACACTGGCGTTCTTATACATTACCTTATTTCCGTTTTTATATGTTTTTATGCACTCATCGTATGTCTACCAAGTTTTCAGAGAATAGTGTAGTAATAGAATTAAATTTTAATAAATTCGGTGTAATTATGACGTCATATGACGTCAGAGCTAATAATATAGTCCGCCATATTGGATTTTGACCAATGACGTCATCAAATTAGCATATTCTATGCATATTAAATGATTTAACTTATATTCAATTATGTAAGATGTTATTAATGTTGGAAAAGAAGTGTAATTTAATATAAAACTCAGAAAATTTTTATGTTTAAACCAAAATTACTTCTATTTTAAAAAAAATAGCCCGTTGCCATGGCAACACAAAAAAACATCAACTTACTAGTATTAAACTAATATGAACTTTTTTCCAGAGACATTTTAGGAAAGGTCTCCAAATTTGATACTTCTAGCGCAAGCCGTTTAGCCGCTATCTGAGATCAAAGTTAGGCCTCAAAAGCCCCTTCAGTCTGAAATGGGTTTAAAAATCGGGTATTTCTTCTTGTCTTCTTTTCTTCACCAAAAAATAGAAAAAGTTAAAAATGTATGATTTTTGTGTGTAATGTGGACACAGAGGTTCCCACATCAGTTTGCAAAACCATTGAGCTGGTAGCATGTTGATAATTTCTAAAAATTAGCATAAAACTGTTCTGGGGTCCGCGCGGACCCCAGGTGTACAGATTAATCAGTCCGGGAAGGTGTACTGTTGAGGGTTAACGAAGTTTATATAAATAATAAAGCCACTTTGCGTAGATCGATCTCCGTTTTCTTGCGATGGTATGAAAATTCAAGTACAGTATATTTTCAAAACGTTTGATATTTCTTTGTTCGTTGTCACATGTTGTTTATTTATCTTATTGTCATGTACAGTTACCAGCGTGAGTCTGAGTCGAGCCATTGTTCTTATGTGGCCGTTAGCACATGTTGTTTAAACAGACAGCAACATTTAAGAAAAGAACCGAGTTAACAGACGTCGGCACGTTCCTTGAAGTCAGGTTTCCCGCCGTATTTAAATAAGAAATGTGTGGGCCCGCGGCGTTTTGAAAAGACGCGACGCGCTTTGGAAAGACCCCGCGCCGTGGCTCATTCAAATTCGCTACATTTTTTGCTAAGTTTAATGTCTTCACCAACGATTTTTGACCGTCAATGTTGACGGTAAGGACTTAAATTTTTACCGTCCGACGGGAAAAAATACCGTCAATTGACGGTAAATAAAACGGGCGCTGGCTAAAGCCCTGGTTGAATGTCACGAGGTTTGTAAACTTAGATGTTGGGGACAAAGCCATAGAAGAGATTTTGAATAAAATTATATATATTTATTAACGTTACTTATAATTTAAGTTAAAATGTACTTTTGTGTCTCATTTTTTTATTCTGTTAAAAAGACTCTTAAAAGAGAGAAAACAGGTTATAAACTGTTATATACTTGATTTTTGTAATGTTTTAAACTTAAGTGTTGAAATATAGAAGTGCATGTTCTCTCATTATATACAATGTTGATGAGAACTAGAACCATTTATATAACTTAGGTAAATTGAAATGCTAGGATGGGGAAAATGCTAGAATGCATTGCACTACGGTACGTTCCACCACCATATACTCCTGAACCATCCACCAGTTCGTAAAAACTGTAAGCCTGTAAGCGGCGAAAATGGTCAGCTTTTGCAGAAGCACTTGTTACTTTACATGCATTGTAATAATATCTGGCGTCTCACGGTCCAGGTAGACCTTGTTTGATACTCAGTCAAATATGACACGCGAGAAGGGCTTCAAGGGAACGCTTCATCCGAGTACATCCTGTTTGTCATCAAGTCAAAAACATTCACCATATTTTGCCAGGCAGGTTGCACTTTTCTTTTTTAACATCTACATGATGAACTATTTTCGTTGTGCAAGAGTTCCAATATAAGGTAGTGTTTTTGTCTTCTTTACAAAGTCACATTATTGTGAATGTCAATAAGTAAAAGAGAGGGAAGCTATTGATGAAGAAATTTAAAGTTCTCTGCAATATATAGTCGATACTTTACTTGTGTGGAGCTAAGATATATAAAAGGGAAATAAGGACAGACAACATATCCAATATCATTTGTAAAACCATTATTTTCATAAGCTTGAAAAACAACAGAAAGCCGTATGAAATTACATTGGAAATCCTTGGAACACTAATTATCTATGGCTGAATTTACAACAAAGTTCTGCTGAAGTTATAACTCATTTGCAAACTACTCCTTTGCAAATTACATTAGAAACGACGTCGACGAGTGAAAAAAATTTACACCAACAGGTAAAGCGAAGGGTACCCCTTTAATTTTCAAACTACCAGCAGGCAAACAGAAGAACACATGCACACTCTATTACATCTAGATCTAAAAAATGCTTAACTTAATCACAATATCAAGGATATAAAACAGTACTTATAAGTAATAAACAATATTCAAGTTATAACAGAGTATAAACTTAATGATGTACCCACACTTAAACGTGTATATGTACATTAGATTCTTTCTTATCTTCTAAATTTCCTTCAAAGTATTGTAAATATGACTATCATAATAGCTTGCCGGTGCATGCCATGCTTATATGTATATTCAATGACTCTCCATTTGATACAGGTTTATATACAAAATTGAATTTATACGAAATTGAAAATTACGTCTTTTTGGTTATTTCAAGTTCCTATTGATATCATACTACATGTACAAAAGTAATCCACGGCCACCTGGCTACGTCGTCCTAAATAATTGCAGCGTACATGATAGATAAGGCCTGTATGGAGGCAATAGACAGTGCCATTGTAAATTAGTACATCTTTGAAATTGTACATGGCAACTAATAGATGAGGCCACTGTCAGTCACTACTTTGCTTTTGAACCGTACTGAGTACTGATTGCATTAAAAGTCTGTTAATCAAATTCAGCAATTAGTGAATCTGACACGTGGGAGAGTGGACGCGTCTAGAGTCAGTCATTCAAGCCACAGACCCTCAACAGGTTTTGGTGCGACTCTTCCCAGTACTTGGACTCCAACAACCTCTTCTTGTACTCTGCTGCTTTGTCAAATTCTGCCTCAGAGTATTCCAAGGTGTCTGTGATCTTCTTTGCCCACTCTTTTGTGTCGTCTTCAATGTCAGACTCCCTCACGCTGGTTTTCACAATCCTGTGCCTCATGTCTGGATGACATTTCTTCTTCTTAATCAAGTCCTTGATCATGTCTGCTAGGCCCGACTTGTCAGAGATGAGTACCGGGATGCCTGCTGCGATGGCCTCCAGACCGATCAGCCCGAACGGTTCGGCACGGGACGGCATCAGGACCAGGTGGGCCTGCTTCATATCCTCAGCAATGTCCTCCTGGGTTCCACGCGGCAGTAGTGTGGTCTTAATGTTACCACTGTGCAGGTTCTCCTCCAGGATTTTATTGCTTTCTTCATAGTCATCTTCATCTATCCCGCGAACACATAATCTGACGTTTCTAATCTTCTCTGCAACCTCCCCCAAGGCCCGTGCTACCAGGACGGTCACTCTCCCGACAGTCAGCACGACGTTCTCTCCTCCTCCTGGTCTGACAGAGATGGCTTCAAACACTTGGGATGGTCTTGGGAGAAGTAAGAAATGTCGGCGTGGATTGCTTTCTCCAAGGGACCTGTACTTCGTCTTGAAGTAGTCGTAGATCCTTCTTCCCAATGAGAACACGGCATCTGCATTCTTTGCATCTTCGAGGATGTCTTTCATCTTCTTCCCCGCGGCCAGCGATTTCTTAGTTCCCTTGTCGTACTCCGTCTCTTCTGGCATGTCGTGGTTGAAAAGGACCAATTTTGCCTGCTGACAGCGGCTCTCTTGTATGCCCTTTGCAGCTCCACTCGTGACATCTACATGGCCCACAATGCACTTCAGATCCTGGGGTATATCTGGATAGTGGAAGCTGTGGTAGTGGGTCAACCATTCCAAAGATGGCGTCCTCTTGTCCCTGGGGTCCTGAACAGGCAGATGCAGAACGACACCATCCTCTGTGGCACACCTCTTGTCTTCTTCAGATGCTTGCACAGCTGTAGCATGAACTGTAGCACCATGAAGTTTCAGAAACTGCGTCACCTGACGATTCGTAGGAGAAGTACCTCCATGGGACGTGCCGTACTTATCGTTAACCATCAGAACAGACGTTACCTCTGCAATTAATTCAAAAACAATGTAGGCATGTCACATTAACATAAACTGATTTTGAGTTATAACGGGTAAGATGCAGGTGCCATGAAACGATACTTGCTTGAATGTCCTTTTGATTGATACCGACTGTTGCTCCAAAATTTCTTAATTTCTTCTTAGCTGAATACCTAGTTGGGTTACTGTGTCGTATGTATGGACTTTTAGAAACAATAAGGTAAATAATTGTTGTTAAATAATATTTCTGAACGAAACATTCTCTGTACATGTTTATTTTACGGTATGTAGGATTTCATCCATACCTTGCTTCGGACGTTTTACCGGGGGGCCACTGTCGCTGGACTCGCCAACATACCGAGTTTTGGCTTTCCTCTTTCCACCTGTAATCCATATAAGATTGTTTAGCAATTTAAGCCATGCCATGTTATCCATATAATTCCCTTTTCTTGTTTGACGTACCGTCCAACGGAATGATAATTCTCAGGCAAAAGGTGAAGAAGCCTTTAGAATATGGTACGTTCTTACCTTTCTTATGTTGTATCTGGGACGCCTTGATCGTGGTGATCACAGTGCCTTCCTTCTGCTGAACCTGACTTGTCTTCCCCTCATCTGCAATGGACATACGATGAGAAAAATGTTTACAGCTTAAATAAATGACAATTTATTAGTGTGGATTTCAACTTTGCTTCTCCTCTGCATCATATATATCATTAGCATACACAAATAGAAAATCAAGGATAGAAAAAGAATAGACCTACCTTCGGAGTGGAAAAACACTGTTGCTGACGGGATCTGGCGCTTGAAATCTGTTATTTGTGCTCCGGACTCAGAAAGTCGTCTGAAATGGACGGCTCCTTGGTACATCTTTTTGGTTTGGCTCGGGTTGTTCAAAATCAGTCCAACGGACCACCTGTTGCGGTCAGCTGGTGGGAAGAAGAAGATGATACCCTCCCTAAGATCATGAGAATCCCCAATGACCTCTTTTTCTTCATCAAACTTGGCGTCTATCATTTCTTCACTGCCCATGACGATGCGTTGTCTGAACGGTGGAAGAGGCCGCATATTCTCAGCGTAGAAAAAGTCGTTGGGGTCGTCGTTCTTGTGAACACACATGAGGTGGACGCAGTTGTTGTCTGTTGTTGCCTGGTTTGGGTTTATGATGAGGTACACTTTGTCTTCAGTGTACCTGTTCGAACACGCATGGAATGACAGAGACGTGGTTGGAGATGGTGAAGTTAATGGAACATTTGACTCTGACGCCCCCCGATCCCCTGGAGTCTCTGCAGTGGAGGTCGTACTTTCGCCGCTTTTGCCACTTTCCTTGGCACCCGCAATCCTGAAAAAACAAGAGGAAGAGAAATATTGAAAACGCCATGTGAACAAGAAACTAGTAAATAACCTAACCTAGCCTGGATGCCAAACCCATAGCACACTGGACACAAAATATCTCAGTGAGGGTCAGATAGACCTGCCAGTCGAACGCTCAGTATCTGAGCGTAAGGCCCCATTGGTGGCACAGCAGGAAGCAATTTTACACCTCTGCTATGATTGGTTAAAAACTCCCAGCTGTATCTTTGAATATTCACCAGCAGATGAGATAAAACTGTAAATAAGGTGTATTTTGTCCTGGTGGGTTAGAGGACTGTTACCTAAACAAACAGGAAAGCCTCAGGTTGTACACTACTTCTACTGTTAAATTAAGTTCTGCTATTATTTTGGAAAATAAACTCCAAATACATCTAGACAATTGACTGGTTAATGATTAACTGTTGAGCCCAAGATTGTCTCCTGCTGACCAATGGTGGTGCCATGTAACAGGCAATCACATCTCCTCTCCCCATGCCTGAGAACTTTTCCCAAGGCTCACGGCCAGACCCAGGCTCACTGAGATATTTTGTGTCCAGTGTGCTATGGGTTTGGAACCCAGGCTAAACCTAACCTAAAACGTGTGAAATAAATGCTCCATCAAGCTAAGTTTATTACCCGGAAAAGTGTCTCGTTGTGAATGTGACTGCGTCCTCTGTCTCTTGAAACTCTGTCCTAAGCAAAGACCACTGGTGATGAGTTGATTTCTTTTCCATCAGGACGGTCTTATCTGTGCTGCAGTCGCTCTTCTTCCATGCCCACGGCAGGGTGACGCTCACGGGCTGTAAGAAGTCCTCCTCCTTTTCCTGGTGCACGGTCAGTATCGGGGTCACAGCTGAGAAAGCCTTTGTCAAGGCGTCATCAATGGGCAGCATTTCGACCTGTAATATTACAATAAGATACATGTAGGAAGTGGCAAAAGAGATCCTTGGTGGATTTTGGGTGAAAGTTCATGTTTCTCGGCTAATTAATAATGAAGAACATGAGTCATCCGACTATATGGACACGTGTCGTAGCAAAAACAGGAGCTGCTTAATTGTTTTTACGCTACATATAGGCTGGCATGTGACACAAACTGCAAATTAAACTGCAAGTAGATATAACTTTACCTCCAATGACAGGGACCTCCCCGTCTTGACGCATCCTTTTGGAAAGAAGACAGTGACACCATCCTCCTCAATTTGGCAACCTTCTTCTGTGATTCTGTACGTGTTCAGTACAACAGAAGACGACGCCTGTAGAAACAAATTGATATTATTTACAGCGACGAAAAGAGATTCAGAGCGCCTGTCTTGGTCCACGAGAAGATCTGATTACAAAGTATCGTAATGAACATTGCATTGTATCAACGCACCTTCCTCAGGATATCTGCTGAAACGAGACCAATTTTGGTGCTGGACAGTGGTTCTTCAGTCATTGGTACTTCTGTTGCTGCCATATCCAACATCCCCGCACAGCGCCTGCCGAGCACCTCTACCAAACGCTCTCTGGTTCCTTCAGGGTACGCGAAGACCGGAAAGACCAGGTCCTTGTTCTCTACACAGAATTCGTACCCGAGCGTGGACCAGTGTCTGCTGTGGAGAGTCTGAGGTGTGATGATCGGTACGACCATCCTGACGTTCCGTTGGAGAAGATGGTGCAGGAGTTTGTCTGTGATGATTTCTCCTGGTTCGATGACGTCTTCAGACACTGTTACACCGTACCTGCTGGACGATTGGACTGCCTGTTTCAACAGTGGCTGGGTGAGCTTGTCATTGTAGTCTCCGGTGTGTAGGAGAACAATTTCGTTCCCTAGGAATAACAGAGTGTCAGACAAACAAGCTGTTAAACAGGACAAAGCATCGCGGAAGGAGGAAGATAAATCAGAGGCTTCAAACTACAGCCAGGGAAGACGTACCTCTCTCTTCCCTGGGGAACATGGGTGCTCTCTCAGGCAGACAAACTTCCAAGGACGCTCCCAGCAAGCGACGGCACATGTCTCCGGCCTTGCTGACGGTGGAAACCAACTCTTTGAACCTGCTGACGAATGTGAGCTCGTGTCTGATCCGATCGCACTGCGCCAGACTCAGCCCTCTGCAGGTCTCCATACAGTCCAAGACAGGACCGATCGTGTGGACTGCGTCTGGGTTCAGCGTGGGCTCTATCATCACGGGTCCGGAACCACCTGAGTTCTCTGCATGTGCAACATGTTTTCATCAGTAACGAGTAAAAAAAACTACTTTAAGAAAATGAGCTAGACAAAATCAGACATCTGAATGTTTTTACCTGCACAGGACGTTGTCATATCACTTCTGTCACGTATCCAGACATTGATGAAGTCTTCTGGAAAACTGAGATAAAAACTATCAATTAGTCACACATGGCTTACTGTCAGTGCAATGTTAGGGACATACAAGACAAGTTCAAGAAGAATACTGCGCTTATCAAATGAAAGGGTTTGATTAACGGAAAAATTGAAAATACAACTGGTCTCACCGACTGGATTCCGTTGCCATTTCGTGCCCGATGTCAGACAGTGGGTAGAATACTGGTGTTCCTGTTCCTTTTTCTGACTCCTCCCCAAAGCACCAGTCATACTGGATGGACGGGATCCACTTCTCCTTGATCTCAAAGAGACAACTGCTGAGGAACTTTCTAACAGGAAGGGCCTGTGTGAACACTGGCTGGTCTTCAGCTTCAGCCGACAGAAGCTCCACCTTAAGGTAATGCTTCACTTTGGTTACCACGAACTGTTGCTTCCCATCGTCGGTAGGGAAGCGGCCGCAGCCGGCTAACACGTGGGACTCTTGAAGACCGAACCTGCGCACACAGATGGCTTGTAGACGATAGAACATGCCACTTGGGAGAAACATGTTGTCGAATACGACATACAGAGGATGTCGGTATCTCCTCATGTGCCCAGGATACAAGGTGCTGTCGTTAGGCTTTGTGGCCAGGAGAGATGGTACGAAGTAGATCTCTTCTTTCTCAGGATCACCCGAAGTGTCATCAAACCCACCGATCGGCGTGGCGTTGCAGAGGAGATAGTACTTTTCCATCAGTCGCTTCAGGAAAGGCTTGTGCCGCATTAGAAAAGGTTTCTGCATCTTCTGATCTGCTTTGGTCCAGATGATTGTCAACAGTCTGTCACTGAGGATGCCTTCGTTCTCCAGCCTCCTCCACATCTCGGCAACCTCCCCATCCGTGCTCCTGTCCTGTTGGTACTCCGGGACGGTGATGATGGTCTTGAAGACGTCAATCATCACCTGAGGTCGAAGGGCCACGTGATCACGGAGAACGGGTTCGTCGATAAAGATGATGTCACCAAGGTCATGTAGGAAGGTCAAAATGTCGGCAACATGGCTGTCATCCATGATACCCACGTCATCACTCCGGGCCAGATCTACGACATCTTGGAAACGACAGAATGGATCGTCTTCTCTCCTTTTGTCCATCAGTTTTGACTTCAGATGAAGCCAAGTCATCGGCACCTCCTGACCCATGAACCACAGACCCTTCGCCACCTCACGGAGGTATTCTCGGAGCTCGTCAATGTCGCTGTTGTCCTCGTTGAAGTTGTCGATGACAAATATCTTAGGCAAGACATGTTTACCCGCAGCCTTACCACTGATGTGATCACGTATATCTTTCTTGTACTCCTCAATGTCCGACTGAAAAATAAGAGCACAAATTCATTATAAGGACTTCAACGTACTGTTGATCAATCTGAGAAAACAACCCAAGGCTGAACCTTGCAGCCAAGAATATTAACTACAAGTTTTAGGGCAAAGACAACCTAGAATTATTCGTAGACTTACGAAAACATTCCCCATACCTCATCGACTCTGTCCTTGTGCGTGAGGACCAAAACGACACGCGGCTCTCCTGTCTGCTCCCGCCCGTGCACCAGGGTGTGTGTGCGGACTGAGTTCAGCCAGTGGTCCAAGTAGTCTGGACAAGTAGAGACGTCTTTTCATTTTTGTGTACGCAATTATTTTTGCCTTATTATTTCAGTTTTTCAACGTTACATACGTTTATGTGATTTAAGTTATTTTTCAATTCTAATGTTCAAGCTTTAAAGGCGACAAATAGATGTTGCCACTCAAACCGATTGCATTGTCACAACTTAGGTTTACAGTTGAAGAAGCGGTACGTACCTCTTCCAGTTACGAGGTTGTCCGCTGCCGCCTTGTAGTCCAGATCAGGAACTGGGTCGGACAGCTTCTGCAGCAGTGACATGACCAGGATGTAGATCCCGCGGTACGTGAAGAAGCACTGGTGCGAGCCGTAGTACGTGGCCTGGCCGCCGAAGTCCCAGAGGGAGAGACGCGGGTGTTCGGCTGTTCCAAGCTGCTCCTCGGTCACACCACCTTGGAGTCGCTCCTTGGCTTTTTCTAAGACATCATGTGGAATTTCTGGTGTTTGCTTTTGAACCATCACGTCACTCTGAAGTCGCTGTTGAGCTTTTATTTTGACATCACCCGGCATGTCTTGTGTTTGTCGTGACGTAGTCGTGACCACACTTTCTTCTCTCCCTGCAACGAAAGATTTGTCTTGTTTAATCTATCTTAGTTTAAATCTTATTGCCATTCATTCTTTTGCATCTTTTCTGTAGAGACCAATTACTACATTTGCAAATAGTTCCTTGGCTCAAAGACATACATTTACAACAAAGAACACCGTATAGTGTAAAAGCAACCAGTTCCTTTTTATCTTCTATAATGTACATTTCTTACTTGTGAAAACATCTATGCATCTCTCACCTTCTTTCTCATCTTCTTCCTCCTTTTTTTGTGTCTGTTGACTTTGCGTCGGCGTCTCGTCCTTCGGTGCTTTCTCCTGCTGCGTTTGTCAAAGTCCGCTTCCTTGTCGTTTTTTTGTGCTTTTCCTGAGTTTAATATGAACACGAGAAAGTCAGTGAGATATCATTGCCCCTTCATCTCTATGTGTGTGTTTCTAGATGACGCGTGAAAACGATATAGAGGTGCCAATTCTCGTGTTCTGTGCAAACATTGTAGATTAATGAATAAAACGTTATGCTTCTAATTCTTAAAAGCATTTTCGTTGTCCTGACTGTGTGCGTTGCCCTGTGCATGTGTATATTATAATAAAAAGTTTAACTTTATTCCAACACACAGTTTATAGAGAGATCAAATTTTCAGCGACCACTGTCGCCTTCATCAGGATAATTAATGACCAATCACTTCACAACGTTATCTCGCGAGAGTTACGGTTAACAGACTCGTGACATTATTCACACGAGATTTTACTTATACTTGACGTAAGCAATTGATCTCTCTGTATCAATTGATAATTTGATCTCTCTGTAAACTGTGTGTTGGAACACAGATGAACTTTCATGATTATGTGTATATTATGTACATTGATATGTAAAAGTGATATTGGATACCTGTAGACTTTGTCCTGACTGCTCCTTGTGCTCCTGACGATGTCCGGGTGCGTGGTTTGTCCCGTTCTTGTTGTTCCGCTAAGCGTTCTGCCATGGTTTCCTTGAATTCGTCTGGCTCCTCTGTAGCAAAAAATCCATACAGTTTTACCCTTTGTTACAACTGACACGTTGTTACAGTTTGTCAAATGTATTTATAAGAAATGCACAGAGTGACGTGTCATGCTGATTTTACATGATTTTCAAGAACATGTGAAATGTAACAAAGGTGAGAATATATTACTGCTTGACATGTATTACAATATCTAATGTTGTCACAAATGATGAATATAAAACCTTAGAATCTTAGAATTTTATAGAATCTTAAAACCTTTTGCCTTCCGCCAAGTCTTGGTCTGTACGCTGGGTGAAATCTCGATGCCGTCTGTTATCGGTTCATTCTCCACAGCCTTCTCTCCCGTCAGCCTCCTGACGACACACGTCTTCCCGGATCTGAACTGACCAACCACGAGCCCGCGCACGCTGTGCACCGGTCGCGCCCCCTGGCGGCAGGCCTGGGAGTACAGCTGCTGCATTCCAGGACCCCGCAGCTGTATTTCGAGTGGAACACTGCTGTCTCCTGGATGAGAAGATTTATACATTTCATCAGACATCATTTATAATATCATTTTGCTTCTCGTACACTTACGTAAAGCCGACGTCTGATTAGGCCACACCGATTTAATTTTATGGATGACATCCTCTGAAGACCCCCAAACTAGTGCGCGCGGGCGAATAAAAAAAAAATTCCGGCCAAAAATTAAAATGCTACTTAACCACAGGAATACAAAGCTGGTATTGTGAATTCGCGGCAGTTAGTAGCGACGTATACGACAAGCCGGCAAATGCTGGCTTTTTTGCGGAATTTATTAATCGGTACTGTCCGTATGTACCGAGTTCTTGAGTCGTGGAGCTTCGAATTCGATAGCTTGGGTGCTCGGCTCCGTTTTGTCGCTGACTACCATGGACTACCCAGGCCTAGAGTCAGGCTAGAGCCTCCGTGGACGTGATCTTTTTTTTTTAGGGCGACAGGTGAAAATCAATGCGCGCGCGGATGTCATCCATAAAATTAAATCGGTATGGCCTTAGATAGATAGAATGATCTACTGAGTCAAGTATTTGTATTTCACAGCTAAAATAGTTGTGTTATACCTTCTTTTGTCGACATCCCTAAGTCTTCACGATGTCCCGTGATGTTCTCAGTCCCCATGTCGTCTGTGGGGAGGCTCCGCTTACTGCCGCCTCTGCTCTTACGATAGTTGCCGATGAAGTTCTGAAAAAATCATTACAAATGACATGACTGTTAACCAGGATGATACAACGAAACGATGAATCACAATTAATTTGAGAAACAGAGTACGATTTCATAAGGCCAACACTACAGAAAATAACGCACGAGTTACACCAACAATTTCAGCTAAAGCTCCTCTTCTCTAGCAGCACAAAACGTTTTAGCCTTTAGTAAGATACAACTGATTAAGCTCAAGGGATCAACCAGTCATCACTAAAACACACCTTCACTTGGTCAACTGTTTTCCCGCTCTGCTTAGCTGCTTCTTCTATCAACGGACAATCCTTCTTCACCTCGGTCATTCCGCTTTCTTCATAGAACCGGACGAGTACAGGATCGTAGCCTTTCTTACGCGTGGAGACTTCCTGTAAACACGCACACGTGAAAGTGAGTTATGTTTGGTATGAGGGCGGTTCTACAATTCTTTCTGAAACACTAGTCATTGCAGCAGGCTGAAATTGGACATATATCTGTACATATACACGTACATGTTTCTATAGATAGATCACATGCCTTCCAACTTCCCTCGTAACTAAATGTTTCTAAGCAATTCTGATGATAGTCATAATGCATCTCTCTCCAGCCTGCCAAGCAGAATACAAAAATTCTAAGTGAAACTAAAAAAAAAAAACAAAGTACTAGCATGCGTACCAGATAAACTAAAAACAACTTTATATCATCTTCAACTTGTAGTTTGATATTGTCAACAGCTGTTTGTGAACCGAAATTTACAGTCATCTCAATCATATTCTTTAGATATAATGCTTTATGATTTTGTATCACGTAAGTTTTGAAGCGACTTACATTATTTTGTTGTTGGAGAAGCTTCAGTATTTCCTTTTTTTTGTTGTCCAGATCAGGGTCACGTCTGTCCTCATCTGCAGCGATGTCCTCCGCCGTTTCACCATCCTGGGAATGAACATGCTGTCAATTATAGGCTTATGAATGTTGAAACATCGGAAATAAACACGATTGAATGAGTACACTATATGTAGTAATCATCTAAAACATATACAGTAGGTACCGCAGCAAAGCTCATGTCTAGAAAGAAATTGGTTTGTAGGTGCTTATGTCATACTATGCAGCAATCGTGATTTATGTGTCACAAGTTATTCCAACAACAGCTTCCTCCTTGCCTCGGGCAGTAATGTATGTATTTATGTGAATAATCGTCTTAAAAACGTATTACTTTTATTCCAAAAGAAGTAAAGGCAATATTGTACTTATGGATTGGTGGTCAGTTATTTACCAAAGAAGCCGAAGAATCGACTGACCTTGTTCCTGAGACCGGCATCAGCCCCGTGCTGCAGCAGTATTTCCGCACACTTGGGGTGGCCCCATCTAGCTGCATAATGGAGGGGTGTGTCTTCCTGTTGGGGCATTGACAGTGCAATTTTATTCATTCTTAGTATGATCAAATAGCATCCCCTTATAAATGTATATATTTACATAACTTACTGACTCCAAACTCACTTGAAACCATTCCCTAAATTTGCCTTTATACTGATTGTTTCTAATAAGGCCATGTTGATTTGATTATATTGATGACATCCTCCGGGAGCCCCAAAACTGATGCGCGCGTGCGAATAAAAAAAAAGTTTTGAAAAAAAAGAAGTTCTTTTCATTATGAAATCTACGTGGTCATGAGGGTTGAGCAAATGGCACAGAATATGGTTTGGCGAATAATCTAGTCTTCAAGTTCATTTCTTTATAATTTCGTCTTTTTCGTTTGATTTTGGCATTCTACGACATTGGTATAGTTTTTATTAATTTTTTTGTAACTTATGGTATATTTTTGCTCATTTTGCAACTGTTTTGTACGATTTACAGTATGGTTGAAAACTTTTTTTTTTGAAACGGCCGAAAATTCATGCGCGCGCGGATGTCATCCATATAATCAAATCAACATGGCCTAATGGATAATCACAGTAACACTGCAATTTCATTAAATCTTGTCCAGTTGACGGTTTTTTTTGCACAATATTTTTTTTTCAATTTCGTGTCTTAATCAGGTCATCGACCCCTGACCTTTTTCGCCATTTGATGGCGTAGTTACTTCCGCATTCGTTGTGTTTCGTTGCGGCGTGATGCGCTGCACGAAAATAGCCCCAAATTGTACATATACAGGGCACCATATGCATGATAATGTATGTGCAACCCATGTTTTATGACACCAAAAAATGTATGATGTATTCCGACAGTTGATGATATGTTGTATAGCCCCATGCGTTCCAAACCGCACCAGCTTCATGTTGACAACAGTTTAAATTGTAGACAGCAAGTAAACCACTAAGTAAGAAGATTGAGAAGATGAATGTCAAATCTTACAAGATGATACAGAAATACTTCTTGTTTCACAGCAATCAGTCTACCTACCCACTTGTCCCGTGCGTTCACATCTGCACCAGCTGTCAGTAAAACTGATACAGTTTCATGGTGGCCATTCTCGGCTGCCTGGTGCAAGGGAGACTCTTGCTGTAAAATACATCAGATGGTCTTCAGCATGACAACAGGTCGGACAAATGTGTAGTTATTTTTTTGACAATTCTAACGGAATTCAGCAAATAAACTGCTTTAAGAGCTATACAAATATTCACTTCGTATAGCGTTGTGTGTTGGTGAAATTTTTGTGTTGGTTATATTTTAAACAGCAAATGCAAAATAGAAAATGAATGTCAAACCCAACAAAATGTCACAAATATATTTCTTGTATTACAGCAGTCAGTCTACCTACCTCATAGTTCCGTACGTTCACATCTGCACCAGCTGTCAGTAAAACTGATACAGTTTCATGGTGACCATTCCAGGCTGCCCGGTGCAGAGGAGACCATTGCTGTAAAACACATCATGGCGGGCTGAAGTAAACTAGTAGAAGTAAAGTAGGGGCTGCTGAAGCTACTGGCACAAATGTGGAAAATTCCAAGTATTGCTTTGTTTTGTGAAATGTTACGGATATGTTACAGACAAGCTGAAAGCTGAAGACGGGTGCAGCGACCAGTGCGGCCTTGCCCTTCCCATCTGTGGTGCCTTTTATAAGCGGTTTGCCCCTCCTGTCTCTTGATTTTCATTGCACAGCCTTAAATGTTTCTTCACCATATATAAGCAAAATGACAAAAGACATGGCAACAAACCCAATAGCCACCAGCAGCATTAGGGTTGACTCCCCCCGCTAACAGCTGCTTCACTCTGTCCGTGTTTCCTGCCTCTGCAGCCTTCCCCAGTGCCTATAGCGGCGGCAGACAGGAACAGGAGAAACAACTGTCAACACTCAGTCAATCAGAACAACACTCATCAAGATTTAACACCTATCCCCTCATTCATCCGTCATACTGATATTTCACTTCCTTTCATGTTTCTCAGTGATAAGTTATACAAAAAAATGTATGATTTATCTCCTGTATTTGTGCATAGCTCACATAGGTTTATTGTTTATTTCAGACTCAACGGCCCATAGTATACAGACACATAACATGTCACAAACACATCTGAAAAAAAAACATTAAAAGTATGTAAAGATAAATGTAAAAAAAAGTCTGCCGAGCTGTCCTGTCGCAAGGAGGCCACCTTACGGTGGGCGGACCATCTACATCAGGCTAGAGGAAAAGGCCTGCTATAGATGTACACCATCATATGCACAGTGAGGCTCGTCCGTGTGTAACATCACTTCTATTTTTAAAATGTTTTCTTTACTCTACCTCCTCGTCTTCCTCCTCGTCTTCCGAACTCGACTCTTCAGACCCAGACTCCTCTGACCCGGACTCCTTGTTCTCCTCCATGTTCTCCTGTTCTCTTCCGTCCATGCCTGGCCTGACCCTACAGATAGATGACACCACCTGGCTAGTGACACCTGTCTTAACTAAGACTATATAGATCTAGTGCTTTCCTGTAGCGCAAACACAGACCCACAAATATATAATTTCTCTCCCTAAACAACATTATGGTAGTGGAACAGACCAAGCATCATGTACAGCGCGCTCAGGACTTACCTGATTTACAAATTATCATGGTTTCTAAAGCGTTTCCGAACACTGTAGATCAAACTGTACCAACAAAGGAGCGATAATTTCAAGCCATACAGACTAGACATATAGCGTCAATACTTTCTAATTCAATCAACATCAACAGTTTATCTGTGTGCTAAAGGACTGTGGTAAAAGTTTCTTTAGTTTTTGTACTTCAGGCCCTGCTACGTATGATGTACGCGTTACTTCCGGGTTTACCTGAGTTTTTCCTGATGTGTCTTATGAGAGATTGGTAACCTTTTCCCGGTCTTCAATATCTCTGTAAGGTTCTCGGACGCTCCAGGAAAGAAACCCTCTTGGTTCTGACGTCACAAGACGTACAGGTGAGTTCTCACGCCGTCTTGAAGACAGAGCTAGCACGTTACGTCCGCTAGTGAGAAGGGTTGTCGACGGTTTTGGTGGGGTTCCCATGATTCATAGCGCACGCTATGACGTACTAGTATTCTGTAGTACCGGGGTGAATGACCTCAGGAGGATTTGCCGGTATACTGGCTGTGGTTAGTGTGGGACGTGTATATCTTAGATAATTTTTAGCCTTACATAATATAGCGGGTATATCTCAGATGATTTTTAACCTTATGTATCGTGTCTTAGATGTTTCTTATACTTATATATCGTGTATATCTTAGATGTTTCTTATACTTATATATCGTGTATATCTTAGATGTTTCTTACACTTATATATCGTGTATATCTTAGATGTTTCTTATACTTATATATCGTGTATATCTTAGATGTTTCTTATACTTATATATCGTGTATATCTTCCCCAAGTAATTTAGCACAATGCTTTT
>NW_017803959.1:123646-125128 GCF_001625305.1 Branchiostoma belcheri | reverse complement strand
CAAGAGCAAGATGGCCGCCGTGTAAGAGGACGTGTGAGAGGACGCTCCGACTTTTTGAACATTTTGCCACGTCTGTTTTGTACTGTTTGAACTGCCAGCCAGCGAACTTTATGTGACAACGGTCTACATTTAACCGACGGATGGGAAAGCGACATAGAGGCTCCAGGGGCAGCAGTTCTGAAGAAAACAGTCCAAAATCGCGAAATTGCCCCCCTCCCAAGACAGCAAAAATGGCGTCTGGCGGAGCTACGCTGACATCGCTACCCCCAGACTTACAGAAGCTGGCGCAGCTGATCTTTACTCAAACGAAGGTACAACAAGAAGCTACAGTAGATCAACTGAGGACGATGAATGAGAAACTTTCCACAAAAATCGACGCGCTAGACGCAAAAATGTCCGGTCTGTCAGCGGAGTTGAGCGCGGTCCGTGAGCGAGTCGGCGCGGTGGAATCTTCGGCAGAATTCCACGAGACAGAACTACTAGTCTGGTGGCAGAGACCGATAAGCGTGCAATGCGGTCCATACAAAGTTTTTTTGTTGTTTCTATATCTCTGAGGTGTGCTCTTTCAGAATCTGAATGATGCCACTCTGTCATCCTTGGGCAATTCGCACAATATGCAAATTAAGGTGGCCATTACTGAAAATCCAGTTTTCGTCAATATCTCAGTAACTACTCATGGTATCAGAATAATTTTGGTGTCTATCCCCATCTTTTGAGGGATAACGAATTAAATTAAGCCATTTCAGTAAAGTTAAACCAGTTTTTTGTGCTGAATATGCAAATTAAAGCCGCACAATAGGCAAATCAAGGTGGCCATTACTGAAAATCTGTTTTCCGTCAATATCTCAGTAACTACATACGATATTATAATATCTTTGGTGTCTTTCCCCATGTTTTTGGCATAACTATTGAGGATAGGCCATTTCAGTAGAGATCAAATAGATATTTTTGTGCTTAATTTGAAAATTTAGGCCGCCATTACTGAAAATCTGTTTTTCGTCAATATCTCAAAAAATCTCATGGTATCAACAATACTTTTGATACAATACACATACATTTGTACACATGTTTTGAAGGCTAGATATTTAGAATAAACCATCCCAGTATTGATCACACCAAAATTTAATGCAAATTATGCAAAAACTAACCAGTATATAGCATGTGCGCCTGTACCTCTGAACACTGATAGGAATGTTAATAAATGATACAATCTGTTCAAAAAAATATTAGACCCTTCATAAGCCCACACCTGTGCCTTACCAGCGTCTGTGTACAGGCAGAATAAAGCGCTAACTTGACGTCCTGAATTTTATGTCAGCGTGGCCCGCGTAGAATCTAAGTTGAATTCTTCTTGAGTCCCGGACAGGCCAAAGAAAATAGCCCGGTAGCCGCGGGGTGTCGCACGGCTGAAAGTGTCAAAACAGCCCGGGAACTACCCGCCAGGGACTTTTTACAATTGGGACAAAAGCTTAATAGATCTCC
>NW_017803959.1:121753-123626 GCF_001625305.1 Branchiostoma belcheri | reverse complement strand
TTTTTTTTTTTACTAATTGGGACCAAAGCTTAACAGATCTCCAAAAAGATGACCGGCGGCCGCTCAAAAGTGCACAGTCCTAATTAAGGCGAAGGATGGGACCCTACCACTGTCTTAGGGGGAGGACAAGCTTGTCAGGTGGGCAGAATACTTTTCAAAAAGTCTTAAACCGCTCAAGCCATACCTCAGTAGCATTAGTCTTTGATGAACACCTACACCCATTACCTGTTGAGATCGAGGACATCTCTGAAGCTGAAGTCAGTCACCAGGCATGAATGGCATCACTTCAGAGATGCTGAAAGCCGAGGGTGACTGTGTTGTGAGATGGATGCTTTTCTGATCGCCGTACATCGCAAACGCTTTAATAGAACCATAGCCGTCTTCCCTAGTACGCCTTCCCTGGAATAAAGCTGGCATTCAACGGCGATCACAGGGAAGTGCTGGAGGACTGGAAGAACGGATCAGTAGTTCAGCTGGAGTCACATGTGAAACGGGGCCTGCTCGGCATGTTCTCGGTGTAGACGCCGGCCGGCGTCATGAAGCCGAGCGTACGCCGGCTGTCAGGGTCGCAATTGAATTTTCCTTTACCGCTCCCTGTCGGGGCGCTGAGGCGGCTTCTATGTAAAATTCACAAAATTTTGGTCCCCTTGACGACCGGTTTCTATTGGGGACCCGTCCGGTACACAGTCTTCTGTCAGACCTGTGCGGGATGCAATAGGGTGCCGACTAGCTCTTGCATTCCGGCCGGGTAGCTACAGGGTCCCTGGCGGGGTCAAGGGGCGATCCTGGCAGGTCCCAGGCTGGTACGCCTGTGGCTGGTATGGTGGGTTCGGCCCTGCTGGTTGATGCGCAGACCCGTGTATGGTCACTATGACTGACTGATGATGTAACTATGTCGAGAACAGCACATTACCCTCTATATTGTCTATAACTACCTTCTTCTGAACAATTCAAGCACAGAACAACACACATGACTTCATAATCTTGGACAGGTGCCTGTGCATGACCCGGCGGCTAGGTTACGGTTTGGTCCGGTGAGATTACGGGGTCGCTTCGGCGTACCTAGCCCGCCGGGGCCTGAAGTGACTTTAAGTTGAGTCAAATCAATTTGGCGACGTCGCAGGACCAAAAAAATAGGCCGGCAGCCGTCGGGAACCCCGCCTATTGCCTTCCAGGTCCCGTTCCGAATTCGGTAGTGCCAAAACACAGGCCAAAAACGAGCCGAGCGGGCCCCTTTCTTGAATTGTGACATACCATTAGGCTTAAAGTGTATATTCCAAAGAAGGGAAACCTGAATGAATGTGATAACTTAAGGGGAGTGACAATTCTTTTTTATACAAGTGAAGGTGTATGCCAAATGCCTCCTGAACCGCATGAGAGATGCAGTAGGCAAAGTCTTCTGGGAGCTGCGAGCAACAAGCTAGCTTTTGCTCAAAGAGATCCTGTGCTGAGCAGATCTTCACCCTGCGGTGGAGGAAATGTGCTGAACTGCAAACCCCTTTTAATTATAGCTATCAGATTCATTTATTTCTGCAAGGCGTTTGATAGCATCTAAAGTCCCTCTTTATCGTGTACAGTTATGGACTGCCAAGTAAACTTATGTGTGCAGTTAAACAGATATACTGAAACTCGACGTGTTGTGTACGGACGGTTGAAGGAATCTAGATACAGCTGGTGGTTTGAAGACGGATCCTCCAAGGTTGTGTCCTGTCACAGATCCTCTTTCCCGTGGCTATCGACTGGGTACTTGGGAAGCAACAGGAGAAAGGGCCGGGGGTAAAGTGGGTTCCAGAGACAAAGTTTGCCGACCTTGACTTTGCAGACGACACTGCGACATAGCGGAAAACGCCAGAGATCTCCAACCCCTAGTGAC
>NW_017803959.1:120523-121733 GCF_001625305.1 Branchiostoma belcheri | reverse complement strand
CGCGCTCTCTCTCTCTCTCTCTCTCTCTCTCTCTCTCTCTCTCTCTGTGTTTATNTTGATTTTGAAAGGTACTTACTCATGGACATTTGGAATAAAATGTGATAAAATTGTGTAAAATCGGTTTAATTTGCTTTTTAAGTATCCTTATATCCCCCATGTAGAGCCTCAATGAATATTTTTAATCATTTTCATCATTTTTTAACATTTGTCCATTGATTCCATGCAGCTGTACAAAAAGTGTCCATGATTTACCCCGTTAAGAGACGTTGTTACCTAATTTATTATGGTCCAAAACCCGAAACCCCCCCATAAAGACCCTTCGTTCACGGCCCGCGATATATGTGGCCCAATTAAACGACACTTGTTTTTGAATCAGCAGATGTTCCTCTCTCCAGCAACGGTAAAACCGTTTATCAAAATTGCCGCGTCACGGAGAAAAGGCTACTTAAAAATGACTAAAATTTAGAAAGATGAAAATTCTGATTTCATTGGTTCTGGTAACCCCCTGGTATACCCTTTTAATTTCAATGTTGCATCTTCAATTTTTGTTTTGTGAAAGTAGAAGACCCATGCTATGTGACAAAAGAAACCCCATGTTCATATCATTATCAGAATTACCATGGTATCCATTGTAATTTCAGTAATTTTCAGCCATAAATTGTTAGATTTTTGAGGGTCTCAGAGGGGGTCCCAGAACTCCATAACGAAAAATAGCTGGAGGGTTTTAACTATATGGCTGTTAATGGTTCATCATACCTATCTCACATACAAAGTATGAGCCGATTTGGCCGACCCCCATCTTCCGGCCTCTGCCTGGTTCTGCCTGGTTTTCTCGTGCGATGACTCTTAAGCACTACTTTTAAATGTTTCTGAAATTATTCATCCACTACTTAAAATGTTTCTGAAATAATGGTCATTGTCCTTATGGGTCTGGACCTGCAATTCGGTGCTAAAGTAACTTCATGCTAACAATTCTCTGCAAGAATACAAATTTCATTAGAAATGTTAAAAATAAAACTGGGTGCACAACAAATGATAGCTTGGTTTTAGATAATTACTAATATTTTTGTTAAAATATATTTTCTCCTGTAAGGCTAAGAACAGATACATGTTGAACTCTGAGAGTGCCGAGTATTCAGGGAAAGGCATCGTCCATCTTGCCGCAGGTAAGCTAACGTGTTAACATACTCATGTAACAGTGGTTTATTTT
>NW_017803959.1:107259-116685 GCF_001625305.1 Branchiostoma belcheri | reverse complement strand
CAACTCCTGCCTTGGCTTCTATATGTTGGATCAACTGTCTAAACTTATCCATAAACATCGGTAGTGCTTGGGTTGGGGTGACATGGGCTCGAGCCTGTTCCTCGGCAATAAGCTTAGTATAGCTCTTTATTGTGGGATGAGCTGCCGGGTTAGTAGCCCCCCGTCGCCGGCTCCCATTTATCCCCTCGTCCTAGCGTTCTGAACATGGACTTCAGCTTTCCTACCACAGTGAGTACTGTCCCTGCCGCCAGCCTAAGCGGGCAATCACATGAACACGCAGTCTTTTTCCCTATCTGAGGGCATTGCAAGTGATGGACTTTCGTTTTCCCTTTCGCTTCTTTCCAGACCAAAAACCTCAAGAGGTCCTTAGGTAATACATCATGTATTGTTTTAGGATTGGGTAGAGATACCAAAAAATGTTCCAATTCCACTTGCAACGCCTCCTTCTGCTTGTCGTATGCCGACGATGAATTGAACAAGTTATCAATTCTATCGTCCAAGCTCTCTACGTCAATAGTAGCTGGTGCCCTCGTGATTTCCTGTCCTGTCTGTTCAACAGGATGAAGCTTGGGCGCTGCACACCTCTTACAGTACCTATAATCCCCGTCATTTGTCTCCCCACACGCTCGACACCTCAGCGCTGGTGCCCACCACAGCTTGGCTTTGGCCTGAAAACCAAAAACAATCCCTAATTGAGTATCTTACCCTCATACCTGTCTCCTACCCGGTTTAACATACTATGTTAACTATTCTGGTTCGCACCGGAACACCCATAGGTCCCAGGGGAGGCCCCTGTTGTCCGGCTTAAACCCCTTTTTCGAGGGATAGAGCAAGACTGCCTTTTGGCCTTTTGTCGCTAGGAGGCGAGCCTCTCTTGTTTGAGCTGTCAAGACCGGCCACCATAAAGGAGTATCTGGCGTTCTAGGCGCTACCAATGTGAAAGTCACTCTGTTAGCTAGCAAGAAACTGATGGTAGGGAAGATCAACGGCAAAGGAGGGAAGACGTATCCGTTCTCCCTTTGTCCTGTATTTCTATTAATGGCAGGATTCTGAGCAAAAAGGTTAATCCCAGCCGAGAGCGGGGTAGGCCATGGCGTATAGTGCCTGAGGGGTTTCCCGTTATAGTCGAGATGAACATTAGAGTCTAACGACATAAAATCTATCGTATGTCCATTTGGTCCCCCATACATCCTCTGCAGTTGATTCCACAACTCCGGGTGCAGCCTCGCATCCAACTTCGACAGACTCCTAGAAGGAGCATCCGCCGGGTTAGATGCCGACTCCACATAGACTAACTTGAGAGCAATGTTCGCTTCAACTGTTGCCCAAAACAGCTCTTTTATGGCGTCATTAAGCTCCCTTGACGTACCCCCTTCTCTTTCCCATGCCAGTCGAACCGCAGACCACTATGCGCATCGGTTCTGCGCAGCTCTCTCTAAGATCTCGTTTAAATCTCGCGCTTCTTTTCCAAGGTAATGTGATCCGCGAGAATCCGCGAGAGTTTGCTACTGTATACTGTTTCGCTTGTAACTCCGCTTTGCGTAAGTGTTTCCTTGTCATACGTTAATGTGAGATGTAAGAAGGGCCGGCGTCACGCTCAAGGTCGTAGATGTACATTACCGGTGGTGTTTGTTGGAGAAACGAGGTTTCAAAGTTGACCGTGTATGATGGAGATGATTCCACTCGAGATAGGTACCCTTTAGTTTTTTTGGGGGCAAACCCGTTTGCCCTATTTCATCGCCGATTTGGTGTATTGTTTACTTAAGTATAGACCCTCCCTCATCTATCGTGTGTTGTTTCTTTTGGGATCCTGTAGTTGTTAAAATATAGTAACCGATAGTAAGTTGAGCTCATTCAGTCGAATTCTCAACGATTTTTGTTCGAATCTCAAGCTTTTGCAACTAGTTCTAACCAATACACCTGTAATGTAAGATGTGGCTGAAATATAATTATGTTGGCTTGACACCTGTGTACTTAGTTTTGAAATTGCACAATGTGTATTGCAGCTCGACCTTGAGAAAATTGTAATTTCTTTACAGTTTTTTTGCCTTTAAAAATGTTTAGTTAAAAGTTATATAGAACAAAAAAGAAAGTGAAAGAATATCGACCAAATAGTAAGCTTCAAAACGATACCCACTTTACGGATGAAAACAGAAGAGAAGGAATTTGGGCATGAACAAATACAACAACAGGTTGATTTTTCATGACCTAATTTTTGAAGGAGAAATCGGACACTATGACCTGTTACTGTAAATATACAAACATCGGGCAGATGTACTGACATTGGTATAGTTGCACATGAATCCCACTTTCTCTAGCGTTTTCATGATATAAGTCTTACTTGGAATGGGTTTCAGAAAGTCTGTTTGTGATCAAAAAACTTGATTACTTCTTTTTATGAACTTTCGCAAACAGCGGTTGAAAGTTGCAACATTGTTGGCGGCGCGAAAAATGGAACGCACTGCCTAGGTTCCATGGATCGAACGCAGGAGTTCGAAACCGATTGACTTCAAATTTGACGATTTTTGAATTGTCAGAACCTTGTATTAAACTCCTCTTTTTGTATATAATTGAATGTTATCATATCACTTATTATATTGCATGTGGTAGCCACATTCATACAGTTTCTCATACCAAGAAACGAATTTTATGACATTACGCGAAATGTATCAAAATGTAGCGGAAACTCAGGATGGTGTGTGTCAGTAGCTTACAACTGGGCTAAATTTGACCACCGCGATGTGCGCATCGTCACAGTTTTTTTGGGGGCAAACCCGTTTGCCATAAAATTTACCAGGGGTCATTGGTATCAATGTAAAGGTAAAGAAGTGGGCTATCACACTGTGGTATTAGCTAACGGGATCCAGTTAAATAGTAAAAAAGACAAGCACAAATAAAATGACCAAAAATTGCTAATTTTTGGAAGGCCGTAGCGCCCGCTGTCATTTTGCAATGCACGGAATATCTACATGGTTGTACTGGGCAAATCCTGTAGATGTGAAAAAATGTAAACATTGTGTAGGTCTGAGGTATTTTTGTTACAATATAGGCAGTTGTTTACACCCATGCAACGGGGTCAAATCGTGACCCGGCAAACGCCGTATCTTAGAGAATAACGCGTTCTACGGTGACCTGCGGTTCGACTGATGCTGCCTGCACCACCTTGCTATCAACTTTAGCTGTGACCCTTGCATTGTTCAGCCTTGTCTTAGCCGCCCTAATGGCGTATACTAGTGCCTTAGCCTCTTTGATGTTGATATGCAATACTCTATCCTGCTCAGTCCAGTAGTCGGAGTATGTGATCGACTCCTTATCTGGCAGATCTAACACAGCCCCCCATTTCATGTCGGAAGCGTCCGAGGACATTGTTAGTGTGAGATGTCTGTCCTCCCGCCATTGCATACAACCTTCCCAGTTATCTAGGAACCTCCACTCCTCAATCTCTTCTCTCAACTTCCCCGTAATCTGAATTAACTCCTGCCTTCTCTGCGCATGCGCGATTGCTCTATGTGCTTCCCTGGCAAACAGCTTAGCTGCGGGTACTACCAGCTGAAAGGAAACACACTTCCCTGCCCATTTCTGCAGTGTTTTAATAGAAACCCACTCTTGGGTCAGAATGTCTTCCCGGAGTCCGGCAAAGTTTTGCTTCTTATCTGTAGGTAAGATAAATGCCAGTAACACGGAGTCACACCCATAACCCAAATGTATAATATACTGAGTGGGGATGAGAACTGACTTCTTTAACCCCAGGAAGTAGCCTAACCTGATTAGGACCTGACACAATATGTAAATAGCCGCGTTCGCTGCATCTATACGACTATCCTTGTCATTCTTAAGCTTACGCCGCAACCGCGCCAATAACTCAGCGGCCAATCTGTCATCAATATATTGCATGACAGGTACTCCTAACGATCTAACATATGACGTTGCTACCATTCCCGTAGTGTTATAGAGAAATGGGCTAGCTTTAAACCCAAAGGAAATCGAGCAACATACAAACAGATAACCCCCCCACTGGAAACCCAGAAGCGTCTGGCTATCATCTGTCACTAACAGGTGATCGTATCCACTCTTATCGTCCACGGATGTTAAGAACGACCCTTTTGTGACCATTCTTGGGACCTCTTTTAATGTGTCTAGGGTGAAAGGGCAATCCTTTATCCAGCAATTCAAAAATCGCTGGTCACAACACAACCTTGGCTTCGATGGTTCTACAGTCAGGGGCATAACCAGGTGTGGGGGTTTACATTCTCCCACCTTTCCCCAAAGCCGTATTGCCCCCGTACCCAGCCTATTGCGTATTTCTTTAGTAATGAAATCTGCAAACTTCTGGCAGACCTTCCCATTGCTAAAATAGGCTGGCGGTGGGAATGCAGAATCATAGTGCTTCCCTTGGAACGAACCTTTAAATGGCACCACAAACTCTGTGACATCCACTTTATTCCTTATCCACCCCATTACCCTTTGATGTTCCACGCTACTTCCTGCAATACGCTCCCATTCTGATACATGATTATGTATTTCCCCCGCCCTAAACGTCCCTGGATCTCTAAATGTTAAATTGTCCGCCGTGACTGCAACATCGTGAGATGAGACGAACTCTGCATCGAGAATTGGACCCACGGTGCTGACATACTTCCCCTCCTTGTTAATCCATTTGGTGGCTGGGAGATTTGGCGAAGGCTGTGGGGGATCATCTTTCCATACCCCTATCTCCCAGGGTGGTATCCGGAACTGGTTAAGGAAAATTAAGCAATTAAAACTCTCATATTTAAAGGAGAGGAGGTGTGTCAGCACCCCAGGTACTGAGGCTCAGAATGACCTGGTCGCCAGAGTGCATGACTACCTCATTTATTATACCTATGGGTACTTTGATAGCATACGGGTTCTAATGTCTGCTGCTTATGTTCCTTTATCAGTCTCCATTACTCATTTATCATCTTTAAGAAAATGGGGATCACTGTGTCTTGTCCCTAACATAACGACCTCCTTTATATACGCTCACAGTACCCTCAAAGGAAAGTAATTCATAACTCAGATTTACACTGTATCATTTAACTATCTCCCTATATAAGTAACTATTGTACCCTATAATTTAAGTTCACGAGTCAGACCACAGGTACAATATTCACATATTTATTCACAAACATATTCAGTCCTTGCCAGTCCAGTTCATCATCGAAAATACAATATATTTATGGTGCTCCAACTTGAGAAAATCTATTCTTTACCAGTCCTCTTCATATATCCTTTTCTTACATCAATAACAAATATTTATCCACAATGTCGAAAATACTGCAATTCACTAATTTGTAATTTCCCTTCCCTGTATAATCATTCCTATGTCGACAAAGAGAATGTATACACAATATTTGTTTACTTATAGATGGAAAAAGCTCAGTTTCTTCCGAATCCCCCCTAACTGTTTCCGTTCTTCACATCGACCTGGATAATATGTATACGCAACAATTGTTCACAACAGATCAGAAGCTTAATTTTTACCAATTCAATACACATGTGTGTTTTACTACGTCGACCCAGATACCATGTATACGCAGTAACTGTTGAAAACAGATGAAAAGCTCAATTTTTTGTTACTAATCCATCCAATATACATGTGTATTTTACTACGTCAAACCCAAATACAATGTATACGCAATAACTGTTAAAAACAGATGAAAAGGTCAATTTTTTGTTACTAATCCATCCAATATTAATGTGTATTTTACTACGTCCATCCCAGATACAATGTATACGCAATAACTGTTAAAAACAGATGAAAAGGTCAATTTTTTGTTACTAATCCATCCAATATTAATGTGTATTTTACTACATCCATCCCAGATACAATGTATACGCAATAACTGTTAAAAACAGATGAAAAGCTCAATTTTCGTTACTAATCCATCCAATATACATGTGTATTTTACACGTCGACCCAGATACAATGTATACGTAATAACTGTTGAAAACCGATCAAAAGTTCAATTTTCTTTCAAATCCAATATAGTTGTGTATTCATTTACCATGTCGACCTAGATACAATGTATACATTATATTTGTTTCTGAATTAAGCACGTTTTGTACAATAATATTTGACCAATTTAGCTATAATATTCAGGTTCTTGGTCTTCTCCCCCCTCTCCTGCCCCGGGATGCCCCCCTACGGTACGGGCAGTAATTTTGTGAGTGCCCATATGCATGACACGAATAACATTCACCCCTAAACACAGTAGAAAACCCCCCCTGAGCCGGAGGAAACCATTGGGGCGGAGGGGGAGGTGGTGGCCATACAGACTGAGTGTGATATCCCGATTGTTTGACAACTTTAGCAAACTTCGACCCAATCCTATCATCAACATCCGAACCTAAGGCCCTCAGCACCATTTCCCCCAACATACTATTTTTCTCGTGGAGTGTAGCGTGCCTCAATGTCGCCGCATACGTTGGGTAATCCGGATGTCCCGCCGCTCTGGCTTTTTCCTCCAGTCTCCTCAAGGCCGGGATGAGTAAGGCATGATTGAGGTGGGACGGAGCTTTCGCCAGGTCCAAAACTTGCTCCAGTGACTCCCTCACCCCTTCTGTGCGATGTGCTTTTTCCAGTGCTTCCAATCTCTAAATGCAGGAGAGCAAAAAGAATTCCCATCACTCCAAATCAATACCATAGTCACCGTTCCACTGTAAGATTGCTATATTACATAGCATACGTAACAGGTAATTCATCTTCCTTCGCAGTTAATTATTTCAATGCCTGAGGAAACAGACCCTGTTTGTCCACCACATTCCGTTCACATTACCAACTTCTATACATGTTCACATTTCTTCACCCCATGCTTGTTTCATTATACCGGACTCCCAGTCAACTTTACAAAATTTCCGTGGCCTAATTCCTTCCTTTATTTCATCATACCGGACTCCCAGTCCAACTTTAAAAAATTTCCGTGGCCTAATTCCTTCCTTTATACACCATCCATGTTCCTTATAAGATTGGACTCCAAGTCCTCCATTACACATCCTTGATATGTTAATCCGGCCACATTCCTTCCGTCCTTATTATGTTAATCCAGTTAAAATTCCCACGTAACATGTGGAGGGAAACACTGATAAAGAAGAAACAAATAATAGCTACACATCAATCCTCACACATAGAATTACCCTACGTAGATAAAACATCCCTCACCTGCTGCCAATCGTTTCCCTGGGCCTGAGGGGCAGCGGCTTGGCCCTGGAGCATCGCGGCTTGCGGTGCCGCCTGGGCCTGGACTGGAATAGCCTGCGCCGCCTGGGCCTGGACTGGAATCGCCTGCGGTGCTGCCTGGGCCTGGTCTGGAGCTGCCTGCGGTGCTGCCTGGGCGTGGGCCTGGACTGGAGCTGCCTGCGTTACCGCCGCCTGGGCCTGGCCTGGAACCGCCAGCGGAGCCGCCGCCTGGGCCTGGACGTGCAGCGGCGGGGCCTGCTGCGGGACCTGCACTTGGATTGGTACAGCTTTGCGGAGCCACTTGTGGCGCTTGAGGCTGTATAATGAAGTAGAGTAAGTTATATGCGAAAACTGGAGACCTTTGTTTTACCCCAAGCGTCACATACCAATGTTACCAACACTGTCACTGATACACTATACTTACAGAAATCCAAACTATTTACACATTCCTATAACTACCTGTGGCGCCGGCAGGTTAGCCTGACCCTGACCCTGTCGTACTCCTACCCGCTGCTGTGCCGCCTGCATCCCGGGGGTTTGACCCTGAACTGGCGGCGGCGGAGGTGGCCGTGCGTCGTAATGTCTCCTCGGTCTCTGCGCCATCCTCACTCCAGTTCCCCCGCGCCGCCCGGCACTCAAGTTGGTCTGCACGCTTACCTCGTGGTTCTCTCTGTCTTATATGGCTCCACCTGCCCATAAGGTCATTACTATACACCACCTGTCTATTTCACCTGCTTCACCTGTCTTAGGTTAATCTATTTGCGCTCCCTCACATTCCGCTAGGGATTACTTGATTAAGATATGGAGAATTTACATACGTGAACCAGCCGATCGCGCCAAATTGCTGGTAACTGGATTTACCCTCCGCAACACGTTAAACTCCGAGATGTGCATCCTTTCAGACAACAGGATGGAGTTCGGGTAACAGTTAGAGACGTCCCTCTGTCAGTGGATGATAACGTCATCATGGAAGGCCTGAAGAGGTATGGCGCGAACCTTCTAGGGCCATTGAGGCGAGAAAAACTCAGAGTGGATGGAAAGTTAACTAATTGTGAGACTGGGGATCTGGTCTTAGACAGGTCCAGCAAGAGACAAACCCAATTTACTGCACCTAAAAAAGCACTTAGCAGCTTTAAAAAAATGCTAAGCCTTGTAGACATATGGCGGGAAACACATCCCAATATACGACAGTACACCTGGCCGGAGGAGACAAAATCCAGACCCTGTTTCAAGCATATTGGATTTTTGGCTTATCCACTGATCGCTAGTTGCGCATGTAGCAAAATGCGATATAAGATCTTCTATTAAAACAGATCACCTTGCAATATCTTTGAAACTACATTTCGAAAATGCTTCTAGGGGACCTGGATTTTGGCGCCTAAACACTTCACATCTCAGTGATGAGAAATATGTTAAAGCAGTTAAGTCTACAATACAAACTGTTGTTAGTGATTGTAATTACCTTGATGTATCCAAACAACTAGTTTGGGAAACTCGTAAGAAGAAGATTAAGGAGTTCTCTGACACCTATTCCAGGGCTAAAGCTTTTAAAGTGGACACAACACTTGAAGAGTTAGAAAAGAGACTTCAAGAACTAGAGAGTAAGTTAGATGATAACCTTGAAGACATTGTTCTAAATGAATACACTCAAATAAAGCTAAAATTGGAAAATATATATGAATACAAAGCAAAAGGAGCACAAATTAGAGCTAGGGCAAAGTGGACAGAGAAGGGAAAAGAGTCTAACAAATTTTTCTTGAATCTTGAAAATACCCGTTCAAAACAAAATACCATTACTAAATTAAAGAATGGAAATGAAGAAGAGACAAATCCGTTTAAAATTTTAGACTTGGAAGTAAACTTTTACAAAAACCTGTACTGTTCTAAGAACCCTGTTACCGATGAACAGATTGATACTTTTCTTGAGTCTGTTGAGGTACCCTCTCTCACAGATGAGGAAATGCTACTGTTAGATGAACCTATAACTAAAAATGAATGTTTCGCAGCATTGAAAACGATGAACCAAAACTAGAAAGGCCAATATTTGCTTTGGAGCAAATACAGCGATGGCTTCACCACATTTTACGACATGGCAGGGAAAGAATGAGAAACACAAGGGAAAACAATGCGTTACATTGATATAACTATAATATGAAGTAACATACAACTAAGACTACAACAGTTGGCTAGCTATTCCCTACATTATTGGTTAGGTATTTTTTAATTGC
>NW_017803959.1:95943-107239 GCF_001625305.1 Branchiostoma belcheri | reverse complement strand
AGGAGACAAATCCAGACCCTGTTTCAAGCAGATTGGATTTTTGGCTTATCCACTGATCGCTAGTTGCGCATGTAGACAAAATGCGATATAAGATCTTCTATTAAAACAGATCACCTTGCAATATCTTTGAAACTACATTTCGAAAATGCTTCTAGGGGACCTGGATTTTGGCGCCTATACACTTCACATCTCAGTGATGAGAAATATGTTAAAGCAGTTAAGTCTACAATACAAACTGTTGCTAGTGATTGTAATTACCTTGATGTATCCAAACAACTAGTTTGGGAAACTTGTAAGAAGAAGATTAAGGAGTTCTCTGACACCTATTCCAGGGCTAAAGCCTTTAAAGTGGATACAACACTTGAAAAGTTAGAAAAGAGACTTCAAGAACTAGAGAGTAAGTTAGATGATAACCTTGAAGACATTGTTCTAAATGAATACACTCAAATAAAGCTAAAATTGGAAAATATATATGAATACAAAGCAAAAGGAGCACAAATTAGAGCTAGGGCAAAGTGGACAGAGAAGGGAAAAGAGTCTAACAAATTTTTCTTGAATCTTGAAAATACCCGTTAAAAACAAAAATACCATTACCAAATTAAAGAATGGAAATGAGGAAGAGACAAATCCGTTTAAAATTTTAGACTTGGAAGTAAACTTTTACAAAAACCTGTACTGTTTTAAGAACCCTGTTACTGATGAACAGATTGATACCTTTCTTGAGTCTGCTGAGGTACCCTCTCTCACAGATGAGGAAATGCTACTGTTAGATGAACCTATAACTAAAAATGAATGTTTCGCAGCATTGAAAGCGATGAACCAAAACAAAGCGCCTGGAATTGATGGCCTTCCTACCGAATTTTATCTGAAATTCTGGGATGAAGTAGGAGACTTGGTCTTCGAATCCCTGTGTGAAGCAATAGAAAGCAAATACCTTTCCGTGTCCCAGAAGAGAGCTTTGCTAAAACTTATTCACAAAAAGGGGATAAGACTAACTTATCCAACTGGAGACCAATTAGTTTGTTAAGCACTGACTACAAGATACTAGCTGTGGTATTAGCAAGACGAATGCAGAGTTTCTTACCGAAACTAATTTTAGAACATCAGACGGCTTATATTAATTAAGTCAAGGGTTATAGGACAAACTGTTAGATTGATACAAGATATTATTTATTATTCTAATTTTTACAACCTACCTGCAGCAGTCGTCTGGCTTGATTTTAAAAAGGCATTCGATTCAGTTAACTGGAATTTTATGTTTAGAACGTTAAATAAGTTTGGTTTTGGACCTACTTTCACTTCAATAGTTAAAACATTATATACTGATATTGAAGTCTGCCTACTTTGAATTACAACGAGGAATCAGACAGGGATGCCCCTTATCTGCCTTATTATTCAACCTTGTAGTTGAAATTCTGGCATCTAAAATCCGGCAAACTAGCATTGTTGAAGGAATCAAAATTGAGATAAATGATATCATTTGAAACAAAAATGACATAATGAAACAAAAATAAGCCAGGTTGCTGATGATACAACTCTCACCCTGTGTGGTGATAACTCTATAAAATGTGCCCTACAGATTGTAGACAATTTTAGTTATGTTGCTGGGCACACGTTGAATCGCAAAAAGTGTGAAGCCATTTGGATAGGGGCCAATCGAGGAAGAAGAGACACTCCTTTCGGAATCGATTGGCCAAATAAGCCCGTTAAGTCCTTAGGTATCTATTTTGGATTCACGGAGGAAGAGTGTGAGATGTTGAACTGGGAAACTAGAATACATAACATGGAAAATTTACTTCAAAAATGGCGTAGGCGAAAACTAACTTTTTATGGGAAAGTCTTGATTATTAAGACGTTAGCAGTATCACAAATAATTTACAATATTTGTATGATCCCAACATCTGATTGGGCCTTAAAACAAATTGAAAAAGCATGTTTCTCATTTCTTTGGAATGGTAAACCAGACAAAATAAAAAGAAAAGTACTGTACTTAAACTATGAAGATGGTGGGATTAGGATGATTGACATATATGCTAAATGTAAAAGCCTACAAGCTTCTTGGGTCCGTAGAATTATGAAAAATCCAAAGGACCCAAGTAGAGTAAGTAGATGGAGACTTATACCTATGCACTTCTTTAAAAAGCTTGGAAAAAACTTTTTAGTCTTTCGATTTAACTTTAAACAAAGGGCTGATGCACCCCCTTTGTTAACTCTTCCACCTTTCTATAGAGAGGTAGTTTACGCATGGCATGAAATGGGTGGAGGAAAAACGGATCTCGCTTCGGTGCAAAATGAAATTATTTGGTCCAATGAAACTTTAAACTTAATAAGAAAACACTTTTCTTCAAAAACTGGATTGATAGTGGTATCATTTATGTTAGAGATATATATATTGCGTCAGACTTTATATCGCCAGAGTCTTTGCTGAGGAAGCTAACTAATAAACACAATTGGTTGTGCGAGTATTCTTGTAATGAGAGGCCAATAGGACGAAAATTGTGTAATGAGGAGTCTGCAGCAAATTTATGTAATGAAAATGACATGATAATGAGACATGCAAAATAGTTGATATGTTTACTAGCAAGTATCTATACTCAACATATGTGTTATATACATGTAGCAAACCAACTGCCCAAGATTATTGGGAAACTGTAGTACCTAATCCAGACTGGAAGGCTATGTGGAAATGTCAGACCTGTCAAATTAAGAATAACAAACTGCGCAAATTTAATTTCAAGCTATTACACAGAATTTTGCCTTGTAGGTACTTGCTACATAAGTGGAAAATACGAAATGTATCAGGAAATATTTACAGCCCTTACTGTGAATTGTGCAACAAACTTGAAAATTATCAGCATATGTTTTTGGAGTGTCGTAGATTAGACAACTTCTGGTGTAGGGTAGAATATGAAACACACATTGTTATTAATGATCAAGAGGTGTTACTGGTGAGAAGTAGTAGTGCAAATCTCATAAATGTTGCTAAATACGCAATATTTATTTCTTGGTTAAAATGGAAAGATGATTATTGAAAGAAATATGGTGTATTCCTAATTTTTATGAACTTATGTCAAACTTATATTTGATTTTCAGTTACATTATCAGTTTGTTCATGTATGATATGTATATGATTTAAGGGTTTTGATGTTCACTAGCAAGTATCTATACTCAGACAATTTCTGGAAACATGAAACACACATTGTTATCAATGATTATAACTGTTGCTACATACATATTTATTTCCTAGCTAGAGTGTAAAGGAAAGATGATGTATTGGATCCTAATTTTTTCTGAACTTGTGTCAAACTTATGTATCATATGTATATGACTTAAAGTGCTAAATAACCCATCCTGGGGCATATTTTGACAATATATTTTGTTTATCTGAAAAAAAAGTTTGTGGCAGCCAATTCTGAGATTTGTGATTGCGCTACGTACGTCGAGTCTTTTTATGTTTGAAAGGTAGTTTTCTTGTTCATAGTGTTTGTTCAGAGTAGAAAGAAAGGAAAGTTTGGAATTGTTTTGAATATCGCAATGCCAATTGTGTATGTAAATATCTTTGTCGTCTAGTCGTTGTCGTAGTTGAGCAGTAATTGTATCTAAGTGGTATGACTTCTGGTTTAGCCATATGTGTCCAATACCGTTGTAATATATATGTATTGAAATTATATTCTACTTTGAAAAAGATCGTGTGATATTTTTGCCAGCGCTTGAACTAAACACAATTTGTTCAGTGGGTGGGAGGGAGGCAAATGCATTGCGGATTCAATTTCTCGACATCGGGCCCATTATTATTATTTCCATGAAAAATGGAGGCATTGTTTTTGGCGTGTCTGTGTGTCTCTGTGTGTGTCTGCGTTTGTGTTTCCGAAAAATTTTAGGCAGCATAACTTCAGAACGCCTTTATGGATATATTTGGTACGATGGTAGGTCTTAGGAAGACAAAGGTCAAATCTAGGCCGCCTGTTGGATGACTTTGGTACTGCAGCAGAACTTCCGGTTTTTGTATCTTTCGTACTGAACATGCTATGGTCTTGCCTTTTTGTCGACAGATAGCTTTTCCTGTCAGGAATAAGTAGTGTGGGTTTAATCCTACTAGCGGCTTGATCTAGAACTGCAGGCGACTTTCTGGCAAAATCTTTCAAAGCCAATAAGTCCAGATAGGAACAACGTATTTTAATCAGTTTTTGGTATGTAGGTAGCTGAGAAAGAGTTGTGCAGAAATAAATGAAAAGTATGCAAATCATAACTAATTTGCATAATTAATGAGGAAAGTCTCTAGTTACAGTGTTTAATATAATAGCACTGTTATACATTTAATCTATTTAATCTGTGGCATGTGAAAATCTATGTGACTTATTGGTGAATAATGGTAATTTCATACCTTGTTACATGTGTAAGTTACTGAAAGGTTAACACCACTATGTATATATTATGTTAATATATAGGTCATTTGCATAATTATTAAGAACGTGCTGAAATGAAGGATGACAAAGAAGAGGAAATTTACACGAAAAATATTGTCATTTGAATTGCAACCATAAATTAAATTAGATTATGCTAATTACGACCCTATTTCCATTGTTAATGAGACAAATAAAAAACATTTGCAAAAATTCATTTATTTAATGGAGCTATGATATCTCCGAATTCTTGTTTTAGGGTTTTTAGTGTTAAATGGCCAATATAGTAGTCATTAAATCACCTTTTCAAATCTGATTTCAAACTGCCATACTATCACATATCAAATTTTAATGTCGTCAGAGGGCACAAACTGCAGTTTCCCAGGGCGAAAGGTTCAGAAACAGGGCAACCGGCTGTTTTATAAGTACAAGTCGCATAAAAGATTAAGCACCAATGTATCCTACGTCTTTTTTTCGCAGTGTAAGTTAGAGTATCATATGATTATCCCTATACATTATTAAACGTAAGTTATGTCATATTAGCAACTTCATTTAGGCACAGAAGGGATTGCACTCAAAACACTCGTCCACTTTAGTCCGGGTGCAATGAAGTGTGTAATGTCGACCTTTCGGTCAAATGTAGTTAGCTTTACTGACGCACAGAATCACCCTGCTCTAAACAATGGTGTGAAAAATCTTTTTTTTCTTTCTGTGCTTAATGGGGTTAATGTAGTATGTAATGTTAACCTAGCAGTCAGAAATAACTTTAGCTGTGTTACGTGATGAAGATGTGTACTTTACCATTAAGTGTAGGGGGTCAGAAAAAGAGAATATTAGGAACTTTGTTTCCATTATGAAGTAAGTTTAAACTGTAATGTCCAACACAACAAACAATTGGACTCACCCAAATTTTCGACTGTACAACTCCAGTCTTTTTCAAGGAATGAGCAATCCACCGCTTCCGTGACGTCACGCAGATAACACACGTGACTCCGTGAGCAGTGGGTCATAGGTTGCAGAAAGTCTGTGGCGCTCCCCGTCTCTGTTGAAGGAAGGTTGCAATGCCTCGACGCAGATGCCCCCCCCCCATCCCCCGCACAAAGATTGCTCATTCCTTGACAAAGACTGGAGTTGTACAGTTGAAAATTGGGATACGACCAAGTTATTTTGTTGAAAATTGCAGTTCAAACTTGCTTCATACTGATTTCTACTAACACAGATGAACTTTCAAGATACCATTTTTCTCTTTACAGAAAGCGCGCCCTCTGGCTCTGACCTGGGTGATCGTCACAATCATCTGCACTGTGGTGTGCCTGTTTGTCTACATCTATATGACGATTTTTTTTGTTCTATATGACATTTTGTTTACTTTTGTATGTTTTGTTCTATCTTGATCTTTACCAGTAAAGTGAAATTAATACTAGAGTATTTGCATTATAACATTTTACATATATAAGGCCTGATGCTACTACAATCACTACTTATCTATTCCATTCCTTTAGTCATGTCCAAATGTGCACATGGCCATCATCTAAAGAATATGTTTTTTTCTAGGTTGACAGTGGCCAAGGCATTGATGACCGTGCGATATATAAATTGCACACTGAAGTTGGTTTCATCTGGGCCTTTTGGGGAGTTCTCTTCATTATGACGGTAAGGCATTGTTGCATTCAGAACCCTGATTTATCAAGACAAATATTTAGACACAGATCTGGATAGTCCACGTGTATTCAGAACCATGTCTTGAGGGGGGTGGGCTCTTAACTGAGTGCCATCCAGTAGATTTCTGTGCTGCTACATTCAAATTGCGATAACGGTTTCGCGCAGGCGAAGTACGTTCGGCATACATGTGTTATGACTACTTGTTCTTAAGGTCACGTGACTAAATATTCATTTATATGAAAAAGAGTCTAGAAATTTCGAATAGTCTACGTTTCATTTTATGTACTCTACTTTATTTTAGGAAGAAAGCCGCCTTGTGGGGTATAGATCCACCAGTGCTGTCACGTGTCCGTAAGGTTAACTTAGGGTCATTTGGGTCATTCATTCTCAAAAACAGAACATTTAACAGTCTACGTGGGTTGACGTGTCTGTATGGGTGTCTTTTTCATAGGTGTAGGGCTGCCTTGTAGTGTTTTCGCACTACCAGAACCTCCGTGACGAGGCACGTGGACAGGGACAATGGCAGTTGGTGCGGATGGGCAACCAACCCTACATAGCGGGTAACCAACCCTACATAGCGGGTAACCAACCCTACATGGTGGGCAACCAAGCCTACATGACAAGCAACCAACCCTACATAGTGGGCAACCAACTGTACGTGGCGGCCAACCACCCCTACGTTGCGGCCAACCAACCCAACAAGGTGGGTAACAAACCCAGCATGGCGGCCAACCAACCCAACATGGCCGCCAACCAACCCAACATGGCCGCCAACCTACCTTATAAGGCCGCCAACGAATCCAACATTGCGGGCAACCAACCCTCCATGGCGGGTAACCAACCCACCAAGGTGGCCAACCAACCCAACATGGCCGCCAACCAACCCAACATGGCCGCCAACCAACCCTCCATGGCGGGTAACCAACCCACCAAGGGGGCCAATCAACCCAACAAGGCCGCCAACGAACCCAACATGGCCGCCAACCAACCCAACATGGCCGCCAACCAACCCAACATGGCGGCCAATCAACCCTACATGGCAGGTAACCAACCCAACATGGCCGCCAACCAACCCTCCATGGCAGGTAACCAACCCAACATGGCGGCCAACCAACCGAACATGGCGGCCAACCAACCCAACATGGCCGCCAACGAAGCAAACATTGCCGCCAACTAACGCACTAACGTGGCCAACCAACCCAACATGGCCGCCAACCAACCCTCCATGGCAGGTAACCAACCCACCAAAGGGGCCAATCAGCCCATGGCTACCAACCGGCTAAGGGGAACACGCAACCCATTAGTTATATATTGCAGGTCCTTAGTAAGATTATGGCCAAAAATCAAACGACGCAAGTACACTTTTGGGCCTTATTCATTCGGACATGTCCTTACTTCCAGGTACTGAAATGGCAGGCAACCAACCCTAACCTGGTTGCCAACCTATAGTTCCTGAGCCTGATAGTGTTATCCTATTGCCTTAATCGCTAGTTTATATTGACAACTAGGATTGATCTACCGATTTACATGTAGTTTAAACGTGTCCATATAGGAAAATATTTGTCAACATGACTTGAATTATAATATTTTATGGGTGACTAATCGGTGTGTAGATGTGACAAATATATTTCAGTTTCAGTTTATTGAGATACCCTTTAGCCCATTATGGGCTATTCTTCCCGGGTTCCAATACAAATACATGTAACATCACAATTACAGACACAATTCTACATATTTACACTTAACTTACAGCATGAATCATTTAAAAACAGAGGGGATTACATGTCACATAAAAAAACCTTAACTATTTACATGGCAATCATTAAAAAAACATATGAATTCTACCTTGAAGATAGCTGTCTGACTTTTATGAATTGCACCAACCTGTTGGTAAAGTATTTGACATGGGAGATGGACTTTACATCTGTAGGTAGAGAATTCCAGAGTTTTACGGCCCTGTACACAAACATCCTTTTCCCACTATTAGTTCTGGGTTTTGGTAAAGAAAAGTCATTCATTGACTGTCTTGTTGAATAATCATGACGTTTCTGAACAGGTACAATGGAAGTACTGATATCCTTTGGTTCTTCTATAGCAACGATCTTAAAGAATAACTTCAATGTGCTTACACACAGCTTGTCTCTTACCAGTAGCCAACCTAAATCTGCGTGCATCTGTGCGATGGGTGTCTCGTATGAACACTTCAAAGCTAACCTACAAGCCTTGTTTTGTAATACTTGGATCTTTCTGACACATGTTTCTGACAATCCATCAAGAATTGGTGCACAATACATGATACAAGAAAGAACCAAAGATTGGGTAACAAGTTTTCAAATGTCGTCTGACATGAAACTAGCATAACGTCTAACATATGCAAAATTTCCAGCTAACTTTGCAGTGAGATGATTGACCTGTAACTTCAAAGATAGAGTTGGATCAATGTGTAAACCTAGTAATACAGTTTTCGATACCTGTTCCACTACATCGCCACCAATTGATAGGTCAAGTGAAGTATCGGGCAACAACTCTGGTTTTCTTAGCCGATCCAATCAGCATACATTTCGTTTTTAGTCATATTCATAATAAGACGGTTGGCCCTTACCCAATTTGCAATTCGTGCCAAATCAGGTTGCAACGAAGCCACAATGTCACTGACTGTTTTAGCAGACTTATAAACTGACGTATCGTCAGCATACATCTCTGGTGTACATAGTGCTACACATGAAGGCAAGTCATTTGTATACAGGGTAAATAGCAGTGGTCCAAGACAACTCCCTTGTGGAACACCACATTCCAGCACTAAAGGCTCAGAAAACTGGCCATTAATATACACCACTTGTGTTCTACCCAGCAGATAACTTCTAACCCAAGACAAAACAACAGGATCGAAACCGTAAGACTTGAGTTTGGCAATAATAATACTGTGATCTACAAGATCAAATGCAGCGCTGAAGTCTATATACACTGCACCTGTCAGTTTCCCCCTGTCCATTGCTGAAAGCTAGTCATCGGTCATCTTAATCAAAGCTGTTGTAGTTGAGTGGTTGGGGCGGTATGCATGTTGTGATGTTGACACGATACCATTCACATAACATAGTGCCATATCTGATCATGGACCACCCTCTCTAATACTTTATTAAGCACTGGCAGCGAACTGATTGGACGGCTGTTTTTACAAGTCAATGGAATTCTCGGATTCTTACGAAGGGGACACACTTTTGCTCGTTTCCATTGAGTTGGAAAACAACCTGTCGTGATATTGATGGTAGGTAAAGGAAAGTAACTATACATAAAACAAATATGATATAGCATATTAGAGAAATTGACCATGAAAATTTAGCATGAAAGGAGTGTACTAGTAATCGTAGTCTATTACCAAGATTTTTTATACATTTATCTAAAAATCGCATGAATCATCAATTTTTAAGAATTTTACTGTTGTTTTGGAATTAAAAAAAAATTGTACAGAATTTAAGATTTTCTATGATAATTCAGTTTCTATATTTGGTGGGGTACACACATGAGCATGTCAACATACCAGGATATTCTGTGCATAGTCTTTCATTGTTTGTCACTTTTATGTATTTGTGTATATACTATGATACTGTATAAGGCCTCAATTGGAATGGTCGGATACGATGTGAAATGAATGTGAAGAATAAGATTTTTTTCAGTTTTGGATAATGTTAGTCCATGGCTAGGCCAAGTAACTGTTATCGATTGACTTCCACGCCAGCATAAAGCTTCATCTGATTGAAAATAAAAAAAAAATCGAACAAACAAATAAGAAATTGCCTACTGTTCCGCACTACTATGTAACTGTAGAAGTGACGCTACGTCCTTGAGCGTGGCTGTTGTGATACCAGGTTTCCACACTATTGACACTTTATCAACTGCCATATTTCGTGAATATAGGTTTAAATACATGAATAAAAACATGTTGACTGTGATACTACGTTTTGTCCCCTCACTTTTTGTTTATTGTTTAAAATGTGTATTTCTTCTTCTTGTAAATGTAAACATCATGTTCTTTATTTTTCCACTTTTTTTTTATTTTGTAGATTTTACCCCGGACATAGGCTACATACTGTGTTATGCCACAATACGATCATCATGTTTTTGCACATTATTAGCTCTGTTGGTATGCATGGTCCCTAAATGAAAAAAGAGCCTGCTTCCCTGTTGTTCGAAATGCATCCCAAGCTGCATGATAGACTGGTTGCCGGCTTAATTTGTTTCTCAGTCGTCCACTTTTAATTCTAATTCCAACACGATGTACCATCATGCCAAATTACTCTAATAATAGCAAACTTTCGAAAAATGTACATAATTTTGGTAGAAGGTTAAGGTTAAATCGGCAATCTATGTGATCCTCTAAAAACCATAGAAAGTTTCAGTTCTTACACAACCAAACATCGAAGTATCAAACAAATTTGAGGGTGTCAGGGGTCACCATGGCGGGAGCATCGTCTTTCCCAGGCTGCGTTGGTTAGCTTCAAATTTAAGGATCCTCTCCTACTTCACAAGCTACCCAGTTCTTATCTGGTCATCTAAAAGATTTGTAACAATTGCTGGATAGGTTTGGTAAGAAATAATAACTTTTCTGCACACTTAATCGACGTTTATGAGGCCCAACGCTAGCAGTGGGGAGGGCATGCCCCTAGCTATGGAGGTATAGTACTCTTATTTTCCTTTATATAGTGTATTCGTATTTATTTTCAATTTATCCTATGTTTGACTTATGACTGTACCTGAAACCATATTTGAGTGTACCATGTCTTGAGCCTAGATACTTGCGATTAATGTAAATGGTACTAGTATTTAGCGCGATATAGTGTAAGATACGAAATTAGCATATCAAAGCGCTAAAGCGCCCAGCTGAAATAGGTCAAATCGCCACCGTTCATTGTATCTTCGTAATGGCATTTATTATGTCGGGAGTAAATCCTGCCAAGTTTTCCAGCTTCAAAAAAGTTACCTGTGTAACATCGGTAATAATAGCAGTCCTGATCTTGCACTTTTCTAAACCGGTTATCTGTTACGAGTCTCTGATTGTTAAAGACACTGTTAGACTTCGACAGACACCATCTCAGGCTGTGTCAAAATATGACTATGCTCTGCATCAATTGTTAGGTGTCCGCAGTAAGTTGGCAGAAAGTATGCGGATTCCCGAAAGGAAATGTAGCAATTTTCAGTTTTGTGCATGTGTATTATTGATTTTGGCCGGAGAC
>NW_017803959.1:94118-95923 GCF_001625305.1 Branchiostoma belcheri | reverse complement strand
GTCGTCTGACATGAAACTAGCATAACGTCTAACATATGCAAGATTTCCAGCTAACTTTGCAGTGAGATGATTGACCTGTAACTTCAAAGATAGAGTTGGATCAATGTGTAAACCTAGTAATACAGTTTTCGATACCTGTTCCACTACATCGCCACCAATTGATAGGTCAAGTGAAGTATCGGGCAACAACTCTGGTTTTCTAGCCGATCCAATCAGCATACATTTCGTTTTTAGCATATTCATAATAAGACGGTTGGCCCTTACCCAATTTGCAATTCGTGCCAAATCAGGTTGCAACGAAGCCACAATGTCACTGACTGTTTTAGCAGACTTATAAACTGACGTATCGTCAGCATACATCTCTGGTGTACATAGTGCTACACATGAAGGCAAGTCATTTGTATACAGGGTAAATAGCAGTGGTCCAAGACAACTCCCTTGTGGAACACCACATTCCAGCACTAAAGGCTCAGAAAACTGGCCATTAATATACACCACTTGTGTTCTAACCAGCAGATAACTTCTAACCCAAGACAAAACAACAGGATCGAAACCGTAAGACTTGAGTTTGGCAATAATAATACTGTGATCTACAAGATCAAATGCAGCGCTGAAGTCTATATACACGCACCTGTCAGTTTCCCCCTGTCCATTGCTGAAAGCTAGTCATCGGTCATCTTAATCAAAGCTGTTGTAGTTGAGTGGTTGGGGCGGTATGCATGTTGTGATGTTGACATGATACCATTCACATAACATAGTGCCATATCTGATCATGGACCACCCTCTCTAATACTTTATTAAGCACTGGCAGCGAACTGATTGGACGGCTGTTTTTACAAGTCAATGGAATTCTCGGATTCTTACGAAGGGGACACACTTTTGCTCGTTTCCATTGAGTTGGAAAACAACCTGTCGTGATATTGATGGTAGGTAAAGGAAAGTAACTATACATAAAACAAATATGATATAGCATATTAGAGAAATTGACCATGAAAATTTAGCATGAAAGGAGTGTACTAGTAATCGTAGTCTATTACCAAGCTTTTTTATACATTTATCTAAAAATCGCATGAACCATCAATTTTTAAGAATTTTACTGTTGTTTTGGAATTAAAAAAAATAGTACAGAATTTAAGATTTTCTATGATACTTAGTAATTCAGTTTCTATATTTGGTGGGGTACACACATGAGCATGTCAACATACCAGGATATTCTGTGTATAGTCTTTCATTGTTTGTCACTTTTATGTATTTGTGTATATACTATGATACTGTATAAGGCCTCAATTGGAATGGTCGGATACGAATGTGAAATGAATGTGAAGAATAAGATTTTTTTTCAGTTTTGGATAATGTTAGTCCATGGCTAGGCCAAGTAACTGTTATCGATGACTTCCACGCCAGCATAAAGCTTCATCTGATTGAAAATAAAAAAAAAAAAATCGATCAAACAAATAAGAAATTGCCTACTGTTCCGCACTACTATGTAACTGTAGAAGTGACGCTACGTCCTTGAGCGTGGCTGTTGTGATACCAGGTTTCCACACTATTGACACTTTATCAACTGCCATATTTCGTGAATACAGGTTTAAATACAGGAATAAAAACATGTTGACTGTGATACGACGTTTTGTTCCCTCACTTTTTGTTTATTATTGAAAATGTTTATTTCTTCTTCTTGTAAATGTAAACATCATGTTCGTTATGTTTCCACTTTTTTTTTTATTTTGTAGATTTTACCCCGGACATAGGCTCATCATCAGTCTTGTCGTCCTGACGGACGATCTGCTCCAATCAAGTACGCA
>NW_017803959.1:92052-93657 GCF_001625305.1 Branchiostoma belcheri | reverse complement strand
ATGTTAGTCCATGGCTAGGCCAAGTAACTGTTATCGATGACTTCCACGCCAGCATAAAGCTTCATCTGATTGAAAATAAAAAAAAAAAAAATCGATCAAACAAATAAGAAATTGCCTACTGTTCCGCACTACTATGTAACTGTAGAAGTGACGCTACGTCCTTGAGCGTGGCTGTTGTGATACCAGGTTTCCACACTATTGACACTTTATCAACTGCCATATTTCGTGAATACAGGTTTAAATACAGGAATAAAAACATGTTGACTGTGATACGACGTTTTGTTCCCTCACTTTTTGTTTATTATTGAAAATGTTTATTTCTTCTTCTTGTAAATGTAAACATCATGTTCGTTATGTTTCCACTTTTTTTTTTTATTTGTAGATTTTACCCCGGACATAGGCTCATCATCAGTCTTGTCGTCCTGACGGACGATCTGCTCCAATCAAGTACGCAAGTACGATGGGTGCGGCGGTGTGCCGCCAAACCAGCATTACTTCTGCAGTACTTGCCACAGTTTTCACACAGGAATGCCGTGGATAGGCACTGTTCGTGTCTCTTGCGTTGTCTGTCCAGCTCCTTGGATTGCAGGTGGGACTCAAAACTTTTAGCCCCTTGATGAAGCTTGTGCCGCCAAGTGTTGCGGACTTGGGCAATGTCCTCCCAGTCAGTACCGATGTTGAACAATTTCAGGTCGCGCCTGCAGGCATCTACGAAACGGAGCTTTGGGCGCCCCCTGTCACGTTTACCATCAGCAAGCTGCCCGTACAGAACTTGGTGTGGGAGACGAGAGTGGTCCATACGGGACACGTGTCCCAGCCAGCGCAGTCTACGTTGTTTCAAGACTGGGTACAAACTTGTGGTACCACATCTCTTGAGAATATCCAAGTTTGAAACTTTGTCCAACCAAGTAACCCCACAGATCTTTCGAAGGCACCTGAAGTGGAAGCTGTTGAGCTTCCTTTCCACGTGAGCATGAGATGCCCAGGCCTCGCTGCCGTAAAGTAGCGCGGACAGAACACAGGTTTGGTAAATCCGGACTTTGGTGTGGATTGTGAGATACTTATTGTCCCAGGCACGTCGTTTCAACCTGCCAAAGAGATTGGCAGCCTGACCTATTCTAGAGTCAACTTCCCTGGTTAAAGTGCCGGATGACGAAACTGTGGAACCTAAGTAGCGGAAGTCTGCGACCTTGTCCAAAGTGATCTCATTTATAGTAATGCAAGGAGGGGGTGCGTTGGTTGCAAAGGCAACTGTCTTCTTCACACTGATGGTTTGACCAAATTTGTCACAGGTGTTGCTAAAGGAGTCGCACATTCCTTGTAGTTCCACTTCGCTGTGGGAGCAAAGCGCAGCATCGTCGGCGAACATTAGTTCACGTAACAGGACAGTTAAGGTCTTAGTTCTTGCCCTAAGACGAGCCAGATTGAAAAGCTTGCCATCACTCCTGGTGGTAACTGCGATGCCTTCGGGGTTTGGAAAAGCGATGCGTAGAAGAGTGGATAAAATGATACCAAACAAGGTTGGTGCCAACACGCATCCCTGTTTGACTCCGCAGTTTACAGTGAATGAGTCTGACAAGTCACCGTCGAAGTCTACACAAGCAG
>NW_017803959.1:78957-91831 GCF_001625305.1 Branchiostoma belcheri | reverse complement strand
GTTCTTTGAATACATACAAGATGCAGTAACACATCCCCACCTTTGGGGCGGGTGATGTACTTGTAGGTTCAGAAGGGGTTGATGTCTTCAGGCGGGTGACCAGCGCTCATAGGACGTTTCGACCTTGTCCCGCTACGCCCTCCTGCTGGCCGGTCGACAGTGGTGGCCGGTCACTGTCCATCTCCCCCCTCTGGACTCCAGATCTTCGCGTCTCTTTTGAGCCACAGCCAGCATGAAGCCTTCTCTGCCGCTTCTCCTAGTCTTCTAACTGCCTCCTTCCTCTCTCTTCCTGTCAAACCCAGAGCTTTCAGTACTCTCCAGGCTGATGCAGCGGGAAACCCCCTACATCCTATCTCGACGGGGAAGAGCCAAGTGTTCCACCCCTTCTCCTTACAGTTTTCCATCAGTTCTTGGTATTTGCCCATTTTCCTTACATGAGCCTGCTCACATCCCTCTTCCCAAGGCACCGTCAGTTCAACCATCACTATATTTCCCTCCGACCACAGGACAATGTCTGGCCTTAAGGTTGTGTGCACTACAGCTGGGAAACTGTAGCTTCTTCCCCAGATCTACTCTCAACTCCCAGGACTTAGCCTTCTGCAGGATGTTGCTGATTGGACGTGATGCCGTTGCTGGTCTTTTCTCTCCTTCCCTTACGAAGGTGATTGATGTTGCTGGTCTTTTGTGTGTCTGCTGGTCCTTCTTTCTTTCCTTCTCCAGGACACTTGCTAGAACAGCAAGGACTTTGTCATGCCGCCATCTGTATCTTCCCTGTGTGAGGGCTACTTTACAGCCAGAGAGGATGTGTGCCATGGTGCCCCTTCCTCCACAAAGCGTGCATGATGGATCCTCTGTCCGACGCCACCTGTGCAGATTCGATGGGGAAGGGAGTGTGTCATAGACTGCACGTAGTAGGAAGGAAATACGGTACGGTTCTAGCTTCCATAGTTCTGTCCATGTTACTTTCCTCTTGGGAGCTCCCATCTAGTCCAAGCCCCTTGTAGCCCTAGCCCTACGGCCTTTGCTAATCGCTTCTCGTCTTCTTGGTGTCTTACTTCGTTCTGGATCAGGGCTCTTCTTTCTCTAGGGTTAGCTTTTCCCCACAGTTGGCAGTAAGATGAACCGAAGCCTTGCTTTCCTACACAGGGGATCCCAATAACATCACGTAACTTTAGCATGCTTTCTGCTTGCTCCACATAAGTGTCTGCTGACCACTTTCTGCCTGCACGGGTTGTCACACCAGCTTCTCTTACTTTCTGGTCCTTCGAGACTCTATATGTCATGACAAGGCGGCATTTGGCAACTTTGAACTCCTCTACTACTGATGATAACGGTAGTTGCAGCTGACCTGACCTAATGTATAGGCCAATGGAGGTGAAGCTTGGAGGGACTCCTAGCCATTTCCGGATGAACTTGTTTACTTTCCTCTCTATGCCTTCCACATGTGTCATTGGGATCTCGTACACTGTCAGGAGCCAGATGAGCCTTGGTAATATCCCATGCTGGTATAACCACAACTTGAACTTTCCTGGCAGCTCTGATCTTTCAATCCTTACCAGCCACTTCTCCACTTGAGTGCTTGTGCTGGCTGCATAGTTTCTGTCTGTGAGGGTGGCATCAAACCATTTCCCCAGGCACTTGATCGGGTTATCATCTATGTGCGGGATGGCTTCTCCCTGGACTTGAAGGTTGAACCTGCTGGTGACCTTCCCTTTCCTTATGATCAGGCTCCTGGACTTCTTTGGTTTGAATGCCATCCTTGCCCAGGTTACCATCCGACTCAGTTCACACAGCACCCATCTTGCCTCCACATGGGATCTGGTGGTGACAGTCAGGTCGTCCATAAACCCTCTTAGTGGTGGTTGTCTGGATCCTGATGCCATAACTGGGCCTCGAGCCTTGACCTCTGCTGCAGAGATAAGGAGATTCATCGCCATTATGAACAGAATTGGGGATATCGTACAGCCAGTGACAATCCCCTTTTCCAGGGCTTGCCATTCTGTGGTAAAGTTGCTTGTCTTGAAACGGAGCCGAATCCCTCCGAAGTAACTGGTGATTAAATCTCTTATACTGTCCGGTATGTGGTAGTGAGCTAGTGCTTCATAGATGGTAGCATGGGGGATGGACCCATATGCATTCGCCAGGTCCAGCCAAACCACTGTGAGGTCGCCTTTGCTGGTTTTAGCTTCACGTATCAGCTGGCTTAGAACTCCTGTATGTTCAAGACACTAAGAGAATCCAGGGATTCCTCCTTTCTGAATCGATGTGTTCACGCAAGCATTGTCAGTCATGTATGTTGTTAATCTGCCCGCTTAACACCGAGAAGAAGATCTGCATTCCACACTCAAGAGGGAAATAGTCCTGAATTGACTGGTCGTCGATGCATTTTCTTCCTTCGGAACAAAGCATCCTTCAGCTTCCTTCCAGCATAGCGGAATACTTCCCTTCGCCCAGATTCTTCGGAACAGCTTCCAGAGCCTACGGAGGAGAAGTGGGCATTTCTTATAGACTTTGTAAGGGATACCACTCGGTCCCGGTGCTGATCCCGCTCTAGCCTTCTTCACTACATCTTTGACTTCTCTCCTTGACGGTTCACTAATGTTCAGTTTCGCTACAGGTGCATCAGCCTTTCCAACATTACAGCTAGGATCGAGGGGTTCTTTCCTTAGAGGATCATTGTGGGACTGACTCAAGAATTCTTCTACATCCTCCTTGGAGCTCTTAAGGGATCCTGACTTCTTCTCTCCTAGTAGGCCCTTTGTAAACTTGAATGGGTTCTTGATGAATTGAGCTCTGTTGTTTTGCCTCTTTCTATTCCTCTTTCTTCCATTTTCCACTCTACGGAGTTTACAGAGACGCTCACGGAGCTGGCTTGTCAGCTCTTTGATTCCGGGCTTTTCGCTATCTTTGCATTTCTTGAACTGCTTATTGAGAGCTTTGATCTCTTTCCTCAGTCTACGGATTTCCCTCTCTCTCCTGTTGGGTTGTTTGACTGTCTGAGCTTTACCATTCTTCTTCTCTACTCCGAACCGCTCTCTAGCCATGTTGTATGTCAGTGTTATAAGGGACTTTACCTTCTGCTCTACAGTTCCGGCTAGCGTGGCTTATAGTACCCTGTCGAGGTCGAGGTCGAGTTGTGACCATACTTTATCCTCACTCATCTTCGGCCATTTTAATCGTTCCCTTGCTGGTTGGGTCTGGTTCCCTATCCTACTTGCTGATGCGTCCCTATTTCTGCCTTGCTGCGGACGGTTTTCTCCGATACTGTCGCGCGGACCTCTCGTGTGGTTGTCACTTGCTGGCTCTTGACTATCTTGGGTTATTTCTGGAGTGCTCCTCATGTGGTTGCGAGGTGGCACGACAGTTGCTGGGAGATCTCCTGTACTGTGGGGTGCTTCCTGACTGGAGTTCTCCTGCGTCTCACCATGTGTTGCCACTGTGCGCTGCTCCTGTCGACCCTCTTTGCCACACTTGGTTTTAGCTCGGTGGATCTTTAACCCTCTCTCATTCTTACATATCTTCCCACAGTGACATCTCGCTTCAACTACTACCCCCGGTCTTTCTCCAGAAAAAACGGTTTGCCGTCTCTGAGTCCGGGTACTGGTCCTAGTCGTCATCGGTTTATCCGTCCCAATGAGTCCCTCATCCTCCCCCCCCCTCTCGGGTGACTCTGGGGGTATTGCTCTTTGTGTTGTGACGTAGTTAAACACCATATCGATTGTACAACGATCCTTGCGGAAACCGCACTGGGATTCAGGGTAAATCCTATCTGCAAGAACCTGCAATCTCTTCAGGATTACGCGGGCATAGAGCTTACCGACCAAACTGAGAAGGGCAATAGCTCTGTAGTTGCCGCACTCCTGCCTTGACCCCTTTTTCTTGTAAAGGGTCACTAACTTTGCATCTTTCAGCTCCTGTGGGATGCGACCTTCTCGCCAGCACGAAAGCAACAGGTCAAGCAGGTGTTCTTTTAGGATAGGAACGTCAAGTTTGAGAAGTTCAGGAGGTATTCCGTCACTACCGGGAGCCTTGCCACTTTTAATGGCCTTTAAGGCGTTCTCAATTTCATGCATGGTGGGATCTTCATCCAGGATTGTCATTTCCGGGAGTTGTTCGATACAGCCAAGTGTTGTTTCATCAAAGGGTACGGGGCTGCTGTAGAGGGAGCTAAAATGGTCAACCCAGCGTTTCAGTTGGTCGGATTTCTCTAGCAGGACATTACCATTGGAATCTTTCAGAGGGGCAGCCAAACGGGGTGATGGACCTAGAGCAGACTTCAGAGCGGCGTGGACACCTGCAATGTCGCCGCGGTCATCACACATTTGAACATTTGCACAAACATTTTCCCAGAACTCTTTCTGTGTCTCTCTGAGAACACGTTGTGCATTTGCACTAGCTTTTTTCATTTTATCTTTGTTTGCAGGGTTAGGTGTGTTGACGTAAGTCAGTCTGGTGGTTCTCTTTTTATCCAAGACAGGACCAATCTTGTCTAGATTGGACTGAAACCAATCTGGCTGTTTTCTGGTTATAAGACCAAAGGTAGCTTTCCCTACGTTCTGCAAAGTGTCCCGCAGCTTTGACCATTTGACATCACAGGGTGTTATATCATCTGCCCGGGGAGTGTCAAGAGCCGCCAACAGACCATCTCCAAAACGCGTGAGCAATCCAGGATCACTCATGTTGTGAGTTTCTAATTTGGGGATGCGGCGCGGCTGTTTGGTATTTTTTCGTTGGCTTCGAAAGGCAAACTTTGCACCGAATGAGGGCATGGTCGGTGTCACAGTCAGCGCTGTGCATCGATGCTGTGTGTTGGACTCTGTGGAGCAATCCTCTTCGGGTCAACACAAGGTCAAGTTGATGCCAATGACCAGATCGAGGATGGTGCCAGGACACCTTCTTCATTTCACCACCACTGAAGTAGGTATTGGTCACACAGAAATCTAGCTCTGCACATAACTCTAGCACTCTCTGGCCATTGTCGTTTACCTTTCCAACGCCGTGGGTACCAATCTGACGGGGCCAAGAGTCATGATCGGACCCAACTCTAGCATTGAAGTCCCCGAGAACATATACTGAGTGCTTTCGTGGGATCTTCAAGAGGGTGTTGCGAAGAGTGTTGTAAAAGGAATCCTTTACATCATCAGGGGCCTGAAGAGTTGGTGCATAGATGCTAATTAGGTGCACTGGACCCGCAAGGGTGTGGAGTTTCATTTGCATGAGCCTTTCATTGGTTGAGGTTGGAGTGTCAATGTAGGGTAAAAGGCTGTTCTTGACAGCAAAGCCTACCCCATGCAGCCTGCGCTCTTCGGCAGCTAAACCTCGCCAGAAGACAGCGTATTCCTCTTCTCGGATGGACCCTGACTCAGCAAGGCGGGTCTCTGAGAGAGCACAAATGTCAATGTCAAGTCTAGAAAGTTCTCTATCCAGCACTGCTGTTTTTCGGGTTGGAGTTTGTGCATCTGGTAAGGAATTGAAGCCTGGACATAGTGTACGCATATTCCAGCAGGCGATATTGAATTTTGTCGATGCTATTCTAGTTTGTTCAGTGTCAAGTCCTTGATTAGAGCACATAGGCAGAGTATAGTGATGACGGCTTGCCTTAGGACTGCCACCACTCTCTCCCCCATCCCCTTTACCCCGGACATAGGCTACATACTGTGTTATGCCACAATACGATCATCATGTTTTTGCACATTATTAGCTCTGTTGGTATGCATGGTCCCTAAATGAAAAAAGAGCCTGCTTCCCACTGTTGTTCGAAATGTATCCCAAGCTGCATGATAGACTGGTTGCCAGCTTAATTTGTTTCTCAATCGTCCACTTTTGAATTCTAATTCGAACACGATGTACCATCATGCCAAATTACTCTAATAATAACAAACTTTCGAAAAATGTACATAATTTTCGTAGAAGGTTAAGGTTAAATTGGCAATCTATGTGATCCTCTAAAAACAATAGAAAGTTTCACTTCTTACACAACCAAACATCGAAGTATCAAACAGATATCTTGTATTTTGACTACAATAAAAAAAAAATTATGAAAATAAAAAGTAGGTAGGTACTCTATCTTTCCAGTGAATTTCGTCATTTACGCCTTAACTAAATGCATCAAAACATGCCGCAGCTTTAAACCGGCATAATGTGAAACATTTGCACCAAAAAATTAAAAAATGTTTGATTGTTCTTTCTTTTACTTTTCAACATATTTTTATTTTAGCACTTATCTCATATTTCTGAAATTTAAAGTTGGCGCCAAAACAGCCCACACGAGGCGCACCAAGTTTGTGGCACCACCGCAAACTACCGGAATGTAAACAAACATGGCTGACAGCTGTGTTCCTAGTTTTTGAAGACAGTCGTAAGGCCTCGTATTTTAGCACCTCCACTTCCTGAATAGCACTTAACTGCGATGTGGTATGGTTTGATTCAACTTATATGATAAAGAAATGACCAGAAAGTTTAATTATTGTATAACCCAAGCGTTACAATTTGCAGCTTTAAAGTGTTGAAGAAGACATATTCTACTGCACTGATGTATTGGGTTGACCGTTAATAACCTGACAAGTGTGAGATTAATAACACACACACACATGCATACCACAGTATGTGACGTATAAACGTTTCATGCTATGTAGAAATTACTCTTGAAATAGTTTAAAAACTTTTCAAGAAGACCCTGAATTTCTAACTATTAAAACCTGTGATATGTCGAAAGCTCGAACAGACATTTCTCAGGGCGAATTAATATTACATTTGTTTTTTCGTACTTGTAAGGTGATGTGGTCTTGCATAGATAACAGTAATATACAGATATATTGTATGAAGGCACAAATAAGCCTGGTACAGTTTCCTATACTATTACAGCCACTTCAGAAGGACAGCATATGAACAGACACCCACCCCCCACCCACACACACACATGTATACAAGGGTATGTGATTCTATATTTGATGTATATATAGGATGTCCAAATTTTTGTAAATAATATAAGCTTGCACATGTTTCGATACAGGTTGCGATATGTACAGTGCAATGGGAATTTGTAGAGTTGTCAACGTGCCTGTATTGTATTTAATCATTTGCTTGTCAGCCATTGACCGATAGTAACCGGGCAAGTCAAAATTTAACCTTGCCGATGTGTATAGAGCCACGCAACACTGAACATTGGTGTGGAATGGGGGGTAGCGATTACGAATTACGTTAAAGTTTCAGAGCAGATTACGACTTTACGCTTTGCAGTTAAATGTACTCTTACAAATTACGTTGATTTTTTGAGAGGCTGCCTACGAATTACGAATCACCAATACATTCAAACCTGCCAAAGTACTAAAATAAATATACAGGTTGCCACATTTACGTATACGTATTATATACGTACTATGGACTAAAAAAATCAAAGGGACCACGATTGCTAGGTAGATGTTTGAATGTACATACTACAGACTATATTCTGACAGTTTGAAATAGATCACTGATTGAGCAAACCTTAACGTTAACCTGTGCGACATTTGAATTTGCATATGTAAGGTCATTGAACGGGTGTGTCAGAAAGGGTAGGGCACCTCGAGCCATATTTAGATCATACTATGTTCTCATCTTTTTCAGATAAAAATATCTCTGCATTGGAAATTTTCGGTCCTCAGGAAAAGCATAAAAGAACGACCACACACACACATCCCTCTAGGTTAATAATATACTAAACTTTATCATTGTAGGCATAACACATACACATAACATAACACGCTTACAAAAAAAACCGTGCCTGGTATTTCATCAGATATAAACCAAAAGTTTATTCGAGTCCAGCGAAAACAAACTAGATATATATAGTCAGCAGATACAGTTTCCTGGTATATGGTGTTTATATGCCATTGGTTAAGTCCCAAAAATGTAGACAATCTAGTATTTTAAAATATAGAGACTGTAGTATTAAAAAAATCCCTAAAATCGAAAATGATTTTTTTAAGTTTAATATTAGTTCCCTTTCATGTTCTATGCTAAAGTATAACGTTGAAAATTCCTATTATTAGGTACATATATATATATATATATAAAACTTTGGTAGTAGAAGGAAATAATGCTGATAGATATTTCTTTTCTGATATATCGTCTATTTCTGTAATATGTAAATCCATTGTTCGCAATGTATTATTACTTTCCTCTCCCTTTCATTAATATTTCTCATGCACTATTTGGATGCGCTTTGTTGATTTTGGACGTGCTAGAACGTTGCGAGTACATAGATAAGGGCATAACATTAGGGATTGGAACGGTCGATAGTTATATTTCTTATTGCCTGAACGTTCTTGAAATTTGACTCAGAAGAATAATACATAAATTCTGCACAACATGCAACGAAAAGAATAACTGATAAATATATATATCTGTCATGTAGCACACGTTTCTTATTCTCTTTTCCGTTTTTCCTCTACTTTTATGTAAAACTCCATACGCACAGAACAAGTTTATCGCAAAAGTTAAACATGTATCTCTTTCTATCCATTAGCTTTGCCATGAACTACTTCATGATAAGAGTGTTAAAACAGTACATCCCAAGTAACATCTAGCGTCAGTGCACAGCAAACTAGTAAGAAATACCCTGATGAAGATGACAACCGGTCATCGAAACGTCGGGTCGCAAAAACAAATGATTGTGATCAAAGAACTTTATGTGTTTCATATTGCCTCGGTAGCTGTGGTACAGCAACTAAAGCAGCCTACTTAACCTAGAATAAGGCAGTAATTTGAGTAAAAAGAAGTAATATAATAATATTAAACTTTAAAAAAACGAACACAAAAAATGTTTCGACTGCCAGGAAGTATTTAGAATTTTTGTGATTGCAGTTTCTGTTTGGCCCTTTGACCTGTCATTTTGCCGGCCAATCTTTCCACCCACGTGATGTCAACCTGCTTTCTAAAGAAACCCGTAGGAAGCCGTGGGTCGATTGGCCACCTTGGCGGGTTGGTTACCCACCATGTAGGCTTGGTTGCCCGCCATGTAAGCTTGGTTGCCCGGTATGTAGGCTTGGTTGCCCGGTATGTAGGCTTGGTTGCCCGCCATGTAGGCTTGGTTGCCCGGTATGTAGGCTTGGTTGCCCGCCATGTAGGCTTGGTTGCCCGCCATGTAGGCTTGGTTGCCCATCACCACCATCTGCTGCTGTCCCTGCCCACGTGCTGCTTCACGGAGGTTCTGGTAGTGCGAAAACACCACAAGGCAGCCATACACCTGTGAAAAAGACACCCATACAGACACGTCAACCCACGTAGACTGTTAAAATGTTCTCATTTTCAGAATGAATGACCCAAATGTCGTCAGAACGTCGGTAGAACGTACTACTATTTTCACGGTTTTCGCGGTGTGCACAATGTATATATATATGTGAAAAATGTCTCTGATTTAGGTCGAATGTGGGTATGTAAGAATCATTTCCTGTCATAAATTTTCTTGATGATGTGATAGAAAAGCTTTCGTCGGGCGAGATTCTGATGCAGCGTTGACCAAACATAAAACAGAAACAGTAATACTTCTGGGTTTTGCGTACACTGGTAACGTGCTCCATAACACCACACACAATGCAAATGAATTCTGATTAAATCATATGAAAGATCTATGTTTTTAAGAGAAAAAGGCGAAGAATTGGACAAAGTTGTAATAGGAGCTCCATAACACCACACACAATGCAAATGGATTCTGATTAAATCATATGAAAGATCTATGTTTGAAAGAAAAAAAGGCGAAGAATTGGACAAAGTTATAATTGCGTCGCCCAACGTAGACCCCTCCCGTAACCCTGGTTCTAGATACGCTTGGACCATCCAAAACCGCGTCTGATCATTCATCTGGATAAATCACGGTTCTAGATAAAACAAAGTCTTACCGTCATAATTAGGAGTGCTCCCCAATAGATCCAGATGAGAGTGAGGCCCGTTTTCGACACATTCCACCCGAAGAATCCTATGGCAGCCTTTGAAACACACAAACTCAAAAGTCAGCCACCAACAACAATACTCCCATACCCGGAAGTAATAAAGAGAAGTATTAACTGTTATTGCATGATACATGTTTAAAATAACAAAGTGCATTTATTCAAGCAGTAATTGTAGCTTACTGATGCTTAAAAACAAACTAGAAAATACTTGGTAAGACTTGCAAACTATCGCAAATTCAAATGTTTACCTTACTTCTTACTCAAGTACTTTTATATACGTGTATTTGGTCTGACAGGAGTCTAAAGCCCTCCTATTATAAAATTGCAACATGGTGACAGACGTCAACAAATCATATCTTTTACCAGGTCAGAGGTCTGTGTTTGGAACGGAAAAAAGAAGAGAAGGTAACGTAGCAAAATAATATGTTTTCCCTCGGCAATATAACAAAAGTAAACAATAGATGACACACCAAGCGATTGATGATTGTAACTTCTACATCTGTCAAATAGATGTAGATGGCCAGGGCCGCAATAGTGCAGATGATGGTGACGATCACCCAGGCCAAAAGCAGCGGGCGTATTGCCTGTCAACGGGTATGCTGTAAAGTCCCTGTCACACACCCGGAACATTCTCACTACCAGTGTGTCTGTCGTCACGTCAACTACATGTAATAGTAAATATGGCAACACTGTCTAATGTTCAATGTAACTTGAACATATTAGTATGGTACGTAGTTATGTTGATTTTACTGTAGTTGAAGTTTTCCTGTAAATCTCGGCGCCGGCCATTCAGCTAAGGCTTCAAGGCCGTTTTGTTATGTTTTAACAATAAACCAATCACTACTATCACTAATACCAAGCAACCAAGTTTGGCTAAAGTCCGGGGGCAGTCTTACCAGATTAAAGCCACGCCTCTACTAATCCAATTTATTTCAAATTTGGTCCCCAAACACATAATTATTAAAATGTGGCACTGATGAACTACTCCCGAACACCAACCAACCACCGGTCAACCCGGTCACACCCTTGTGTTATTATTTTCAAAAAATATTTTAAAACACTAGGCTAACGCAGCCGACTTCACAGAAAACCAGCCAACTACAGCCGACCTTACATCTAATGATGGTTGAGGGTGTTTGGGCGGCTATATTTGGTTATGCGGGGCTTTCGACTCTCACGCTTCCTGTTATTAACGGAAAGTTACCAGCCAATCACATCGCCGCCAGATTGTCAATAGGCAATCTGATTAGCTAGATGCTTTCCCTCCTACAACAGCATACGTAAGGGGGTGCCTGATTGGCTGACGGTCCGCAATTTTGGACAAGGCCGCTGGTTGATTATGCACAAAGCGGCAGGACTATCTTGTGATGATATTATTGATACTAGTAAGGGTGGTGGGTTCTTTAACGTGCTGTTATGTTCCTTCCCCAAACACGAAAGCTTATACTAACACTAACCCCTACGAAGGAATAAGTTAGTACCCTTTCCAAAATCATGCAAGTCGGCTGAGGCTTTAAACTACCCGTCGGGGCATAGGTTGGGAAATGTTACCGTAGTTTTACCTTGACTACTGCAATGATGAGCAGAATATGGGTGCCGAGGCTCACGGCATAGACAGCCAGGAGGGCTCTGCCGATCGGCGCTAGAGAAATAAAAACAATAACAGTAATTAACAATTCAGGCACATTACAAACATGTCTGTAGGGCTGTCTGCAGTTCATAGGTGTCCTGGTAGGCAGCTTTGTTACATATTAGAACGTCAAGATTCATTTGCAAGGGGCTGAGCTCTCGGGTGGGCGAGAGATATTAAACAAACAGTTCATTTTAAATTCCTTTTTCTTTCATTGCGCACCTAGCTTCGGTGGCTAAACGGAAACACTAGAACTCAGTATGGTACGTGCTGACTCAAAAATCCTGAAAAAAGGTAAGCCAGCATTTTTTGCAGGCTTGCTGTAGAGCTTTTTATTTCTTTTTGTAAAACTGCAAATGAGCAATACCAGCTTCGCATTCCTGTTGTTTAGCTGCTTTTTTTTGGGGGGGGGTCTTTATTAGAACAGGCGAAAATCAATGCGACGTTTGTAATCCATAAATATTAAGAGTACTAGTAGTCTGGCATTGCTAACAGAAGTAACTGGTGTTAAATGTATGTAATTACCAAAGCTGATCGAAAACACCCCTACCCCCTTTAATTATAAGTGTACACAAAATTTTGTAAAAGTCACTTACTCAAGGACGTGGCGTTATAGCCTAGTCCAATCAGGGATAAAATCTGTGGGGAATAAAAGTTACGCCATTATAAACTTGAGCTAGTAGTTAACCAGCATGTACCTACATCAAGATGTGAAGTCTTTTTCCTTACTTCTTTTTTTTACCATGTTGAACTAGTTGTCCTTCATTGTAACATGCACAGTTGTCCCTTATGTATAGGGCGCCAATGGTGATGGAACAAAATGAGACTGATCTCATTGTCCCTACCATATCCCTTGAAGCATTAACCCTACCTAGACCGGGGGGGGGGCTAAAAGTGCCCGCGGCAACTTTGATGTCACCTAGCGTCTGAACGGCTAGCCGTAGAACGACCAAACTTGGTGACTTTTCCTAAAATATTGTTGGCAACAATTCTCTATCATTGGAATAAGATAATAATTTTTTGTGTTGCCATGGCAACGGGTTTCTGACAGGCATTTTTTGCTAAATTTAGTACTTTTTGTTTCAACAATAGAATTTTATGGGTTTTATGTCAAGTTACTCATGGTTTCTAATATTAATAACCTCCCATATAATTTTATGTAAATTTTATCATTAAATATGCATAATTTATGCTAATTTTATGACGTCATTGGCCAAAATCCAAGATGGTGGACCATATCATTAGAACAGGTATATACGGTTATTTCATTAAAATTCATCAATACTTCCATTTCTTTTACAAAAAAGTTTAATAG
>NW_017803959.1:57746-74769 GCF_001625305.1 Branchiostoma belcheri | reverse complement strand
CTGTATATTAGCAACGTTTTGGTGGCCCCTTTGATTTTTAGTCAATAGTACGTATACGTAAATGTGGCAACCTGTATATTAGTACTTTGGCAGGTTAAATGCATTGGTGTTTTAAGGCATTACTCGGTCTGACAGGATCATGAATTGTACAACTTCTAAACAATGTATTTATTGTTTGTTTTCAAACCCTAGGTGTTTGACGTCTGCTACTAGCAAATGTACAGATAAGGTAATAGCAAATAGGATGATCAATTCAGCAGTGTATGATCGATTCAGTTGTTCAAGGTTAGATTCAAGAATGCACAATACCAGTAACAGTTTGAAGGGATTCAAACGTAACAATGATAACATAACAACGATTTAAAAATACCCTAATAGTGTCTTTCTGGTAGGTTCAATGTATTAAAAGTACATATTTGCAGTACACGTAACACAGTTGAAGTGATTTTCGACCGGTAGGTCAAAATTACACACTTCATTGAACACAGACACAAACGGAATTTTCCACGCCATTGTTTAAGTGGTTCGTACGTCAGCAAACTTCCGTGGGGGCCGTCATGCCCTTTGTCGTAAGGCGTAATCAGGCCTTTTTAGACTTCGTATTTCGTAGGCAGCCTCTCCAAAAGTCAACGTAATTCGTGTTAATAGTACATCAACTGCAAAGCGTAAAGTCGTAATCAGCTCTGAGCCTTTAACGTAATTTGTAATCACTACCCCCCATACCCCCCATTCCACACCAATGTTCAGTGTTGCGTGGCTCTATACACATCAGCAAGGTTAAATCACATGTGTGTGTGTGTGGGGGGGGGGGTCTGTTCATAAGCTGTCCTTCTGAAGTGGCTGTAATAGTATAGGAAACTGTACCAGGCTTTTTTGTGCCTTCATACAATATTACTGTTATCTACGCAAGACCACATCATCTTACAAGTCAGAAAAACAAATGCAATTCCCCCTGAGAAATGTCTGTTCGAGCTTTCGACGTATCACATGTTTTAATTGTTAGAAGTTAATGGTCTTGTTGCAAAGTTTTTAAATATAAAACATAGCCTATTTCCTTAGTAATTTCTACATAGCATGAAACGTTTCTACGTCACATACTGTTGTATACATGTGTGTGTGTTATTAACCCGGCAAATCTCACACTTGACAGGTTATTAACGGTCAACTCAGTACATCAGTGCAGTAGAATATGTCTTCTTCAACACTTTAAAGCTGCAAATTGTAACGTTAGGGCGATACAAAAAGTAAACTTTCTGGTCATTTCTTTACAATATAAGTTAAATCAAACCATACCCCATCGCAATTAAGTGCTATTCAGGAAGTGGAGGTGTCAAAATACGAGGCCTTACGACTGTGTTTAAAAACTAGGAACACAGCTGTCAGCCATGTTTGTTTACATTCCGGTTTCCAGTGGTGCCACAAACTGAGTGCGCCTCGTCTCGGTTGTTTTGGCGCCAACTTTATATGTCAGAAATATGAGATAAGTGCTAAAATAAAAATATGTTAAACTTAAAAAAGGACAATCGCCCAATTTTTTTTAATTTTTTTTAATTTAAATTGAAATATTTCAATTTTTGGTGCAAATCTATTAATATCGCATAATGACGGTTTAAAGTTGTGGCATGTTTTGTTGCATTTGATAAACGCGTAAATGAGGAAATTCACTGGAAAGATAGAGTACCTGCCTACTTTTTATTTTCATAATTATTTTATTGTAGTCAAAATACAAGATACCTGTTTAATACTTCAAATTTTGGCTTTTGTAACTTCTTCATGACCACTAACAGTAATACAAAGAAGTGAAACTTTGCATTTTTAGAGGATCACCTAGATTGCCAATTTAACCTTAAATTCTACCAAAATTATGTACATTTTTCGAAAGTTTGCTATCATTAGAGTAATTTGGCATGTTGGTTCAAGCGTCGTGTTGGAATTTGAATTAAAAGTGGACGATTGAGAAACAAAATAAGCCGGCAACCAGTCTATCATGCAGCTTGGGATGCATTTCGAACAACAGCGGGCAGCAGGCTTTTTTTTTCATTTAGGGACCATGCATACCAACAGAGCTAATAATGTGCAAAAACATGATGATCGTATTGTGGCATAACACAGTATGTAGCCTATAGGGATGTAAATAGTTAAGGGTCTCAAAATTAAAAAAAAATTCTATGCTTTAAAAATACTAGATGGCTGCACATTCAAGCTACACAAATTGAATATGTTGGTGTCCAGGGAAATGTGGAAACATTAAGAACATGATTTTTACATTAACAAGAAGAAGGAATAAACTTTTTTAATAATAAACAAAAAGTGAGGGGACAAAACCTCGTTTTACAGTCAACATGTTTTTATTTCTGTTTTAAACCTGTATTCACGAAATGTGGCGGTTAATAAAGTTGCAATAGTGTGGAAGCCTGGTATCACTACAGCCACGCTCAAGGATGTAGCGTCACTTCTATAGTTACATAGCAGTGCGGAACAGTAGACAATTTCTTATTTGTTTGTTCTTTTTTTTTAATTTTCAATCAGATGAAACTTTATGCTGGCGTGGAAGTCATCGATAACAGTTACTTGGCCTAGCCATGGACTAACATTATCCAAAACTGAAAAAAATCTTATTCTTCACATTCATTTCACATTCGTATCCGACCATTCCAATTGAGGCCTTATACAGTATCATAGTATATACACAAATACATAAAAGTGACCAACAATGAAAGACTATACACAGAATATCCTGGTATGTTGACATGCTTATGTCTGTACCCCACCAAATATTGAAACTTAAGTATCATAGAAAATCTTAAATTCCCTACTATTTTTTTATTCCAAAACAACAGTACAATTCTTAAACATTGATGGTTTATGCGATTTTTACATACATGTATAAAAAAAGCTTGAGTATAGACTACGATTACTAGTACACACCTTCCATGCTAAGCGGTCAATTTCTCTAATATGCTATATCATATTTGTTTTATGTATAGTTACTTTCCTTTACCTACCATCAATATATTTGTCACATCTACACACCGATTAGTTACCCATAAAATATTATAATGCAAGTCATGTTGACAAATATTTTCCTATATGGACACGTTCAAACTACATGTAAATCGGTAGATCAATCCTAGTTGTCAATTTAAACTAGCGATTAAGGCAATAGGATAACACTATGAGGCTCAGGTGCTATAGGTTGGCAGCCAGGTTAGGGTTGGTTGCCTGCCAATTAAGTAACTGGAAGTAAGGACAGTCCGAATGAATAAGGCCCAAAAGTGTACTTGCGTCGTTTGATTTTTGGCCATAATCCTACTGAGGACCTGTCATATATAATGGATTGCGTGTTCCCCTTGGTCGGTTGGTAGCGGTGGGTTGATTAGCCCCCTTGGTGGGTTGGTTATCCTCCATGCTAGGTTGGTTGGCCGCCATGTTGGGTTGGTTGGCGGCACCCGGTTGGTGGCCATGTTGGGTTGGTTGTCCGCCATGTTGGGTTGGTTGTCCGCCATGTTGGGTTGGTTGTCCGCCATGTTGGGTTGGTTGTCTGCCATGTTGGGTTGGTTGTCCGCCATGTTGGGTTGGTTGGCCGCCATGTTGGGTTGGTTGTCCGCCATGTTGGGTTGGTTGTCCGCCATGTTGGGTTGGTTGTCCGCCATGTTGGGTTGGTTGACCGCCATGTTGGGTTGGTTGGCCGCCATGTTGGGTTTGTTGCCCGCCCTGTAGGGTTGGTTGCCCGCCATGTAGGGTTTGGTTGCCCGCTATGTAGGTTTGGTTGCCTGTCATGTAGGTTTGGTTGCCCGCTATGTAGGGTTGGGTACCCGCTATGTGGGGTTGGTTACCCACTATGTAGGGTTGGGTACCCGCTATGTAGGGTTAGTTACCCGCTATGTAGGTTTGGTTGCCCGCCACGTAGGGTTGGTTGCCCATCGGTACCATTTGAGGTTGTCCCTGTCCACGTGCTTCGTCACGGAGGTTCTGGTAGTGCGAAAACACCACAAGGCAGCCATACACCTACAAGATGGGCACACAAACACATCACCAAGGATAAATTTGTAGCAATGGGCCCTTTTTGTAAATGGCAGACCCACGTATGATGCCTCACGTGACCTTACTGGCACGTGAAACCATCCGTGAGTCTGTACACATCAGGGCAACCGTACAATTAAAATCGTAAGTACAGAAACACAATCATATATACATACTATATATACATACTATATATTCATACTATATACATGTATATATACATACTATATATATACATACTATATATATATATATATATATATATATATATATATATATATATATATATATATATATNCAAGCTGGACTGTCGAGTAATCCTCGTGTGAAGAGACTGTGGTTTAGGCTACGGGTGCCAATGCGAAGGCGTGTGAGGTGTACACAGGCAAGACGAGGACCATGGCTAAAGTATTTGAACTTAACAGGCCGAATGGTTTTGAGGAGAGCGGTTCGAAAATGACAGTAGTTTAAAGAACGAGTTGACAAATCAAGATTATTCCAATGGTGTGTCGAGTACGGAACAAAAGACTTAGCAAAACGATTGGTTGAGTAACTAGGAGATCTTAAGTTCATCTTGTTGCGTAGGTCATATGTACATGATGAAAAAATGGCCGCGGGTAATATTTCAGACAAGTAGTTGCGAGTTAAACCATGAACGATTCTGTGAAACAAACAAAGTCGATGAACATGTCGTCTATCTGATAATGATTCCCACCCGAGTTCGTGCCTAGTTGACAGGTAAGACGAACCCTTAGTGGCACCTCTGGAAATCACTCTTCGTAACTGTTTGCAACAAACACGCACCTCTCAAAAAGTTCAGGGTGAGGGGAGAGGACTGTCCGCCGTGGCTCACACAAGACATACGTGAGCTAATGTCACTTCGTGACGAAGCAAGACACACAGCTGAGTCGACCCAGAGGCCAACTGACTGGGAAACATACAGAAGGTTGCGTAATCACACTAAGCGCCTAATCATCTCGAGTAAGCGAACTTACCTGACTGATGAAATCAACAACGGCAATGTTAATAGCATGTGGAAATCACTCAAGTCTTTACTAGGGAGGAACAAGTCATCCTGTATTTCATGTCTTAAAGATGACAACGGAGATGTGTGTTCCTCACCACCTGAAATTGCCCATAAACTGAACGAGTATTTTGGTACAGTTGCTGAAAAGCTCGCACTCAGTATCAACAAGGGGACATCACTCCTCCGCCCGTTACAGTTCGTGCAACGTTGTCTGGCTCGTTTTACTTTCAGTCAAGTATCAGTTGAGTTCGTACAACATGAACTCCTGAAAACGGACAAAGCTGTGGGTCTAGATCACCTGAACAACAGACTGCTCAAGTCAGCAGCCGAGATCATCGCACCCTCTCTGACGAAAATATTCAATGAATCGCTGCTCAGAAGTGAGTTCCCAGAGGACTGGAAGAAGGCACGCCTATCGCCTATACACAAAGCAGGGGATAGAGCTGCGCCAAATAACTATAGACCTGTCAGCATACTACCTGCTGTCTCAAAGATATTGGAAAGGGCGGTACATACTCAACTGTACAACTATTTGTCAGTAAACAGTATTCTTACAGAGGCCCAGTCTGGGTTTAGGCCAGGCCATTCCACACAATCTGCGGCCCACCTACTAACAGAGAAGTGGTTTAATGCCATGAACACTGGTCAGCTGACAGGGGCGGTTTTTATTGACCTCTCCAAAGCGTTTGATACGCTCATAGAACGTGAGTTGGGGAAATTGCAAAGGTTGCAGAACCGAGCTGGCAAGCTGATTCTACGAGCCCCGTATCTAACTCCATCAGCCGAAGTCCACCGACGTCTGGGCTGGATGGACGTAAAGTCAATCCACAAACATCACAAAGCCCTCCTACTACATAAGGCCCTGAACAACCAACTACCGCCGTACATGCGCCGGATTTTCACATACTGTAGGGATAGAGCGACCAGAAGCACCAGACAAAGCGCGACTGATCTCCTTGCGGTACCGATGCCATTAAGAGAAATATACCGGAGATCCCTAGCCTACTCTGGCTCTCTTGTATGGAACGCTCTTCCGCAGCATGTTAGAGCAGCACCTACTCTTAGAACCTTTAAAAGACTGCTAGTATCGTAACTGACTTTGACGATACTGGACACAACTGGATTTTGGACACAACGACTTATGAGTTATTTATTAGTTATTGCCATTTTGTTTATTTATTTACTTTGTGTGAGTTACCTTATGTATAAAAAATATTACTTTGTTTTCATTTGTGAGCAAGTAGTATTTATGTTATGACCCCCTGACACTCCTCCACGCTCGACCTCTATGAAAAGCGGCCGAAATAGCGGCCGATTAGAGCATGTAACACTGTTACAGATCGAGTTGAAATAAAGGCTCAAACAAACAAAAAAAAGATATCTTGTATTTTGACTACAATAAAAAAAATTATGAAAACAAAAGGTAGGCAGGTACTCTATCTTTCCAGTGAAGTTCGTCATTTACGCCTTTACTAAGTGCATCAAAACATGCCACAGCTTTAAACCGGCATAATGTGAAACATTTGCACCAAAAAATTAAAAAATGTTTGATTGTTCTTTCTTATACTTTTCAACATATTTTTATTTTAGCACTTATCTCATATTTCTGAAATTTAAAGTTGGAGCCAAAACAGCCCACACGAGGCGCACCAAGTTTGTGGCACCACCGCAAACTACCGGAATTTAAACAAACATGGCTGACAGCTGTGTTCCTAGTTTTTGAACACAGTCGTAAGGCCTCGTATTTTAGCACCTCCACTTCCTGAATAGCACTTAACTGCGATGTGGTATGGTTTGATTCAACTTATATGGTAAAGAAATGACCAGAAAGTTTAATTATTGTATAACCCAATCGTTACAATTTGCAGCTTTAAAGTGTTGAAGAAGACATATTCTACTGCACTGATGTACTGAGTTGACCGTTAATAACCTGACAAGTGTGAGATTAATAACACACACACACATGCATACCACAGTATGTGACGTATAAACGTTTCATGCTATGTAGAAATTACTAATGTAATAGTTTAAAAACTTTTCAAGAAGACCCTGAATTTCTAACTATTAAAACCTGTGATATGTCGAAAGCTCGAACAGACATTTCTCAGGGCGAATTAATATTACATTTGTTTTTTCGTACTTGTAAGGTGATGTGGTCTTGCGTAGATAACAGTAATATACAGATATATTGTATGAAGGCACAAATAAGCCAGGTACAGTTTCCTATACTATTACAGCCACTTCAGAAGGACAGCTTATGAACAGACCCCCCCCACACACACACACACATGTATACAAGGGTATGTGACGGATTCTATATTTGATGTATATGTAGGATGTCCAATTTTTTGTAAATAATATAAGCTTGCACATGTTTCGATACAGGTTGCGATATGTACAGTGCAATGGGATTTTGTAGAGTTGTCAACGTGCCTGTATTGTATTTAATCATTTGCTTGTCAGCCATTGACCGATAGTAACCGGGCAAGTCAAAATTTAACCTTGCCAATGTGTATAGAGCCACGCAACACTGGACATTGGTGTGGAATGGGGGTAGCGATTACGAATTACGTTAAAGTTTCAGAGCAGATTGCGACTTTACGCTTTGCAGTTAAATGTACTCTTACGAATTACGTTGAATTTTGGAGAGGCTGCCTACGAATTACGAATCACCAATACATTCAAACCTGCCAAAGTACTAATATACAGGTTGCCACATTTACGTATACGTATTATATACGTACTATGGACTAAAAAAAATCAAAGGGACCACGATTGCTAGGTAGATGTTTGAATGTACATACTACAGAATATATTCTGACAGTTTGAAATAGATCATTGATTGAGCAAACCTTAACGTTAACCTGTGCGACATTTGAATTTGCATATGTAAGGTCATCAAACGGGTGTGTCAGCACCTCGAGCCATATTTAGATCATACTATGTTCTCATCTTTTTCAGATAAAAATATCTCTGCATTGGAAATTTTTTGGTCCTCAGGAAAAGCATAAAAGAACGACCACACACACACATCCCTCTAGGTTAATAATATACTAAACTTTATCATTGTAGGCATAACACATACACATAACATAACACGCTTACATAAAAAACCGTGCCTGGTATTTCATCAGATATAAAACAAAAGTTTATTCGAGTCCAGCGAAAACAAACTAGATATATATAGTCAGCAGATACAGTTTCCTGGTATATTGTGTTTATATGCCATTGGTTAAGTCCCAAAAATGTAGACAATCTAGTATTTTAGAATATAGAGACTGTAGTATTTAAAAAATCCCTAAAATCGAAAATGATTTTTTTAGTTTAATATTAGTTCCCTTTCATGTTCTATGCTAAAGTATAACGTTGAAAATTCCTATTATTAGGTACATGTATATATATATATAAAACTTTGGTAGTAGAAGTAAATAATGCTGATAGATATTTCTTTTCTGATATATCGTCTATTTCTGTAATATGTAAATCCATTGTTCGCAATGTATTATTACTTTCCTCTCCCTTTCATTAATATTTCTCATGCACTATTTGGATGCGCTTTGTTGATTTTGGACGTGCTAGAACGTTGCAAGTACATAGATAAGGGCCTAACATTAGGGATTGGAACGGTCGATAGTTATATTTCTTATTGCCTGAACGTTCTTGAAATTTGACTCAGAAGAATAATACATAAATTCTGCAATAACTGAATAACTGATAAATGTGGTTTTCAGCGGTGCGTGGCCCAGATCAAAATTCAATCCAGATTGGCACAACTTGTGCACGCAGCTTAATCGTGACCGGCCCGAAATCTAACACATATGGGGACACATCCTCGATAAGGTAACGCACTCTGATTGGCCGAGTTGACATGGTCTCACAAACAAACAAATACGGGCAGTGGGAATCATTCATTCCACCCAGATCACACGTAGTAGATCGATCACACGAAAGCTCGCTCGTCTGATCACACTCTGGATATTTCTTCTCAAAATTTTTCATCTTCGCTCTGAATCTTCGGACTGAGACACCATGCGCCCGCCGCCCCACGTGGAGCCCTCTCGCCGATGCTTCCACGAACAGCGAACGGCGTGCTCTACCCTCCGCCGCGAAAGACCTTTCCCAAGTCTGAATCTTCGGACTGAGACACCGTGCCCCCGCCGCGCCACGTGGAGCCCTCACCGCTGCGTCCACGAACTGCGAACGCCGTGCTCTACCCTCCGGAGGACCTTTCCCAAGTCGCGTCGCAACTGCTGCGGCTGATCGTACCGGAGCGTACTGGACAGAACGCTGTGGCCCGTGTAGAGCCTCCGGCCAGGAGTTCACCGACCTTTTGCGTCCTTGCTTGCGGTGAGTCTGTCATCTACTAGTAATACTTATTTGTCAGCATGGACAGCGCCTTCATCACGGGTCACTCCTTCGTTTGCCGACTAGAGTCCTTTATACGGACCCATACTACTACACAGTCCGGCCGAGCGGTGGCCCCTGATTTCTGGTTGTCAGAAGTAACTGTTGACTTCCACGGCATTCCTGGTTGCACAATCCCGCGATACAGATCTCGGCTACTCCCGTACATTAGAGACTTCCCTTCTGACATTGTGTATATTAAACTGGGTCAAAACGACTTGTGTCATGCGGACCTCTCCCCTCACCAAATTGCGCAAAACCTGGCGGACCTTGCATTCTCTATTCAATGCATCCCAGCTGTAAAATCTATCACTCGTAGCTCCGGGTTTAGAAGCGAAAAGACATTTTGCACAAGCAAAAAGGAGCTTTTGCTGGGAAAGCAGGAAGCCAACCCACCAGGGTGGCCTGTCTCGCCTGTTGCCATGACAACAGAGTGATCTGTTTGAGATCCTCTTCACAGAGGCTGTTCCCAATTAGACCGTACCGCGTGGTGTCACTCTGAGCTAGCACGCGGTCAGTTTACGTTCAAGTCCAAGTTCGGTACGCAATTAAATGGTTGTGTTTGTCACTTCCGTGCCGCGTGGTGTCACTCTGAGCTAACACGCGGTCCGGACAGGTCGTGTACGCCAGACCTTCCTACAAATCTCTCCACTAAACCCTCTCCGACTTACACGAAATTCCCTCCCAACCCACCCAATATTTCCACCCTTAATTACAAACATATTTCTGTAGATAAAAGAATATATTTTACGGGCTTACCCGGTTTACCCTGTTACCCGATAGCCTTTTAGTTAAATTATTTTATCACTTCCGTCATGCGCTCGCCACCCGCTCATGGCGTCATTCCTTACACCGAATAGCTCATTTGGCTGGTGTAGCTATTTCAGTTGTTCTACCGACTGACTATCGGTTATTTTATCACTGAATAGCCCGTTTGGCTGGTGTAGCTAATTCAATTGTTTTACCGACTGACTATCGGTTATTTTATCACTGAATAGCCCGTTTGGCTGGTGTAGCTAATTCAATTGTTTTGCCGATTGACTATCGGTTATTTTATCACTGAATAGCCCGTTTGGCTGGTGTAGCTAATTCAATTGTTTTACCGACTGACTATCGGTTATTTTATCACTGAATAGCTCGTTTGGCTGGTGTAGCTATTTCAGCTCTCAAATGTAGCTATTGAGTTTCTTGGCTTTATCCCGCGATACCGTACTAAAGTACTACCAAAGCTCAGGGCCTCCTTTCCTCACATAGTTTTTGTCGAACTCGCACATAACGTCTTCTGCAAACCGTATGCGCCCCCCCCCCAACACGCGAGATTTCCAGGCCGCGCTCGCGTTAACGAGTTCAGTCAAACTTTGCCCCCTCTCATTGATTCTATTTTCTCTGGCCCCACTTTCACCGGCCTTGTAACTAACTATACCCGAATTTCCATCTAATCTTGCCTGCTGGCAGGGTTTTAATTGGCTGTGTATGTATGTACATGTATACCTATTCTTAAAACCTTATTTGTGTCGCATTTTTGCTCCATGTTGGCCCCTTTTCTGCTCACAATCTTAGTGAGCTTTTGGTGGTTTTTAGTTCTCAGCTTGTAATGTCGCTTATGTGATTACATATTTCTCAACATCATGACCACGTATATATATAACTGCTGTATACTGTTGACCGGATAGATAAATCCCATGGGGATTTTTCTTACGTATGTCGTCATCACAATGTCAATTCTATTCATGTGTAATAATTTACTTTTAATTCAAGTTCAAGTTCATACTCAAGTTTACGTTCAAGTCCAAGTTCAGTACGCAATTAAATGGTTGTGTTTCCGCCAAACATGAAATCCGTATCCGCTTTCTACCTTGTGTTTTTCCTTGACTTATTTGACTGGGACTCGCTTAGCGTAAAACTGATTTTTGTGCCGGGACAAAAAATCATATGAAAGATCTATGTTTGAAAGAAAAAAAGGCGAAGAATTGGACAAAGTTATAATTGCGTACCCCAACGTAGACCCCCCCCCGTAACCCTGGTTCTAGATACGCTTGGACCATCCAAAACCGCGTCTGATCATTCATCTGGATAAATCACGGTTCTAGATACAACAAAGTCTTACCGTCATACATAGGAGTGCTCCCCAATAGATCCAGATGAGAGTAAGGCCCGTTTTCAATGCATTGAACAGGAAGACTCCTCCGATATACTGCTCCGGGCCATTGGCAACCTTTGAAACACACAAACTCAAACGTCATCCACCAAAAACAATACTCCCATACCCGGAAGTAATAAAGAAAAGTATTAACTGTATTGGAAGATGTTTGCTAGATGTATGCTAGATGTTTGAAAAAACAAAGTGCACAATTTATTCAAGCAGTAATTGTAGCTTACGGGTGGCTTATAAACAAACTAGAAATGTAACATTTGCAAAGCAAATGCATTATGTTTACCTTTGCATATGGTCTGCTCTGTTAATTCTTACTCAAATACATTCATATGCATGCATTTGGTCAGACAGCGGTATATATCCCTCCTCCTATAAGATTGCAACATTATGTGACCCAACACAATTCACCATGTTGAAAGACGTCCACAAATCATGTCTTTCGCCAGTTCGGTAAGCGTTTGGAACGAAAAGAGGAGAAAAGGTATCGTAGCAAAAACAATATGTTTTCTCTAGGCAATATAACAAAAGTAAACAATAGATGACACACCAAGCGATTGATGATTTTAACGTCTACATCTGTCACATAGATGTAGATGGCCAGGGCCGCCACAGTGCAGATGATGGTGATGATCACCCAGGTCAAAAGCAGCGGACGTATTGCCTGTCAAAGAGTGAAGGGTATGCTGTAAAGGCCCTGTCACACACCCGGAACATTCTCATAACCAGTGTGTCTAGTGTCACGTCAAGTACATGTAATAGTAAATATGGCAACACTGTCTAATGTTTAATGTAACGTGAACATATTAGTTTGGTAGTTATGTTGATTTTACTGTAGTTGAATTTTTCCTGTAAATCTCGGCGCCGGCCGGTCCCATTAAGCTATGGCTTCAAGGCCGTTTTGTTATGTTTTAACAATAAACCAATCACTACTACAAATGTATCACTAATACCAAGCAACCAAGTTTGGCTAAAGTCCGGGAGCAGTCTTACAAGATTAAAGCCACGCCTCCCTTTCTCTACTAATCCAATTTATTTCAAACACATAATTATTAAAAATGGCAGTGATGAACTACTCCCGAACACCAACCAACCACCGGTCAACCCGGTCACACCCTTGTGAGCACTAGGCTAACGCAGCCAAGCTCACAGAAAACCAGCCAACTACAGCCGACATTACTTCCAATGATGGTTGAGGGTGTTTGGGCGGCTATATTTGGCTGAGTGGCTTTCGGTTCTCACGCTTCCTGTTATTGAAGGAAAGTTACCAGCCAATTACATCACCGCCTGCTGTCAATAGGCCATCTGATTGGCTAGATGCTTTCCCTCCTACAACAGTAAACGTAAGGGGGTGCCTGGTTGGCTGACGGTCCGCAATTTTTGACAAGGCCGCTGTTTGATTATGCACAAAGCGGTAGGACTATCTTGTGATGATATTATTGATACTGGTAAGTGTGGTGGGTTCTTTAACGTGCTGTTATGTTCTTTCCCCAAACACTAAAGCTTATACTGACACCAACCCCTACGAAGGAACAATCTTACTCTTTCCAAAACCATGCAAGTCGGCTTAGCCTTTAAACTACCGTCAGGGCATAGGTTGGGAAATGTCACCGTAGTTTTACCTTGACTACTGCAATGATGAGCAGAATATGGGTGCCGAGGCTCACGACATAGACGGCAAGGAGGGCTTTGCCGGCCGGCGCTAGAGAAATCAAAACAATAACAGTAATTAACAATTCAGGCACATTACATACATGTCTGTAGGGCTGTCTGCAGTTCATAGGTGTCCTGGTAGGCAGCCTTGTTACATATTAGAACGTCACAATTTATTTCCAAGGGGCCTAGCTGAGCTCTCGGGTGGGCGAGAAATATTAAACAAACAGTTCATTTCAAACTCTTTTTTTTTTCATTGCGCACCTAGTTTTGGTGGCTAAACAGAACACTAGAACTCAGGACGGTACGTGCTGACTCAAAAATCCTGAAAAAAGCTAAGCCAGCATTGGCAGGCTTGCTTTAGAATTTTTTATATCGTTTTATCGTTTTCGTGTAAAACTGCAAATAAGCAATACCAGCTTTGCATTCCTGTAGCTGCTTTTTGGGGGGGGGGTGTCTTTAGAACAGGCGAAAATCAATGCGCTGGCGGCGGTTGTAATCCATAAATATTAAGAGTACTAGTAGTGTGGCCTTGCTTACGGAAGAAATCGGTGTTAAATATATGTTATTACCAAAGCTGCTCGAAAACGCCCCTACCCCCATTAAGTATAAATGTACACAAAATTTTGTAAAAGTCACTTACTCGAGGACGTTGCGTTATAGCCTAGTCCAATCAGGGATAAAATCTGTGGGAAAAAAGTTACGCCATTATAAACTTGAGCTAGTAGTTAACAAGCATGTACCTATATCAAGATGTGAAGTCTTATTCCTTACCTCCTTTTTTACCATGTTGAACTAGTTGTCCTTCATTGTAACATGCACAGTTGTCCCTTATCTATAGGTCGCCAATGGTGATGGAACGCGCTAACAAAATGAGACTGGTCCCATTGCCCATACCATCTCCTTTGAAGCATTAATAGAAAACTACTAGTACTTAGTATGGACGGACATATAGCCACAATGTTAGAACCACTCATCGCTATGCTTTCAGTTTGACTGCTATTTGTGATGGAAAGTCAGGTACAATCGGCACCTCTATACCCCTATAGTCCCCAAAACTGTTTGTCTACCTTCCACCTTTTTGATCGTCAATCCACTGTTTTCGATTCGTTACCTTAAAGATCTTACCGTTTAAAGTTACCTTCAAGCTTAAACCAAGGAGTGTTTTTTTACTTAATGATATAATTACCACTTTTGGAATAGAAGCCTTCTTTAACCATCGAGCAGTGGTCTTTGCCTACGTCATAATCACGTGGGTGCAATTATAGTATGGTATGGTATCAAGTTGATATCAAGAAAACCAATTTTTTTCCTGAGCAATTTGATTTGAGACAATTGTGTTTTTATTTTTGACTTACAATCCAGATGACTGCGACCACGATGGAGCCGGCCTTGACGTCACAGCCACAACAGGAGCAGCTTCGCTTCAATATCGCCATCCTGAACTACGTCACCTGGCGATAGTAAAACAAACAGAAAAACAGGAGTTCCACTACAGTCTCATAACCAGCCGTTAGAGAGCGCTTAAAATCTTTTTGAGGTCTTATCAAGACCTACCCACCTACCGAATATCAGGACATTGTACCCAAGCCTTCTCGAGTTATTGTGTATTTTTATGGGTTCACCACACCACGAAGTGGTGGTGAACCCATATTGCTTTTTCTGATGTTTCTTCTCCTTCTCCTTCTCCTTCTTCTTCTTCTTCTTCTCCTGCCATTTTTTAAATGGATTCAGCTTCTTCATTTTAGGGCCTAAGGTCCTGGAATTTGGTATGGAGGTACAGTGGGCAAATACCCCTAGGCGTTTTTTAATTTTTTGTGATACAAGCTTTTACAATCGTTTTATTTGCTTTTTTAGCGGTCCCCATAGGAAAGTACTGTCGGGGCGTACGCGCGTGACGTAATAAGAAAGGAATTCGGCGGTATGCCCATATATGGGCAAGCAAGCATGAACCTGACCAATCTATTCTTCTTGCTGATTGGCTGTTGGATTTGATTGGATTAACTCGATTAACACCTGTTCAAAGCCATTCCATTTTGACAGTATGAACTCAAGTGTTTTGGTAGGTACAGCACAGGCCACGAAATACGCATCGATTTTCGAGGGACGTTCTGCGGGAGAGTGCAGGACGCTGTGCGGGACTTCCCTCGGGAGAGTGCGGGACGTCCTCCGGGAGAGTGCGATACGTTCTGCGGGAGAGTGCGGTACGTCCAGCGGGAGAGTGCGGTACGTTCTGCGGGAGCCAGACATTTTGCTCTTCTCTGTTGGAACAACGCAAGTTGGAGGTCAATGACCTGCGCCCGGCGTGTAAACAAAAAAGTTACGCGGTACGTAATGTGCATCGTCGGCGCGCGCGCCACGGTATCAACAATTTTCTGCAATCTTTACCAACTAGTATTATCAAGGTTCTGTTATCGATCTCCGAAGAATCACCAAAATTGTAGAATGTACAGGCGTTCGTTTGTTGTTGCTGAGAACATCGCGAGACGGCTTCCTGGCGAGCGTCGAGGGCTTGCCTGCCCGACAGTTTTCGAAGATTGGACAGGGAGCGGCTGTAATATTAAAGGAGCCGGCGGCTTCTGCTAGCCGGGTTGATAGTTAAGTAACATCAAGGTGGTTCAAAAGCAAACCTGATAAAGAAGGAAACCCCGTAGTTAATAGTTGAAAGTCTTGGTGCCTTGAAGCGATCGATACCGCCATGCTGTTTACTTTTTATGACATACAATGCAGTGAGTGATGTGTATCGCACCGAGTTAGCTCGGTTGGAAACGCGCAAGGCGGCAATCCCAGGCATTGCAAGTTCGAACCCGAGTGCATCGGACATTAATATTTTTAACAATTTAACATTTTTAACAATTTTATCATTTTTAACAATTTTATCAGTTTTAACAATTTTAACAATTCTGCATTTAACAATTTCAACATTTTTTTATTTTCGTTGTTTTGTCTTTTAACTATTCAAAAACTGATTGTTCTTACTCAAGAATGTCAATAACTTAGTAATGTTAGTCTTTTGTATTTTTCCAACTATAACTAACTAAAATCACTTTGATGTTGTCACAAAAGTATTGAGCTGACAAGAGAGAAGGAGTACGGTACTCTGCCAGTGTGAAGAATCTACAGAGGTATTACCAGTCACTAGTAGCAAGAGATAGACCACATTTAATGATGACGATGAGGACGAATCATATGAAGTACTATCATAGCTAGTACAGAAATTCTACTGCTTTACTTTACTTTCTTTCACTCTGTACATGCAATTAGCTCACTGGCATGATTTTAAAAATAAAGGTTATGATAATCATATTATATGTATAGCTTATTCAATGTATGGCTTCATAGTTTATGTGATTGTTAATAACACCTGCACAGAGCATTTTCATACTGACAGTATGTCTTTATTCAAGTTGTTTTGGTAGGTTATTTCAAGCTTTTCTGCTCCAGCATTGGAATGCGGGGCATGTACGTTTTTTTTTATTTTGAAAATCAACAGTTTGCATTATGCAATTAAAAATCCTAACCAATAAAGTAGGGAATAGCTATCCAACTGTTGTTTTAGTTGTATGTTACTTCATATTATAGTTATATCAATGTAAATCATTGTTTTCCCTTGTGTTTCTCATTCTTTCCCTGCCATGTCGTAAAATAGTGGTGAACCCATCGCTGTATTTGCTCCAAAGCAAATATTGGCCTTTCTAGTTGTTTTTTGTTTTTTTTGGGGCGGGAACGTTGAGTGGGCACACGTGCGGTACGTTCGCGTTCCC
>NW_017803959.1:47084-57726 GCF_001625305.1 Branchiostoma belcheri | reverse complement strand
TGGAATGCAGGGCATCAACCAATAGGCATGCAGCTTTCCTCTATACTTCTTGCTGATTGGCTGTTGGGATTTAACTTGATTAACACCTGCACAGAGCATTTCCACCTGCACAGAGCATTTCTTGCTGATTGGCTGTTGGGATTTAACTTGATTAACACCTGCACAGAGCATTTCCATACTTGACAGTATGTCTTTATTCAAGTGTTTTGGTAGGTATTTCAAGCTTTTCTGCTCCAGCATTGGAATGCGGGGTCATTGTAACGTTTTTTTTTATTTTGAAAATCAACAGTTTTGCATTATGCAATTAAAAATCCTAACCAATAAAGTAGGGAATAGCTATCCAACTGTTGTTTTAGTTGTATGTTACTTCATTATTATAGTTATATCAATGTAAATCATTGTTTTCCCTTGTGTTTCTCATTCTTTCCCTGCCATGTCGTAAAATGTGGTGAACCCATCGCTGTATTTGCTCCAAAGCAAATATTGGCCTTTCTAGTTCTAACTTAAAACCCGTTTAAGCCTCGGTCACAACCCGCCGTACGTGCTCCGGCGTGTTGTCTACGTGCAAAACGTGGGCAAAGCTAGGGCATCCGTGCGTAGTGAGTACCGCCTCCGTACGGAATCCTACGGATTTTGGAGCACGCAGACACGCCGTCAACCTTTAAGTGCATATAAAACTTTTTCTACGTGCGGTCTGCGGATTCACTACCCGTACGTGCGAGTACGGAAGACGCGCGTGCACCGTACGTAAGAAGCACGTGTGAGTACGGTCTCCTTACGGTTAAGTTGCAATCGCACAGATCGTACGTTGTAAGCACGTACAACTTACTTACCACTTGCGCAACGTACAATGCACGCAACCGCTCACGGCCAGACGTGGCGTGCAGACCCCACTATTACACCTTGCGCAACCGTGCAAGTGCGAGTGACGTGCGTAGACGCCATTCCTTCCACACATTTTCAGAAAAAAAAACGTAGCAGACGTAGCCTCCAAACGAACGTACAGACAAAAAGCACGTACGGCGAGTTGTGACCGAGGCTTTAGAGGGATCCAAACATAAGAATGGCAATGAAAAGAAACTCCCTTTTAATCTGTCGACTTGGCCTGTTTAACTAAGTGAAAATACACATTTTCATATAAAACAGCAACAGTGATTTCCACAGTTAACTTAACATTAAACACTTCATTAACCCCATTGAACATAGACAGGAACGGAAATTTCCACACCATTATTCAGTGCAGGGTGATTCTGTGCGTCAGCAAAGTTAATTTACATTTGACCGAAAGGTCGACATTACGCACTTCATTACACCCAGAATGGCAGGACGAGTGTTTTAGTGTAATCCCTACTGTGTCCAAATGAATTTATTTCCATGACATAACTTCTATTTGGGTAAAGAAGTGTGACAATCTCTACACACGTACAGCGTCAATAGTAAGATATTTTGTAAATGCCCATTTCTTATAACGTACATGACGTTAATATGACATAGACCTCCCCCCCCCAAAAAAACTAAAGTTTGTCTTGTTTACTTTGTTTATCTAAAATCATTTAGAAATACGTTTTAGTTAGAAAATACACCTATGCAGGAGACGTATATTGGCAAACAGCCTTTAGAAAGGTTTTCTCATACCATTATTCTCTATATCAGCGCAGAACAAAACAAAAGCGACCGAGCTGTGTATTCCAGAAGTTTGATTTCAACGAACTTGAGGGTACATTATTCTAGGCCCACGACATAAACTTATGGCTAGACTAAGGTTCGAGATTGCTACAGGAACTTGACAGTTCCCAAGCATAGAAAAGCTTACTACTAGCTACAAAGTAAGCATACCTTTCTTTGCTGCCGAGAGTGCTTGTTGCTTCTTCGGGAATGTTTTCGGCCAACTTTTTGATGTGCCGAATAGACTCGTCGCCTCCTGTGAGTTGCCTGTGTGCGGGGACGTCCTGTGTACTTGGCGGTTCAAAACTGACTGTCGCTTGACTGATAATCGTATCACGACGGTCTCTCTTTTATGCTGGCGACCAAAAATCACGACGCAGAGATGAGATCATGATATAAAATAAATATAGCTCAAGATAACCTACTCTTCCTGACACACCCGTTTAATGACCCCTACTTATGCAAATTCAGGGTCACACAGGTAAACACTGGGGTTTGTTTCATATGCATTCTTTTTAGACTATCATAATAACTTCTGTAGTATGCACTGTCAAACAGTAGTGACTATATCTGCACTAGCACCATTTTTACCACCCTGTTTACGTTATGTGTGGTCACTTTTCTATAGTGTGAAATCTGTCTACTTTGACCATTTTCATCAACTTTCTAGGATAGTCACTTTGTACGGATTCAAACGTGTGCCACCCACAAATATAGGCCTAAGCCAATAGTGGTCATATTGTAATCAATTCATCATTGTACACTTCATTCAGTTTTCGAGTATATGAACAGAGTAGCAGCACGACTGGTCACTCGAGAAAAAGTAAGTTATGATACGATTCAAGACATTGCCATACTAGTTGCAGTGCATAGGGATTCAAACATAACGATGACAATGAAAAGAAATTCCGTCATGTTTTGTAATCTTTCTGACCTGTTAAATTTGAAGTTTTTGAAGTGCACATTTATAACACTGATAGAGACTATTGCCCTTAATAGAGCTGGCTGGAAGTACCTGACGGAGGGAGCAAGGGGCCAGTACCTGCCCTGTGCATATGGGCAGGTAGGCAGGCAGGCTAGTTCTCGACTGGTAGGTTAATATTACACACTTCATTAACCCCATTGAACATAGACAAGGACCGGATTCTGTGCGTCATCAGCAGAGTCAAATTTACATTTGACCGACAGGTCGACATTACACACTTCATTATATATTTATCCATGAACCCAGCTGCTCCCTAAAACTCCAAGTCGGTCACGTTATGGGAGATTCCGAATCGTTGTCCAGTCGTGCCATACTTTGTAACTATGCCCGTAGCCAAGATGTTGCTTAGGGTTTCTTCCTACTGTCTAAGAGACCAGCAAGTTTCCTAGGGGGCTCCGGTACAGAATTTTCCACACCATTTTTCAGTGCAGGGTAATTCTGTGCGTCAGCAAAGTTAATTTACATTTGACCGAAAGGTCAACATTACGCACTTCATTAAACCCAGAATGGCGGGACGAGTGTTTTAGTGTAATCCCTACTGTGTCCAAATGAATTTATTCCATGACATTACTCCTATCTGGGTAAAGAAGTGTGGCAATCTCTACACACTTACAGCGTCAATAGTAAGATATTTGTAAATGTACATGGCGTTAATATGACATAGACCTCCCTTCCCTTATAAAACTAAAGTTTGTCTTGTTTACTTTGTTTATTTAAAATTTTTTAGAAATACGTTTTAGGTTAGAAAAATACACTCATGTAGGAGATGTATATTGGCACACAGCCTCTACAAAGGTTTTCTCATACCATTATTCTCTATATCAGCGCAGAACAAAACAAAAGCGACCGAGCTCAGCATACCAGAAATTTGATTTCAGCGAACTTGAGAGTACTTTATTCTAAGCCCACGACATAAACTTATGGCTGGACTAAGGTTTGAGATTGCTGCAGGAACTTGACAGTTCCCAAGCATAGAAAAGCTTACTACTAGCTACAAAGTAAGCATACCTTTCTTTGCTGCCGAGAGTGCTTGTTGCTTCTTCGGGAATGTTCTCGGCCAACTTTTTGATGTGCCGTATAGACTCGTCGCCTTCTGTGAGCTGCCTGTGTGCGGGGACGTCCTGTGTATTTGGCGATTCAAAACTGACTGTCGATTGGCGAATGTTTCTCTGACAATCGTATCGCGACGGTCTCTCTTTTATGCTGGCGATCAAAAATCACGACGCAGCGATGAGATCATGATATAAACTAAATATAGCTCAGGATGCCCTACCCTTCCTGACACACCCGTTCAATGACCCCTACTTATGCAAATTCAGTGTCACACAGGTAAACATTGGGGTTTGTTTCATATGCATTCTTTTTAGACTATCAGAATAACTTCTGTAGTATGCACTGTCAAACAGTAGTGACTATATCTGCACTAGCACCATTTTTACCACCGTGTTTACGTTATGGTGGTCCCTTTCTATAGTGTGGACCTGTACAGAATCAAGCTTGAAGATTCTGTATGAACAACTATGTAAGAGGTGCTAGTGTCACGGAAATGAAAAGAAACCTACAGTGGACCTCACTGGAAGACAGAAGAAAGATGTCTAGACTATGCATGATGTACAAAATGACTAATAAACTGGTGGATGTCCCAACTACTAAGTACCTAATACCAGCCCAGAAGAGAACAAGAAATAGCCACGCATTCAAGTACCAGAGTTATCAACCAAGGATTGAGGTGTTCAAGAATTCATTCTTTCCTAGAACTATCGCAGAGTGGAACTCACTGTCACCAAGTACAGTAGGGGCATTGTCAATAGATAACTTTAAACAATGTCTAGAGCTAGAAGTTCAAGGGTTAGGTGTAACAAGTCGATCGGTGTAATATAGCCAGCTGCCGCCGCGCCGCGTGCCTGCGAAGCTGGTGTGTTACGCCGAAAGGCGGTTATACCGGCTATACAGATACAGATACAGATACTTTGACCATTTTCATTAACTTCTAGGAGTAGTCACTATGTACGGATTTAAACGTGTGCCACCCACAAATATAGGCCTAAGCCAATAGTGGTCATATGGCAATCAATTCATCATTGTACACTTCATTCAGTTTTCGAGTATATGAACAGAGTAGCAGCACGACTGGTCACTTGAGAAAATGTAAGTTATGATAAGATTCAAGACATTGCCATACTAGTGGCAGTTCAGAGGGATTCAAACATAACGATGACAATGGGAAGAAATTCCGTCATGTTTTGTAATCTTTCTGACCTGTTAAATTTGAAGTTTTTGAAGTGCACATTTATAACACTGATAGAGACTATTGCCCTTGATAAAGCTGGCTGGAAGTACCTGACGGAGGGGAGCAAGGGGCCAGTACCTGGCCTGTGCAGATAGGTAGGTAGGCAGGTAGGAAGGCAGGCTAGTTTTCGACTGGTAGGTTAATATTACACACTTCATTAACCCCATTGAACATAGACAGGAACGGAATTTTCCACACCATTGTTTAGATCAAGGTGATTTTGTGCGTCAGCAGAGTTAAATTTACATTCGACCGACAGGTCGACATTACACACTTCATTATATATTCACCCATGAACCCAGCTGCTCCTTAAAACTCTAGATCTAAGTCGTTCACGTTATGGAAGATTTCAAATCGTTGTCCAGTCGTGCCATTATTTCGGAACCATGCCCGTCGCCAGGATTTTTTCTTGGGGTTTCTTCCTACTGTCTGAGGCACCAACAAGTTTGCTAGGGCTATACGGTCTTACATCAGACTTCCTACCTGTTGTAATTTTTACAAATTTGTGCCGATCTCAAAAAAAAGAGAAAAATCAGGAGAACTTGAAGAAGGGGTTTAATGGCACGTCACAGGATGCCAACTTCATGGCCCTGAACCCGACTAAGTGCAAGGTCATGGTGTTTTGCTTTTTACGGAACCTCCCAACTTGAAGTGGTTTAGGCAGCACGGATACTTGGACTTATTCTTCAGCACAACCTGAAATGGACAGAGCATGTCACATCGATCGTCGGGAAAGCTAGTAAGAGACTCTATATGCTGAGAATCCTGAAGAAACATGGTCTGGACACAAGTGATCTCATCCTCATCTACATCGGGTTCGTGCGGCCTGTGTTGGAGTATGCATGCGTGATATGGCACCCTGGACTGACCAGAGAACTGTCGCAGAAGATAGAACGAGTGCAGAAACGATCACTTAGAGTAATACTTGGGTCGGAATATGACTGTTATCACACGGCCCTGGACACTACTGGACTCCGTAGATTAGATACCAGACGTGATGAACTGTGCCTGAGGTTTGCTCGTTTTCTCACAAGCAGTGAGAAATACCGTAATTGTTTGCCAGCACAAAGGGGGGATGTACATAATAGAACAATAAGGAAGAGCACGAAACTGACACAGTTTAAGTGCCGGACACAGCACATGTTAAACAGTACACTATCCTATTGTGTCCGCCTGCTGAATAACAGTTAAAGTTATAGCAGAACTGTAAGTCGTGATGATAGTGATTTTATTTAATTTTATAGTGATTTATGTCTTTGTTATTTCTGATTTGTAATGCATAATGCTAATAAGCATACGATTTTTTGTGGAAAAAAACGCAATTCAGCATTTTTGCTGCAAGGGTTTTTGTTGTTGCATAAACCATTCTCTCTTTCTCTCTCTCTTTTTCTAATCAAAAATCCGCAAATAGCACATAAAATTGTATACACCTGGGGTCCAAATGAACCCCGTTCGGGTGTTTGAGGGTGAAATGCACAAAGTTGGAACTACGTTATCCAAAAGTGCTAATATATGACAGGTGGAGACAGGGTGTCAATATAATACAGATTGCCTTATTCAGATGACGCCATGTATATTTTTTCTACCCTGAAATGTGATGACTTCAATAACTCTGAACTATTCCACTGAGAGAAACAAAATGCACTCACAAACACAAGAACGATAATAGTAAGCTTTATTTGTGAAGCTCTAAATGTAAGTTTCCGATCCCAGTCTCTACCTTTCAATATTGCAATAAGTAAAGTTATTAAGTAAAGAGTTTAAAAGTATTTTGGTATCATAAAACTATGGAATAATGAATGAGATGTTTGATACATTTATTACCAAAAACATAAACCATAACACACCGAAATTTAACTTGAGATAAGACAGAATAGTGTGATCGCAAAAACAATGCCTAATCTTTCACCTTGTCATTGAACATTGCCACTAACCTCCCGTCACAAAACATTATAATTTGATATAACATGCAAACATTCAGAACCTGAACACTGGCCGTCCAATGTCGGCTGACATTCGGAAGCAGCCTTACGAGAATTGAAATCAACGTCTACCTTTTATACAAATCGAGTTGAATATTAGTCAAAATTAAGTCAAATTTCACTTCCAACCACACCCCTCATCTACAACCAGACAACTGGTTTAGAAAAACTGTTAGTTCATGTCACAAACCTGTTTGTAAATTTGGTGAAAGTACCTACCTAGTTGCAATTTACTTGCATATACAATGCCTCTTTATATATTTTATATGATCACAGTAACATAGTTATCATGCATTGTTACCTAATCTATTCTACATTGTTATCATTAAGCTTTGCATGTCTGTGTGTTTTGATGTGATTTTGTAGTGTTAGATGGCTACATTTACATAAGCTTTAGCTTGAGCATGTCGCCATCTTGTCCTTTTTGTCATTAAATGTTGTAATAATATGATATGAATCTTTATTGCATGTTGCAGTATGCAAAAACATGAGTATTTCATACTGAAACGCTTTATTCTAATGCAAATTGATAAGAATCTATACATTACAACAATACTATAAACTACCTATCATCTACTTTTATTTGTCCTTTCTTCTCTCTTTTTGAAACATTTGGAAACATAATTACATAGTTTGTCTACTGCACATTCGTTCTTGCATGATATCAACTGTTTAAACATGTCCTGCTTTGACATTTTCTTACATAATGATAATAAAAATTAATAATAAAAAATTAATAATCGATGATAAAAAAAACAGACAACCATGACCGACCCTCCCGTTCACCCCCGAATGTTTGGATCAGGAGAATTTGGGCTGAATCTCCGCGGGTACCTCGTCGCTGGAAGAAAGAGGCCGGAGGCGGAGAAACTTCCACAGAACTTGAGTAACAATCCTTCGGTAGAGCAAGGGGAAATCCTCCCGGCAGATCTGGTAGAAAAAGAGTTTTTAGTTAATCCTAGTAACCATACAAGGAGGAACTGTTCAATGTCTCTAATAATAATCTGTGTGTGTGTGTGTGTTTTGCTTCAACATTCAAAGAAAACACTACATAGTGATGATTTTACTATATAGATGACATTCTCTGGGAACCCCAAAACTGATACGAGCGTGCAAATAAAATAGAATTTGACAAAACCGTTGCCTTAATTATAAAATCTACAAACCTTAAATAACTAAATACAGGTTTTACTGGTATGGTAAATAATAGACTCTTCATTTTCATTTTCTTCTTGTCCTTTAGAATGGATTTTGGGTGGGGTCATCGACAGCGTTGGGTTTAGTGAAAGAAGATAAAAGTTCTAAAATTTGCACATTTATTTCCTTTGTATTATTTTGTATAATTCATTTTTAATATAATTTTTGTATGTATTATGCATGTATGTGCTTATAAGGTAAATAAGATAAAAAAGATTAAAAGAAAATTAAAAACATTTTTTAAAAAATCCCTCACCTCTTCATAGTCGCTGGTTTTCATTCTGGTTCCAGAGAAAAGTCTCACCGGAACTTCTCTCTCCAGTAATTCTTCCACGTCCAAGTTCTTAATCCCCAGAGTACGCACGGTCACCTCCTCCAAATCTGATGGAGGAAACAAGTTGGTTATTATCGGATAGAAGACGATATCGAACGTTACCATATAGTCAGGTGACCAATCAGAAGGCTCCATTTCCCCCCAAACCCAGGTCATTAATTAAGGGAATAATGACCCGCCCCCGAGGTGAATACGGCGTGATAACGCCTTGTCAGTTGCTATAACCACCGAATTAAGCCACAGAGTGAGCACAGCAAGGCTTTATCACACCATATTTACCGAGAAAAGGCGGGATATTAACGCTATTATCATATAGCCTATCAAACCTTACACAGTAAAGAGTGACACATTCCTGTTAGTGTATAACCCATCCGCTGGCCACTGTTCCTGTGCATCTTTCCCCGATTCCAAGGACCCACGTATTGAGTCTAAATTGGCCTCAATCAGTTCTTCTATGACAAATTCTGACATGTACCATCGTCTACTATATACCCTTTAGTGTGGTCTTTTTACCTGTTCTTTTAGAGTTCATATGATTTCACTGGAACTTTGGAACAGAACTGGTATTCCATTTGTGGTTATTTTGGGCCGAAGGAATAGAGCAAGTTTCCATTTGAAGTCATCTGTGGTCACTTGGATGTTTCTATACAGAAATATGGGGGTGGCGCGAAATATGTTTTATTTTCGTTTGCTCAAAATTCACATGTATTGACATGGTCTTTATTTTGTTATGTATTGGTAAATAAATTGGTTGATGACAAGACGGTAAACATTTCTATTCAACAAGGAAACGTGCTACAAATGTCAGAAAAAGAGTCCACTCCCCTGCATAATGGTTTGCTCCAGGGTGTGCATTATTCTGTAACTGAGCACACTTGTGAGAATAAAGCACGCCTGGGATGATTTTGCATTACTTGTATCGTGCTAACTGTGACATTATCTTGTCATAATCAATATTTTTTATTTTTTATTTTATTCACATGGATTTTTGAGCATTTGATAGGAAGCACTTGTTGTGCTTATGTAAATCCGCTGCTCATAAAACATAATACAAATGTAAACATAAAGATGACATAAAGTATAGCATTGACATAAAATGAAAGTGGCTGGCGCACCAATACCTAGCATAACATTATTGAGATTGGTCAAATCTTCCAGAGTGGTGGATATAGTTAAACACAATATCAAAGATACGGCAGTTGGTAGGGTATGGGAGGGAGGGGCTACCTGTAAGAAGTAAAGTACATAATGTGGCGTCATTTACGTTGAGTGGGTCGGAAGGAAGTATGTTTTCAAGATGAAGGCAAGATATGGATAACAACATTTCAGGTCCTTTCAGTATTATAACATTTGCAGTGTAATAAATAGTGTTCTGGTGTCTCATTTGGATGCCCACATTTGCACTCGGGACTACTGATACAGTGATGCTGGAATAGGTGGTAGTTCAGCTGGCTGAAACCAAGCCTGAGTCGGTTAAGGTGAGTCACATGGTGTCCGTGGCCGTGAGAGTAGTGAGGATATCTGGGCATGCTATCAAAGCAAGACTCTAATTCATTTTTGAATGCTGGAATGGATGGGGATTCTTTGGCGGTCTGGGGTAACTTGTTCCAGGAGAAAACAGCAGAAGGCAAGAAAGATTTTTTGTACTTTTCAGTTTTGAGGGTAAAAGGGAGATAATTCTGGTCAGTACGCAGGCCATATGGGGTGGAATCACGGATAATTTCATAATCAATATGAAATAGGGGCTTGTGATTGGTCAACGCCAGCTGGCTGTATAACAATATCCGATATACTAACCCGCTCAATTTGAATGACGTTAGAAAAGATGTAGACGTTACCATTACATGACAGGGTGGTGTTTTCTTCTTCTAACCTACTTCTAACCGTCATTGTAAGTTTTTGCCCTCCCTTACAAGTTACGGATTCATTACTGTGGAAGAAAGTTCTAATTATACCCACAGTGACCATGTATGGCCTAAATAATAAAATACTACATGTACATATCGGTACTCAAAACCCCTTGACCACAGTAAGCAAACTTCATCTTATATAGCCAAGAACAGTTGTTTTTAAAGAGTAAGGAAACTCACCAGGATTCTCTGCCAGCTGCTGGATACTGTGGATGTAGCTGACTGAACCGATCATGTCCTCCTGTAAGATTAACATGGCAGTCAAACTTAGGCCACACC
>NW_017803959.1:43055-47064 GCF_001625305.1 Branchiostoma belcheri | reverse complement strand
AATCAGTTCTTCTATGACAAATTCTGACATGTACCATCGTCTACTATATACCCTTTAGTGTGGTCTTTTTACCTGTTCTTTTAGAGTTCATATGATTTCACTGGAACTTTGGAACAGAACTGGTATTCCATTTGTGGTTATTTTGGGCCAAAGGAATAGAGCAAGTTTCCATTTGAAGTCATCTGTGGTCACTTGGATGTTTCTATACAGAAATGTGGGGGTGGCGCGAAATATGTTTTATTTTCGTTTGCTCAAAATTCACATGTATTGACATGGTCTTTATTTTGTTATGTATTGGTAAATAAATTGGTTGATGACAAGACGGTAAACATTTCTATTCAACAAGGAAACGTGCTACAAATGTCAGCAAAAAGAGTCCACTCCCCTGCATAATGGTTTGCTCCAGGGTGTGCATTATTCTGCAACTGAGCACACTTGTGAGAATAAAGCACGCCTGGGATGATTTTGCAATACTTGTATCGTGCTAACTGTGACATTATGGTGTCATAATCAATATAAAATAGGGGCTTGTGATTGGTCAACGCCAGCTGGCTATATAATAATATCCGATATACTAACCCGCTCAATTTGAATGACGTTAGAAAAGATGTAGACGTTACCATTACATGACAGGGTGGTGTTTTCTTCTTCTAACCTACTTCTAACCGTCATTGTAAGTTTTTGCCCTCCCTTACAAGTCACGGATTCATTACTGTGGAAGAAAGTTCTAATTATACCCACAGTGACCATGTATGGCCTAAATAATAAAATACTACATGTACATATCAGTACTCAAAACCCCTTGACCACAGTAAGCAAACTTCATCTTATATAGCCAAGAACAGTTGTTTTTAAAGAGTAAGGAAACTCACCAGGATTCTCTGCCAGCTGCTGGATACTGTGGATGTAGCTGACTGAACCGATCATGTCCTCCTGTAAGATTAACATGGCAGTCAAACTTAGGCCACACCGATTTAATTTTATGGATGACATCCTCTGAAGACCCCCAAACTAGTGCGCGCGGGCGAGTAAAAAAATTCCGGCCAAAAAGAAAAATGCTACTAAACCACAGGAATACAAAGCTGGTATTGTGAATTCGCGACAGTACTTAGCGACGTATACGACAAGCTGGCACATGCTGGCTTTTTGTGGCATTTATGAATCGGTACTTTACTTATGTACTGAGTTCTTGAGTCGTGTAGTTTCGAATTCGATAGCCTGAGTGCTCGGCTCCGTTTTGTCGCTGAATACCATGGCCTACCCACAGTACCCAGGCCTAAGAGCTAGGCCAGAGCCTCGGTGGAGTTGATCTTTTTTTTTTAGGGCGACAGGTGAAAATCAATGCGCGCGCGGATGTCATCCATAAAATTGAGTAGGTGTGGCCTTATAAGTCACAGCGCTTATTGCAACAGTACTAGTACCGAGCAATTTTGGCCTTGTTCTGCGGAGCACAACAATCGTTGTTCTGCACATACAGTACCATCTATCTAGCACCCTGTATAGGTACGATTTGGGGGTATCATGTATTTCTCGTGCAACGCATCACACCGCAGCGAAACGCAACGAATGCGGAAGTAACTATGCCACTTCAGGGCCAAAAAATTGGGGGTCTATGATCTGATTAGGGCATGAAGTTCTTGAAGAATATTGTGCCAGGAATGCCAGCAGGACAATGGTTACCATATAGCTAGATGAACGCCAGGGATGGAGAGCTTTTGGGGCTGCACCACCCGCTTTCTGCCTGATATCGGGCAAAGTGTGTGATATACATGGATCATCAGACAAGCCATCCCATCCTCCTTTGATGTACTCTCGAAGCAGGTATTTAGGTTTCAGCTAATTCTCTTGTAGTTTTGTACTAGAATCTTTCGAAGTCTGGGTCAGTCTACTGACGAAGACCAGAGTGATCATGACTGGTCGAAAGCTCTAAGTGAGAGAACTTTTTTTTTGTGTTGGACCAAAAGTTTTAAGTTTAAACATGGTCTAAGGAACGTTTCCCTACCTGGTTCGTTCGGTTCACATTTGAAGACTCCACAACCTCTTGATACAAGATGTCTCCAAAATCGTCAGCAACATTGTGGACAGTTGCCGCCTCAACCAGAGGCCCTGCTGCTACAAGATCTTCTGTGTTGAACTAAAATGAAAACAACAATGTTACAGGAAAAAATATAGTTTTCAACTCTCTCATATCATTTGATTTGATTTGAACACAATAAAAACACAATGACACACAAGCAGCATACGTTACAAACGTGTGTCACACAAAAACAGAATCATAAAACACGATGGTCAAATAGGGGCCGAAAAGTCCCACTCTGCTGCTATGGACACCAAGCCCCGAACCCGCCAATCATGTTCGATATGACGTCATTCGAACGGAACGGGCGTTCGATCTGGGGTTACCCGCGGTCATTTACAGTAAACACACAAAAACTCGCTACTACGAGCCCTTTTTACCATGGGCACCACGGAACAGCAAACATCCACCTTCCCACAATATGAACCGTTTGCAAGACATTACATCTATAGGGTTTGATGTGGTGAAGACATATTGTTTTCCTCATGTTCTTCTCCTTCTCCTCCTGTCATTTCTTTAATTTCAATTGCTTGAACTCCTTCATTTTTGGGCAAAATAACATAGGGTTTGGCATGAAGGTAGAGTGGGAAAATACCCCCAGGCGATTTTTTTTTTCATTTTTTTTGCGGGGGGAGGGATACAGGCTTTTAGAGTGGTTTTATTTGAGCTATTTGGTGTGATATATAAAATGTACTATAGCAGTGTATTGGCATATTTGGACATGTGTCATCAGAATGGCATGCAGAGCAAGCAACCAATAGGCATGCAGCTTTCCTCTATTCTACTTGCTGATTGGCTATTGGGATTTTATTGGTTTAACTCAATTAACACCTGTACAAAGCCATGCCATATTGACAGAATGAACTGCATTCGAGTGGTTTGGTAGGTTTTTCAAGCTTTCCTGCTCCAGCATTGGAATGCGGGACATAAACGCTTCTTTTTATGTTGAAACTTAACAGACTACATTTATGCAATTAAAAATCCTTACCAATAATGTAGGGGATAGCTATCCAACTGTTGTCACTTCATACTATAGTTATATCAATGTAAAGGATTGTATTCCCTTGTGTTTCTCCTTCTTTCCCTGCCATGTCGTAAAATCTGATGAAGCCATCCGCTACATTTGTTCGAAAGCAAATGTCGGCCTTTCTAATTCACTTACTTTTTTGACGTTGTCGTGATGTTGGTTCGTAGCTCGTATCAGAGTAGCTAGTCCCTTGGCTTCAGTGGGGGTGAAGACTTTGACCATTCGATGGACATATAACTGAAGAAGCAGGAGATTGAAACGTTGTCAAATCAGTGCGTCTATGCAATAATGAAAACTTTATCGTGTGATTATATATATACAAGCTCTATATACAATCTCTATCGGATTTACAAAATTAAGTCTCAATTTGAATAATTTGCTACTTGTTCCATATCCGACCTAACCCACTAGTACCCACATACTAAAAATCTAGAACAAAAAACCTTTTTTAGAATTATCCACTTCGAGATATTTTATCAGAAATCCTCTTGTAGTTCCAGTTCTATAAACTGGTGGGGGAGGCAAACCCAAACTACTTATTTTTGACTGGCAAATGGCAAATGTTCCACGAAAATCCATTAGCATGTGTTCTCACTTCGAAATTTCTCGGCCAGGACTCGTTTTGATATTACTACGGAAGTAAATCACCCTTTCTCTCTCCATACTCCATCTTTCATGGGAAAGCTCTAGCTTTCCCATGATTTGTTTTGCGTTGGCCTTTTTTTATCTGTGAGTGACGCGGGTAATATGCCGCAGAGGGACGATTTTGCTGCTGAGAGTGTTTTTTTTTCCGTGGAGAGAAGGTTTCGCCCTCCAACAAGTCTGCTTCCGCCATGTCAAATATATAGCCTCTATGAAAGGCTAGCTTACCCCAAAGCCCTTTTTGGTTGCCGACTGGAAGCAGA
>NW_017803959.1:37549-43035 GCF_001625305.1 Branchiostoma belcheri | reverse complement strand
GGGTAATATACGTAGCCAGGTTAAAACGATGTTTGCCTAAAACACGACATGACTTGTGGTCGGAAATCCGAAAAAATACGTCTTTCGGAGCGAAATTTTGAAAATCAATGATTTAACATAAACAGCTAATATTGAAAGGGTGTTACGGCAACAATTTCATTTTAATTTGACGAAATTTACCATTAAATCCTTTTTGTTTATTTTCAGGTGTTTTACTGGTAGGCAAAACTCGGCCCAAATAGCGTCTTGTAATCCGATACCTTTTAGAACGCGCCTAGCAATGGGAAAGAATACCGTAGTGACAGACCGCCGTGATAAGGATCCATCCGCAGCTACTGAAAGACCACGTAACGTCGATCTTTACGTACTCGTATAAGACGTGTATAGATGCGTAAAGACGGAATATACGTTGACTTTAACCCTCAACAGAACACCTTCCCGGACTGATTAATCTGTACACCTGGGGTCCGCGCGGACCCCAGAGCAGTTTTTTGCTAATTTTTTAGAAATTATCAACATGCTACCAGCTCAATTGTTTTGCAAACTGATGTGGGAACCTCTGTGTCCACATTACATACAAAAATCATACATTTTGAACTTTTTCTATTTTTTGGTGAAGAAAAGAAGACAAGAAGAAATACCCGATTTTTAAACCCATTTCAGACTGAAGGGGCTTTTGAGGCCCAACTTTGATCTCAGATAGCGGCTAAACGGCTTGCGCTAGAAGTATCAAATTTGGAGACCTTTCCTAAAATGTCTCTGGAAAAATGTTCATATTAGTTTTATACTAGTAAGTTGATGTTTTTTTGTGTTGCCATGGCAACGGGTAGTTTTTTTGAAAATAGAAGTAATTTTGGTTTAAACATAAAAATTTTCTGAGTTTTATATAAAATTACACTTCTTTTCCAACATTAATAACATCTTACATAAATAAATATAAGTTAAATCATTTAATATGCATAAAATATGTTAATTTGATGACGTCATTGGTCAAAATCCAATATGGCGGACTATATTATTAGCTCTGACGTCATATGACGTCATAATTACACCAAAGTTATTAAAATTCAATTCTATTACTACACCATTCTCTGAAAACTCGGTAGACATACGATGAATGCATAAAAACATATAAAAACGGAAATAAGGTAATGTATAAGAACGCCAGTGTATCCATTATGATCGAAAGCCGGCTGGGGGTCCGCGCGGACCCCAAAAGAAAATCAGATATAATTTTTTTATAAATGGTAGAAACGGAGTTTTCTGCACTGTATTGAGAGACAACTTTGTGGGTGACAATTACCTAAAATTTCAGAAAAAATCTTTAGAAACAAAAATATATTACAGTATATATAGTGCTGGGGTCCGCGCGGACCCCAGGTGTACTGTTTAGGGTTAAGCATAGTTTAAGCATCCGTAAATACCGTTTTTCGTGCCGTGATAGTAGCAAATCTAGACTGAACCTAAACTCTTTCTTCTATCGAGCTACTTCCGATAAAAAAATTAGCGGAAAAAAAATAATTAAAATAGGAAATATATGGATTGCTATATGGAAAAACTGTTCTCCTTAAATAAGAGTAATGCTAATTATTGCTTGCCTATGGTGTAAAATTGTACAGTTACTGTGCAATGCTATATATCTAACGCTTACGTGCTTTGAAAATTGCGCTTTTCCCCTTTGCATCTGCCTAGTTTTCATTGATGTGTTAAAGTAACCGACATCCAACCACCCAACTTACACTCATCACAAGGAAAAAATATAAGATCAATTTACTTTGCCACAGCCAAAGACAGCACCAATGTCGCAAGTAGATGGAAGGGAGGCTGGATTCCAGGAAGGTCCATCTTCTTTGCTGTCAGGTCTGAACTGTTCACACTCCGAGCGTTGAAAAATGAAGAGTCCCAGGCAGCTCGCCAAGACGAATCCAAGTTGACAGGTACGATTCCTGTGGTCCATTCTCCTCCTTTGATTGAATTACCTGTTAGTCCTCCTTTCCGTATCAGTGGAATAACGGTGCCAGAATTTTCATTAGGTTTACCCTGCGGTCTATCGTTTTTACTAACAGATGATTCCAATGCCTGGATCTTTCTGTGTGTCTCCAGGATGTGGGTAGCACTGAAAAGATGAGGAGGCCCAATGAACTCCCGATACTCCTGGGGTGTTCGCTGATAGACCCTTACTCCTGCCGTGACTTGTTCGGCCCACTCTATCTCTTGTCGTGTAGGGGTATAAAGCTGGTTTACAAAAGGCACCAGCAATGGATGCACAATAATCATTCCTGTGTGTGGAAAAGTAGACATAAAGCTTATCGATCAATGGGTGGAATCATACTTGATACTCCACTGATTAAGACATCCATTGATGTTAAGATATCCAGCTTATGATGTTGTCAGCCATTTTGAATTTTATCTATAACGTAAAATTATTTCAAATTATGTTAAACAATTAACGGAGGGGGCCCCATCTTAAATTTCAATCTATGACGTGAAATCATTTTAAACAATTACATGATATAAAACAAGATATTAATAATGTTAGAAAGTGTTTGTAATCTAACATGAAAACCTGCAACTTTGTTAACCCTAGACCTAGACCGGGATTTTTTTGGGCTTCGTGGGACGGGGGAAGGGGCTCCTCCTCTCAAAACTCGCGAACGGTATGTTGTACTACCACATTTAGAACAATTTTGATGTCGTTATGACGTAATATGACGTCATTATGACGCCATCAATGTGATTTTATTGGCCCAAACCGTATAGATATGCTATTGCCTTAAAACCCAACGGTTCACAACGTAACTGAAAAAAAGGTGTTTAGAATAGAATATGAAGGGCATACTAAGACTTAAGTTGCCCATAGCAACACCATTGACGTCATAAAATGACGACATGCATATTTAAGCTATCCGCCATCTTGGATCATCAATCTTGCATATTGAATTTTTTTTTTGTTAAAGGCTAGAATACATTAAAACACACACACACAGACACACACACACACACATACACCCAAATATGTACTTTAAGTTTCTAGAATACCATCATATCCAAGAGTTTTTCCACTTGTAACGTCACGTTCCAGGCGGGGAAAGTTGTCCAGGTAGCTCGTGCTGTCGATCGCTGCTATTCCGGCCGTTTTCGCGGCGTGCAGAATCTGGAGTTGAAAAGCATTTCCGATGGGACTGGTCAGGGGAGGTCTCTGGAAACAAGCAGCGATGTCTGCCCTCCCATTTATAAGTGCCGACATTCGAGGGGATGCCTGTAATATATAAGGGTACATGTTGTTTGAAATCTCTCAATAATGTAGACTTCAAACTCTTTGTAGTAAGCTATTCCTGCAAGTGTGGTTGAATGATTCGCAATTCAAGAGTACTCGACGTAGAACCAAAAAAAAAATAGGCTAAAGGATACTAGTATTACAAACAATGTAATAATCACAGAATTCTATCCTTAAGTATGCAATTCACCAAATAACGAAAATACGTTTTTCCTTTCTACACTTATCCGGTTTAAAAGATTTCGCGAGAAAGTCGCCTGCAGTTCGAGAACAAGCTGGTAGGGCGACAAAACCCGCACTACTTTTTTCTTTCAGGAAAAGCTGTCTGTCACCAAAACTCAAGACCATAGCATGTTTAAAACAAACGATGCAAAAACCGGACGTTCTGCTGCAGTACCACGTTCAGCTACCAGGAGGCCCATATTTGACCTCAACCTTTGTCTTTCTACGACCTACCACCATACCAAATATCATGATCACAATCCATAAAAGCTTTCTGAAGTTATGCTGACTACAAATGTGAGGAAACACAAACAGGCATACACACACACACACACAGAGAGAGAGAGAGAGAGAGAGAGGGACACCAAAAACAATACCTCCATTTATTACGAAGGTAATTACATAGAAATTACCTTTGCGATGTCTGGTGTGTGCCAAAGTCCTTCCAATGTCTCCACTACGGCCATGATCTTGCAGTGACCGGGAAGCAAGTTTTTCTTCCTCTCTACCTCTGACAGAACTTTATCGATTTTCCTGATGTCATCAGAAGAAGCGACTTTGGGTGCGACGAAGCCCGTCAGGTCGGGATGACAGAGGGCGTCTGCTTCCCTCCTGGTGACGTCGTCCGTGATGTCACTGAACCGCACGTACACAGTCTGGCCGCGGAACATCCTGCTCTTCAGCGCCTCAGCGTACAGCTTCAGGGCAGACTCTTTCTTATCTTTCGGTACCCCGTCCTCCAGATCCAGGAAGTAGGCGTCGGCCCTGGCCTCCCTGAACCGTTGAAGACTTTCGGGAGAATTCTTCAGAACAAGCATAGACCTCAGGAGAGGGGAGGCTACCGATGACCGTCCTCTGCACAAGGGCCGCCAGGCGCTAGGCGACGTTGCCGTCAGCATTATGTTTCGGACACAATTCTGTTGCATCAATCTTGAAAATAACGCCATGATTGCACAACTGTGGAAAGACAAAGACAAGTCAGTGAAAGTCAAGGCAACGTTGATACAAATACGTCAGTGCAATTTGCATCAATGGACTTCAATCGTAAGTCAATTATATCGAATTCTTGTATACGTATCTAAGATCATCTAAGGAAGGGCGACTATTGCCAATTCATGAAAACAAGAAAGCTTAAAATATGCTGACATTTTGCGGATAATTGTAAATGGTGGAACACAGTGTCAATTTATCGGAACTTTCTATAAATAAAAAATTAAAGTTGATTTACCATGTGCAGCAGCGTTAGTGACATGATCACATGTACTTTTTTTATTAACAAAGACAATAAAGCTGAGACAGAGAACAGTACCTGCATGACATGTCAAGGAGGTTATATTTTAAGTTGCGTTAGTTATTCTGTCTGTCTGTTGGTCAACAAGATAACTCTAGAAAAGGTCGATGAATTGGTTTCATACTTGGTGCGGTAATAGGGTGTAACAAAAACTAGAAATGATTAGATTTTTGGCCCCCTACTCGCTCCCCTTGGTACCGAAGTGCAACGTTCGGTTTTGATATATCACAATCTGGACATGCTATGGTCAGGGATTTTTACTCGTAGATAGCTCTCGGGCTATATAGGGAAGAAGTCACAAAAGTTTGTGCCCCCTAGAGGATTATTATAGAACTGCGAGACGGTTTGTTAAAAATCTTGATGAGTATTAACTAAAAAAGCTAGTTGACGGATCGTCATGATTTTTGGTATGTAAGTAGCTGAAGTAATTCCTGGCATAACTAAATTACAGTTGTGCAAATCAGGATCTAATTTCCATAATAAATTAGAAAATTCTATGAATCTGTTGTGTTTGATATTGGGGCTATAAAATGCTTGTTACATATGTAATTGAGAACGACAGGAACATAAGCAGATATTGATTATGTAAATGAAAACCTTATTTGCATAATAAATGTGAAATTGCTACAATTTTATAGTGGCAACTGTTGGGAATTTAATACTTGCCATAGTTTGAAGTTCAGTAAAGGCGAACTC
>NW_017803959.1:33428-37529 GCF_001625305.1 Branchiostoma belcheri | reverse complement strand
TTTCTGCCTGATATCGGGCAAAGTGTGTGATATACATGGATCATCAGACAAGCCATCCCATCCTCCTTTGATGTACTCTCGAAGCAGGTATTTAGGTTTCAGCTAATTCTCTTGTAGTTTTGTACTAGAATCTTTCGAAGTCTGGGTCAGTCTACTGACGAAGACCAGAGTGATCATGACTGGTCAAAAGCTCTAAGTGAGAGAACTTTTTTTTTGTGTTGGACCAAAAGTTTTAAGTTTAAACATGGTCTAAGGAATGTTTCCCTACCTGGTTCGTTCGATTCACATTTGAAGACTCCACAACCTCTTGATACAAGATGTCTCCAAAATCGTCAGCAACATTGTGGACAGTTGCCGCCTCAACCAGAGGCCCAGCTGTCAAAAGATCTTCTGTGTTGAACTAAAATGAAAACAACAATGTTACAGGAAAAAATATAGTTTTCAACTCTCTCATATCATTTGATTTGATTTGAACACAATAAAAACACAGTGACACACAAGCAGCATAAGTTACAAACGTGTGTCACACAAAAACAGAATCATAAAACACGATGGTCAAATAGGGGCCGAAAAGTCCCACTCTGCTGCTATGGAGACCAAGCCCCGAACCCGCCAATCATGTTCGATATGACGTCATTCGAACGGAACGGGCGTTCGATCTGGGGTTACCCGCGGTCATTTACAGTAAACACACAAAAACCCGCTACTACGAGCCCTTTTTACCATGGGGACCACGGAACAGCAAACATCCACCTTCCCACAATATGAACCGTTTGCAAGACATTACATCTATAGGGTTTGATGTGGTGAAGACATATTGTTTTCCTTATGTTCTTCTCCTTCTCCTCCTGTCATTTCTGTAATTTCAATTGTTTGAACTCCTTCATTTTTGGGCAAAATAACATAGGATTTGGCATGAAGGTAGAGTGGGAAAATACCCCCAGGCGATTTTTTTTTCATTTTTTTTTTGGGGGGGGGATACAGGCTTTTAGAGTGGTTTTATTTTAGCTATTTGGTGTGATATAGAAAATGTACTATAGCAGTGTATTGGCATATTTGGACATGTGTCATCAGAATGGCATGCAGAGCAAGCAACCAATAGGCATGCAGCTTTCCTCTATTCTACTTGCTGATTGGCTATTGGGATTTTATTGGTTTAACTCAATTAACACCTGTACAAAGCCATGCCATATTGACAGAATGAACTGCATTCGAGTGGTTTGGTAGGTTTTTCAAGCTTTCCTGCTCCAGCATTGGAATGCGTGACATAAACGCTTCTTTTTATCTTGAAAATTAACAGTTTGCATTATGCAATTAAAATTCCTGACCAATAATGTAGGGGATAGCTATCCAACTGTTTTCACTTCATACTATATCTATATCAATGTAAAGAATTGTATTCCCTTGTGTTTCTCCTTCTTTCCCTGCCATGTCGTAAAATCTGATGTAGCCATTTGCTACATTTGTTCGAAAGCAAATGTCGGCCTTTCTAATTCACTTACTTTTTTGACGTTGTGGTGATGTTGGTTCGTAGCTCGTATCAGAGTAGCTAGTCCCTTGGCTTCAGTGGGGGTGAAGACTTTGACCATTCGATGGACATATAACTGAAGAAGCAGGAGATTGAAACGTTGTCAAATCAGTGTGTCTATGCAATCATGAAAACTTTATCGTGTGATTATATATATACAAGGTCTATTATGTAAAACACTGACAAATGGCAAATGTTTCACGGAAATCCATTCGCTAGTGCTCTCACTTCGAAATTTCGTGGCCAGGACTCGTTTTGATATTACTACGGAAACAAGTCACCCTTTCTTCCTCCATGCTCCATCTTTCATGGGAAAACTTCCTTCGCACACTTGTTTTGCGTCGGTGTTATTTTTTTCTGAAGTGACGCGAGTAATATGCCGCGGAGGGATGATTTTGCTGCTGAGAGAGTTTTTTTTTCCGTGGAGAGAAGGTTTCGCGCTCCAACAAGTCTGCTTCCGCCATGTCAAATATATAGCCTCTATGAAAGGCTAGCTTACTCCAAAGCCCTTTTTGGTTGCCGACTGGAAGCAGACATGTTTGTTGTTGTTGTTGTTTTTGTTGTTGTTCTTGGAGCACGAAACCTTCTCTCCACGGCAAAAACTTCCTCGGCAGCAAAATCGTCCCTCCGCGGCATATTACTCGCGTCACTCACAGAAAAAAAAAATAACGCCTACGCCCAACAAGTCTGCAAAGGAGGCTAGGAAAGCTCCACCCTTAAATTTCTTTCATGAACCTACATCACTATAACAAAAGCATGTAAATAAGTACCACGTTAAACTCTTGGGTGAACAAACATCTGTATTTACAGTTCCTGCATGTAACCCAAACATGTAAGTGGTTCGTATGGGCGTTTTTGTAAGGCCATGTTGACTTGATTATATGGATGACATCCGCGCGCGCAATAATTTTCGGCCGTTTCCAAAAAAAAAGTTTTCAACTATACTGTAAATCGTGCAAAACAGTTGCTAAATGAGCAAAAATATCTACCATAAGTTACAAGGAAAACATTTAGAAACGGTACCAATGTCGTAGAATGCCAAAATCAAAGGGAAAAAGACAAAAATGTTAAAGAAATGAATTCGAAGAGTACATTATTCGCCATAACATATTCTGTGCCATTTGTTCAACCTTCATGACCGCGTAGATTTCATATAGTGAAAGCAACTTTTTTTGCAAAACTTTTTTTTTATTTGCACGCGCGCATCAGTTTTAGGGTTCCCAGAGGATGTCATCCATATAATCAAATCAACATGGCCTAGTGAAAATTGTGAATAAAAATTACTTGCATTTGCCCCGTAAAAATAAAAAAAACGACAGCATTTGAATGACTTCTGCCACAGTACTGACATCAGTCACTGGGGGGGGGGGCAAAGTTGACCTTTACCTTTTTGCTGTATTTTTTTCGAGCAAAGAACAAAAAGTATACATTATTTATTGTGGTAAGAGATCCCTTGACGAACAATTAAAAAAAAATAATAAAACTAGAGTTCCACGATCTCATACCTTCGCCAAATGATGTTAACCTTTATGACTAAGAAATAATAGATGAATCCCCGATTGTGCAAATAGGATCCTATATTGCATCGATTATATCTGTTGATCATATTCTACAAAAGAAGACAGTCTTATCTTATCAATGCATGTCATTATAGCATGTCCTCATAAATTATGCAAATGAGGTCCTTATTGGAATAAGTTATGTTAAATTATGTCCACCTTCACAGAACTTTCAAATATCCCAAGTATGAAATTCCAGACATTACCACTATGTAATTATAACATTTCCTCATTAATTATGCAAATTAAGTCTTCATTTGCATTATCAATATCTGCCTGTATTTCTACCGTTCTGAATTACATATGTCACAAGCTTGAATAGTCCTATCATGGAATGCAGCTGATTTATAGCATTTCCTCATTAATTATGCAGATTACATAAATATTTGCATAATTGTAATATTATTATGTCAAGTATCACTTCAGCTACCTACATGCCAAAAATCACGATGATCCATCAATCGGTTCTTGAGTTATCCCCCTTTAAACATTTTTCAACTAACGCCCCTGCAGTTCCAGAACAAGCCGCTAGAGGGCCCAAACGTCACTTGTTCCCCAGCACAAGAGCTACCTACCATCCAAATTTCGTCACCCTAGCATGTCTAGATCACGGGATATGAAAACCGGAAGTTCAGCTGCAGTACCATTACAAGCCGCTAGGGGGCCCAAAATCTAATTAGTTGCACGTCTTATAAAGACCTACCCACCTACCAAATATCAAGACAATCCATCTAAGCCTTCTTGAGTTATCGTGCTCACACACACACACACACACACACACACACACACACACACACACACAGACACACGAACGACACACACACACACACACACACACACACACGCACACACACAGTCCCGCTGGACGCCGTACACGATCTCGTTCTAGGGAAGGAGAAACGGTCGTGATTAAGGGTACAGTTAGTCAAAACTCGCTACAGCAATCAGATGTAAAAGAATATGTCTCTTTTTTGCACTTACTAACATTGGCCAAAGCGCAGCTGATTGTAATCT
>NW_017803959.1:27345-33408 GCF_001625305.1 Branchiostoma belcheri | reverse complement strand
TCCCACATGCCATAGAACCCGAACTGTGTTCGATCGTGTTCGATCTGGGCAATTTGAATCGAACCCGCGTTCTATTTCGGGGTCACCTGCGGTCATTTACAATAAAGCGGCAAAACAAGCCTGTCTGCCTCCGTGCCGTGCAACAGATAAAAAACAACACTTTTCTATAGATAAAAACAGTTTCCTGGACAGTACATGTCCGCTATCATTTTTTTGTGGACATGTAACATGTAGCGAAGCTACTGTCGTAACCTTGGGTGACCTTGAATACTGTAATGATTCTTTACACCAGTATGAATAACACAATGCAGACTTTTGGTCGACATGACATGTCTGCAAAACTCGTTTTAACCTGCAAGCATGGAAAGTCAAGCATACCCCATTCACGGCTCAAAATGACCGTTATGGTTGTCCCGAAAATCGTGTTTTAGGGATTTTTAAAAAATGGCTTCAATTTTGATTATGGGTAATTTAGTGCGAAAATGTAAAGAAAAATCATTTTTTCACCAATATGTCGACAAAAACTAGACTTAAAATCAGAAATTAAAAAATCCCTAAAACACGATTTTTGATCTTATTCCTAGTCGTCGAAAAACATAAAAATCGGGAATCTGGGGTAATATACGTAGCCAGGTTAAAACGATGTTTGCCTAAAAACACGACATGACTTGTGGTCGGAAATCCGAAAAAAATCGTCTTTCGGAGCGAAATTTTGAAAAATCAATGATTTAACATAAACAGCTAATATTGAAAGGGTGTTACGGCAACAATTTCATTTTAATTTGACGAAATTTACCATTAAATCCTTTTTGTTTATTTTCAGGTGTTTTACTGGTAGGCCAAACTCGGCCCAAATAGCGTCTTGTAATCCGATACCTTTTAGAACGCGCCTAGCAATGGGAAAGAATACCGTAGTGACAGACCGCCGTGATAAGGATCCATCCGCAGCTACTGAAAGACCACGTAACGTCGATCTTTACGTACTCGTATAAGACGTGTATAGATGCGTAAAGACGGAATATACGTTGACTTTAAGCATAGTTTAAGCATCCGTAAATACCGTTTTTCGTGCCGTGATAGTAGCAAATCTAGACTGAACCTAAACTCTTTCTTCTATCGAGCTACTTCTGATAAACAAATTAGCGGAAAAAAAAAATTAAAATAGGGAAATATATGAATTGCTATATGGAAAAACTGTTCTCCTTAAATAAGAGTAATGCGAATTATTGCTTGCCTATGGTGTAAAATTGTACAGTTACTGTGCAATGCTATATATCTAACGCTTACGTGCTTTGAAAATTGCGCTTTTCCCCTTTGCATCTGCCTAGTTTTCATTGATGTGTTAAAGTAACCGACATCCAACCACCCAACTTATACTCATCACAAGGAAAAAATATAAGATCAATTTACTTTGCCACAGACAAAGACATCGTCAATGTCGCAAGTAGATGGAAGGGAGGCTGGATTCCCGGAAGGTCCATCTTCTTTGCTGTCAGGTCTGAACTGTTCACACTCCGAGCGTTGAAAAATGAAGAGTCCCAGGCAACTCGCCAAGACGAATCCAAGTTGACAGGTACGATTCCTGTGGTCCATTCTCCTCCTTCGATTGAGTTACCTGTGAGTCCTCCTTTCCGTATTAGTGGAATAACGATGCCCGGATTTTCATTGGATTTACCCTGCGGTCTATCGTTTATACTTACGGATGATTCCAATGCCTGGATCTTTCTGTGTGTCTCCAGGATGTGGGTAGCACCGATAAGATGAGGAGGCCCAATGAACTCCCGATACTCCTGGGGTGTTCGCTGATAGACCCTTACTCCTGCCGTGACTTGTTCGGCCCACTCTATCTCTTGTCGTGTAGGGGTATAGAGCTGGTTTACAAAAGGCACCAGCAATGGATGCACAATAATCATTCCTGTGTGTGGAAAAGTAGACATAAAGCTTATCGATCAATGGGTGGAATCATACTTGATACTCCATTGATTAAGACATCCATTGATGTAGTTAAGATATCCAGCTAATGATGTTGTCCGCCATCCAAATTTTAATCTATGTCGTGAAATTATTTTAAACAATTACATGATATAACACAAGATATTAATAATGTTAGAAAGTGTTTGCAATCCAACATGAAAACCTGCAACTTTGTTAACCCTAGACCTAGACCGGGCTTTTTTTTTTGGGGGGGGCTTGGTGGGGCGGGGGAAGAGGCTCATTCGGCTCCACCTCTCAAAACTCGCGAACGGTATGTTGTACTATCACATTTTAGAACAATTTTGATGTCGTTATGACGTAATATGACGTCATTATGACGTCATTAGTGTGATTTTATTGGCCCAAACCGTATAGATATGCTATTCCCTTAAAACCCAATGGTTTACAACGTAACTGAAAAAAGGTTTTTATAATAGAATAAGAAGGGCATACTAAGACTTAAGTTGCTTATAGCAACACCAGTGACGTCATAGAATGACGTCATGCATATTTAATCTATCCGCCATCTTGGATCATCAATCTTGCATTTTGAAAAAAAAAAGTGTTTTTTTTTTAGATAAAGGCTAGAATACATTGAAACACACACACACACACACACACACACACACACATACACAAAAAATGTACTTTAAGTTTCCAGAATACCATCATATCCAAGAGTTTTTCCACTTGTAACGTCACTTTCCAGACGGGGAAAGTTGTCGATGTAGGTCACGGCGTCGATCGCTGCTATTCCGGCCGTTTTCGCGGCGTGCAGAATCTGGAGTTGAAAAGCATTTCCGATGGGACTGGTCAGGGGAGGTCTCTGGAAACCAGCAGCGATGTCCGCCCTCCCATTTATAAGTGCCGACATTCGAGGGGATGCCTGTAAGGGTACATGGTGTTTGAAATCTCTCAATAATGTAGACTTCAAACTCTTTGTAGTAAGCTATTCCTGCAAGTGTGGTTGAATGATTCGCAATTCAAGAGTACTCGACGTAGAACCCAAAAAAATAGGCTAAAGGATACTAGTATTACAAACACTGAAATAATCACAGAATTCTATCCTTAAGTATGCAATTCACCAAATAACGAAAATACGTTTTTCCTTTCTACACTTATCCGGTTTAAAAGATTTTGCGAGAAAGTCGCCTGCAGTTCGAGAACAAGCTGGTAGGGCGACAAAACCCGCACTACTTTTTTCTTTCAGGAAAAGCTGTCTGTCACCAAAATCCAAGACCATAGCATGTTTAAAACAAACGATACAAAAACCGGACGTTCTGGTGCAGTACCACGTTCAGCTACCAGGAGGCCCATATTTGACCTTAACCTTTGTCTTTCTACGACCTACCACCATACCAAATATCATGATCACAATCCATAAAAGCTTTCGGAAGTTATGCTGACTACAAATGTGAGGAACCACAAACACGCATACACAGAAAGAGAGAGAGAGAGAGAGAGAGGGAGGGACACCAAAAACCATACCTCCATTTATTACGAAGGTAGTTACATAGCAATTACCTTTGCAATGTCTGGTGCGTGCGAAACTGCTTCCAATGTCTCCGCTATGGCCATGATCTTGCAGGGACCGGCAATCAGGTTTTTCTTCTTTTCTACCTCTGACAGGACTTCATCGACTTTCCTGATGTCATTAGGAGAAGTGACTTTGGGTGCGATAAAGCCCGTCAGGTCAGGATGGCAGATGGCGCTGGCCTCCCTTCTGATGACGTCGTCCGTGATGTCACTGAACCGCACGTACACAGTCTGACCGCGGAACATCCTGCTCTTCAGCGCCTCAGCGTAGAGCTTCAGGGCAGACTCTTTCTCATCTTTCGGTACCCCGTCTTCCAGATCTAGGACGTAGACGTCGGCCCTGGCCTCCCTAAATCGTTGAAGACTTTCGGGAGAATTCTTCAGAACAAGTATAGACCTCATGAGAGGGGAGGCTACCGATGACCGTCCTCTGCTCAAGGGCCGCCAGGCGCTAGGCGATGTTGCCGTCAGCATTATGTTTCGGACACAATTCTGCCGCATCAATCTTGAAATTAACGCCATGATGGTACAACTGTGGAAAGCAAGACGAGGACAAGTCAGCGAAAGTCAAGGCAACGTTGATACAAATAAGTCGGTGCCATTTGCATCAATGATATGAATCTTTATTGCATGTTCTTGCCCAGATGGGCTAAATGCACAAGAGGGTATGCAGTATGCAAAAACATGATCATTTCATACTGGTACGCTATATTCTAATGCAAAGTGCTAAGAATCTATACAATACAACAATACTATATACTACCTATCATCTACTGTTAATTGTCCTTTCTTCTCTCTTTTTGAAACATTTGGAAACATAATTACATAGTTTGTCTACTGGACGTACATTCGTTCTTGCATGATATCAAGTGTTTAAACATGTCTTGCTTTGACATTTTCTTACATATCTTGTCTAATTGTAAAGTATCGAATAGCTCTTGGCGTTCATCTTTATATAATGTATAAAGATAAACGCCAAGAGCTATTCGATTACAATTAGACAAGATATGTAAGAAAATGTCAAAGCAGGACATGTTTTTCAATGTTTTTCAATCGTAAGTCAATTATATAGAATTCTTTTAAGTAAATTGTATCTTATCTAGGGGAGGGCGACTATTGCCAATTCATGGAAACAAGAAAGCTTAAAAAAGCTGACATTTCGGGGATAATTTTAAATGATGGAACACAGTGTCAATTGAAGCAAACTTTCTTTAAATTAAAACTTAAAGTTGATTAACTATGTGCAGCAACACAAGCTTCCTATGACATGATCATATGTACTTTTTTTTATATCTAAGACAATAGAGCTGAGTCAGAGAACAGTATTGCTGTGTAAGCTTATCGTCAATTAAAATAAACTCAAAATCAACTCAAATTCAAACTTGTCTTGTTTGGTTTATTGTGTCTATAAATGTAGCGAAGACAAACCAGAGTTTATTTAAATTTTCTCTCCACTTTTCTTTTATTCCACCTTTACTTGTACTGTGTAGACTACAGCAAGTGCACGTGGTCCCTGTAAAGTGTGCATCCGGCACACTGCAGTACTACTGCATGTATTACAATTCACAAATATTTACTAGAGACAAAAAGGACAAAAAGGTCTACATAAAAAAAAAAAAATTTCTTTCCTTCCACTTGTTATGTTTAGGCTACAGCAAGTAGTCTCTGTAAAGTGTGCATCCGGCACACTGCAATACCACTGCATGTATTCCGCAAATATATTCACACATATTTACTAGAGACGAAAAGGTTTCATAAAAAAAACGTTTATTTCCTTTCACTTGTAATGTGTGGGCTACATCAAGTGGCACACTGTAAAGTTTGCATCCGGCACACTGCAGTAATACGGTGTAGTTGCAAGAGGGCGCTGTGACACTGCTACTACGTTTTTTTTTGTTCTACGTATTACCAACGTTTGTATGACGCAACTCTAACAAATTTTACAAAACTACATTATTTCCTAGTTAGTGGATGCCAACAACAACAAGAATGTAACGTGAGAAATTAATGAATGTTTAATTTTATGCAACCAAATGTGAAATCATTTTGTGGCTTAGCCCACAAACAGTAGTACACGCAATAATGGGAGGTTTAAAACGTTGTCAGGACTAGAGGTATGAACGAAATCGAATTAGTATAAACGTGTTAACACCCAGCCGTGACAAATTTGGTCATTGTGGAAGGCCTAGAAGGCAGGCACGCATAGCAGGGTTAATAGTCCTACCATCCAGGCAACCATGCCCACGGTTGCGAAATGTAAAAAAAAAAATCTTTTCAAAATTAAGGAAAGACGCATACCTTAGAAACGTGTCTTTGTCTGGTCTTCTTTCAAAGTTAACAATATAATTATGCTACGAGAGGTACGAGTGCCATTTTTACATTAATAATCTCCTCAATTTAAGGTTTTGTTAACAATTTAAAAGAGAAATACTTTTTGGGTAGACATGGGAAGGTCTTTAGCTGCAATAATTTTTTGGTGATTTGAGATGTGGTCAAAACAGTTAACTCAGGTCCATACAAAAGCATAGGTATTTTTTTCAGATTTTGTACCCA
>NW_017803959.1:20144-27325 GCF_001625305.1 Branchiostoma belcheri | reverse complement strand
GAGAGAGTATTGTACGTTCCCGTGATGGAGATCAAGAATTCTCCTCTTTGTCCGGTATCGGCCTACTGTAATGTGGTTATGTTGAATCGCAATTTTGATACTATCGCAGCTTTCACGAGACCACATAGATCAGGATTTGTACCTTTGACTCAGAGCGTTTTCGATAAGGCTTTCAAGCAGATCCTGATAAGAGCAGGTTTGAGCCCAGCTAGATACTCACTACATAGTGGACGTAGAGGTGGTGCCACCTTTGCCTTTCGTTCAGGAGTTCCTATTGACTTGATTCGCCTTCAGGGTGACTGGCGTTCGGACGCCTACTTGCTGTATCTGAAAGTTCCCTTAGCCACCCGGTTAAGTCTATGTTCCAGAATGGTGACTAGCATTCGTAAGATGGCTTTGTAGTACTAGTAACTTACACCACATCGTGGACCACTAATAGATGGTTTTGTTAGGAGGAGGCTATGTTATTGTTACAAGTTGACGCATGTGTTTAGGTCCCGTTAGTTTGTTGCGCATGTTCTTGTATGATTCCCTATTAGTGAACTATTGTAAGAAGTAATGATGGTTGTTATCCCGAATAGTTCGACAGCAGTTATACTGTTATAAGTTGTAACAGTTTTATATTTTTAAATTGTTATTACATTGTTCCTTCCTGGGTTGGTAACCACCAAGCGGTGTTTAAGTATAATATCATAGGAAGCTAAAGAGAAAGAAAAGGAGTAGGTGGTGGTTTTCTAAATTTAAAATAACTATGTTTTGCAGTTCGGCCGTTCCTTTGGTGTTTGTTTCGGAAAAGTCACAAATTAAAGCTTTTCCCTTTTTCCGGCCAAACTGTGTCTTATTTGTCTTATGTTCCCAGAGTTTTTGTAGGATAATTTGGGGAAAATTGACCGTTGGGAATTTTTGTTAAATGTCTAGAAAACCCCTGTTTCTTTTGTTTCGGCCCGTAACCTTTGACACATTCACGTGATACGCCATTCGCCTTGACGGTACGCGGGTGCCGGTCTTGCTTTTGTTTGTCTCTTCACCCACCACCACCCCTTTCTCCACCTGTGTTTGTTTCGGAAAAGTCACAAATTAAAGCTTTTCCCTTTTTCCGGCCAAACTGTGTCTGATTTGTCTTATGTTCCCAGAGTTTTTGGAAGATAATTTGTGTCTACAAATGTAGCAAAGACAAACCAGAGTTTATTTAAATTTTCTCTCCACTTTTCTTTTATTCCACCTCTACTTGTACTGTGTAGACTACAGCAAGTGCACGTGGTCCCTGTAAAGTGTGCATCCGGCACACTGCAGTACTACTGCATGTATTACAATTCACAAATATTTACTAGAGACAAAAAGGACAAAAAGTCTACATAAAAAAAAACACATTTCTTTCCTTCCACTTGTTATGTTTAGGCTACAGCAAGTAGTCTCTGTAAAGTGTGCATCCGGCACACTGCAATACCACTGCATGTATTCCGCAAATATATTCACACATATTTACTAGAGACGAAAAGGTTTCATAAAAAAACGTTTCTTTTCTTCCACTTGTAATGTGTAGGCTACAGCAAGTGGCACACTGTAAAGTTTGCATCTGGCACACTGCAGTAATACGGTGTAGTTGCAAGAGGGCGCTGTGACACTGCTACTACGTTTTTTTTTGTTCTACGTATTACCAACGTTTGTATGACGCAACTCTAACAAATTTTACAAAACTACATTATTTCCTAGTTAGTTGATGCCAACAACAACAAGAATGTAACGTGAGAAATTAATGAATGTTTAATTTTATGCAACCAAATGTGAAATCATTTTGTGGCTTAGCCCACAAACAGTAGTACACGCAATAATGGTTTAAAACGTTGTCAGGACTAGAGGTATGGACGAAATCGAATTGGTATAAACGTGTTAACACCTAGCCGTGACAAATCTGGTCATTGTGGAAGGCCTAAAAGGCAGGCACGCATAGCAGGGTTAATAGTCCTACCATCCAGGCAACCATGCCCACGTTTGCGAAATGTAAAAAAATCTTTTCAAAATTAAGGAAAGACGCATACCTTAGAAACGTGTCTTTGTCTGGTCTTCTTTCAAAGTTAACAATATAATTATGCTACGAGAGGTACGAGTGCCATTTTTAATCAATACATTAATAATCTCCTCAATTTAAGGTTTTGTTAACAATTTAAAAGAGAAATACTTTTTGGGTAGACATGGGAAGGTCTTTAGCTGCAATAATTTTTGGTGATTTTGAGATGTGGTCAAAACAGTTAACTCAGGTCCATACAAAAGCATCTATTAGGTATTTTTTTCAGATTTTGTACCCAAGGCCACACCGACGATTTTATGGATGACATCCGCGCGCGCATTGATTTTTGCCTGCGCTAAAAAAAAAAGATCAAGTTCGCCGAGGCTCTGGCCTGGATATAGGCCTGGGTAGTCCATGGTAGTTGCGACAATACGAAGCCGGGCACTCGGCCTACCGAAGCTTCAGAACTCAAGAACTCAGTACATAAGTACAGTGAAGATTCGACAGCATGACACGGTTTGTCGTTTACCTCGCTATGTACTGCCGCAAATTCACAAGTATCATACTAGCTTTGTATTTCTGTGGTTTAGTAGCATTTTTATTTTTGGCCGGAATTTATTTTTATCCGCCCGCGCGCACTAGCTTGAGGGTCTTCAGAGGATGTCATCCATAAAATTAGGTCGGTGTGGTCTAACTTGACTAAAATACTATTTTTTCGAAGACGAAATAATTACAATGTACCTGCATGACATGTCAAGGAGGTTATATTTTAGTTGCGTTAGTTATTCTGTCTTTCTGTTGATCAACAGGATACCTCAAGAACAGGTCAATGAATTGGTTTCATACTTGGTGCGTTAAAGGGGTGTAATAAAAACTAGAAATGATTAGATTTTTGGCCCCCTACTCGCTCCCCTTGGTACCGAAGTGCAACGTTCGGTTTTGATATATCACAATCTGGACATGCTATGGTCAGGAATTTTAACTCGTAGATAGCTCTTGGGCTATATAGGGAAGAAGTCACAACCGTTTGTGTCCCCTAGAGGATTATTATAGAACTGCGAGACGGTTTAAAAATCTTTAAGACTATTAACTAAAAAAGCTAGTTGACGGATCGTCATGATTTTTGGTATGTAAGTAGCTGAAGTCATGCCTGGCATAACTAATTTACAGTTGTGTAAATCAGGATCTAATTTACATAATAAATTAGAAAAGTCTATAAATCTGTTGTGTTTAATTATGCTTGTGACATATGTAATTGAGAACGGCAGGAACATTAGCAGATATTGATTATGTAAATAAAAACCTCATTTGCATAATAAATGTGAAATTGCTACAATTTTATAGTGGCAACTGTTGGGAATTTAATACTTGCCATAATTTAAAGTTCAGTGAAGGCGAACTCACTAAACATTGTTTATTCAAATCAGGACCTTATTTGCATTATTTTTGAGGAAAGGCTAGAATAGCCTTATTTCAAAATACAATCCTGCCATTGGCCGGAGAATATGATAAACAGATATAATACAGATGTATATACAAATGCATAATTGCAATGATTGTTGTACTATTAGTCAATTTGAACAGTTAGTCAGAGGCCGTGCTTGCATATACATGTAACCAACAATATCATATCTTGTCCATGCCAAATGATGAGGATTTTACCGGTGTGTGGTATGTTACTAGGGATAAGCCATGTAATTTTCGCCAAAGAGGGCTACGTAAAGGTCACAACAAAACATGATGAACAGATATAAAGTAAAACTAACTAAACATAAGATAAATTAAACTCCTTTTCAATTAAAGGCCATTAAAGTAGAGATAAATAAACAAATATGTTTTTCGATGGAATGTCTTTCTACAGATTTATTTAGGAATACAAGAGTTTGGAGACCTTATACCTTCATCAAATATGTATTTATTGTAAATTTGTTTTGTTTCATTGACAATGGAAATAAAGTCGTTGGTGTGGTGGTGTGGTGAAGACATATTGATTCCCCTCATGTTTCTTATTCTCCTTCCTATTACTCCTGCCATTTTGTTAAATGAATTTAATTTCTTCATTTTTGGCCAAATAACATGGAAATTAGCATAAAGGTAGAGTGGCCAAATACCCCCGGACGTTTTTTTTCCTTTTATTTTGCTATAGGATTTTGCAATCGTTTTATTTGTTTTTTTTTTTTGGGGGGGGGGTAGCCTTTTTCAGGCAAACAATTCATATTAAACACATATCCACAGAATGACATTCACGCTTTTGACATACACTACTTTAAAATTGTGTGGAATACAGTTTTATGGCTATTTTAAGACCAAAAATATCCATTTTGGCTCCTGTTAAAACCAAATGAACTGAAATTTGGTATGACAGGTCCTTGGACACAATCCCACAGAACATTTGTTACGCTTTTGGCGTGTATCACTTTGAAATTATGTGAAATTTGACTTTTCTGCTATTTTTTACAATAGGTTTACATTTTTTACTATTAGTTGCTAATATATACGAATACCAAATGACCTAAACTTTGGCATAACGGTAGCTTGGCATCAATTGCTAAGACTTAAGTTTTTACTATTCAGATTCAGTCTGTTAAAATACTTTCATTTTCCTTATTTTTGGTAGAAACAGCAATTGTACCTCTTAAACGAAAATCCCCAACCGACGGTTCTAAAAGAACGCTGGTTCTACCGGGGTTCTACATGTTCCAACAGCAGAAGGCGTTGGAAGATTCCATTGCTGTATGGAGGTATAGACTATTGGAACACAAATTTTGGACAGGGGTGATTTGGGAACAGTCCATTTATGTGGATGGGGGCTAGGTCCATTTTTTCGTACGGGTGTGTGATAAAGCCATCTGTTGCATTTGCTACCGACTAATTATTGGCCTTTCTAGCTTAATTTATTGTTTTCTGCACTCAAATTACAATATTTTGCGCGTGAAGTTCCTACCATTGGGCTGTAAGTCATGGAGAAAGCAGAAGAAATTTATGGGTGTTAAAACGAAAATATCAGCGGGGAGTTGGATATTTCACCAAACATAGCGATTATTGTTGTGAAGCACCAATCATTGCGATTCTTCAGTTATAGAATGTGTTAAACCCTTTGTGCACTTTCTTGTCAGACTACTCAGGCAACAGGATAGCTGTATGTCACAGTGATTTGCAATTGCCTAGAAATCCTTTCCTTCGATGACTCTCACTCACACCGTCGAGATCGCTCGGATTCGGGCCACAATGGCTATGTTCCTAGTATAGAAAACAACATACTAGTACTCTAGACAAGCCCATTGATTACATTATTTTATTCAATTTATACTTACTCGCTAATCATGACAACAGTCAGACAACTACTTGTCTGTCCTTCTCGTAATGTTACCCTATTATTCTAGGACCTGTCAATGTTGCCAAACCGGTTTCTTCCCTAGTCACCAAGGTGACCCCGGACCTGCACCGCCCGACACCGCCGGGCGTAGACTCTATCACAAGAAAGCTACGGGTCTGCTAGTTTGAGAGATTATATTGAGTATTGAGCACTGCTGCTGCATTTATATCGTTGAGCAAATCAGTTAACGTGAGTCGTGATCTTAACGTCAATGGCGATCCCAATGACCGCACCAGAGCCTAGGACGAGCCGGGGAAGAAACCTACTGACCTGGGGCTGCCAAGTTTGAGGCGGGCGTTAACTTCCCGTTGAGACTAAAAATTCCCTCCCACCGACGTGATCTAAGCATGGCCCGTTCCTGACGGCTACTAGTATACGGAAACTGATTATAGCCTGTTCATAGACGACCGCTACTTCTCTCGTTGTCACTAGGTAGAACAAAGTGAGAGATTTGACTGTACAAAGGTTATTTCCTCTCTTTGCAATCCAGAGGTTCGAGAATTAACTTCTATACTCCATTGAGGGTTTGCCAGTGTTGCTTATTTACTTATAGTTCATTATCTGCAACCAGATGTTGGGCGGGTACAAATCAGTGTGAAATTGGTAAGATAGTGTTCATTTTCCACCTGTTTTGGCTGGCGTAAAAGTAGATACCAGTACAAGAAAAATCCCGATAAAAACACGCCAACAGAGACAGAGGAGACAGATTCCTTTCTGAAGAGGAAATCTTCTCGGCAGTCGCTGCTACACTTGGTCAAGATTTACCTGCGCCCGAGCCAATAAAGTGTATCCAGATTGCCCGAGGTCTCTGTAGGATCTACATAGAGGGAAAAGTCTGCCGTGCCAAAGCCTTGACCAAAGGTCTGGCGTTGAGAGGTAAGACTGTCACTCTTCACGAGAAGAACCCTTTTGTAAAATTCCCTAGGGGAACAAGGCTTACGGTGAAAGGACTGCCATGGTCCGTTCATGACTCTGTGATTAAACAGGCGCTAGAACAGAAATACGGTTGTGAGGTGACCGGGATTCAACACTGTCGCATCAGGGTTAACGGTCGACTGACAAACTGCTGCAACGGTGACAGATTTGTCTTTGTTACCAACCCCAAAAAAACCATACCAAACTACAATGTCCAAATGGGGAAATTTAAAGTGAATATTTTCTACAAGCAGTCAGATATGATGAGACCAGAATCGGTGGAACAGGAGGGAGTCCACCCCAGACCGCTACAACAGGTGTTAAACAGTCAGGAAGACTTTCCACCACTACAACATAGTGCCCATGTAACACGAATCTTACCTCAGGATGCTGAAGAAACATCACTGTCCGAGTCTGAAGACAGTTCATACCAACAAGAGATTATCGTCAACAGATCAAACCATACAGAGATGCAGTCAAAAAGTGATACGCAAATGCCATCGGACATGAGCATGGATGAAGAAGAGGCAGATATCACTGCTGTTAACACAGTGGCTGAGAAGGAAAGAGAGGAGAAAGAAGTGGAATGAGACAAGTGAACATAATGAAATACATGGGTGGTAATAGTCAAGAACAAGACAATGCAAGGAAAAACAAAAAAAGCAAAACGACAGATGGGCCTGTGGATTCGGGCATGCTGACAAGGTCACAGACCAGTGCCACTCCACGCAGAAACGGATCACAGTCTTCGTAAGGGGACCAGAGGTCACAAGGAAAGCACAGAAGAAAGAGATGAAGATAACATTATGTGTAACATGACACCTGCACATGTTGAAAGCGGACTAAGAGCTCTAAGAGAGGGATCAGGTGCAAGAAACACCA
>NW_017803959.1:19247-19442 GCF_001625305.1 Branchiostoma belcheri | reverse complement strand
CAATAGTTGAAAATGTTTAAAGGCGGATAACTCAAGAACCGATTGATGGATCGTCGTGATTTTTGACATGTAGGTAGCTGAAGTGATGCTTGACATAATGATATTACAAGCATGCAAATATCAATGTAATTTGCATAATTAATGAGGAAATTCTATAAATCAGCTGCATTCCATGATAGGACTATTCAAGCTTGT
>NW_017803959.1:16581-19227 GCF_001625305.1 Branchiostoma belcheri | reverse complement strand
ATTTTGCTGAAGAACTGGAGACCAATTAGCTTACTTAACTGTGACTACAAAATAATTGCGTTCACACTGGCTAACAGGGTAAAGAGAGTTATCTCAAAACTAATACATCAAAATCAAACAGCGTACATAAAAGGCAGATATATAGGTGAAAACATAAGATTGATTAATAGACATACTTTTTTTACACAAAGCAGAAGAAAAACCAGGGGTACTGTTATTCCTTGATTTCGAAAAAGCGTATGATACAATAAATACGAGACTTCATGTATAAAACGCTTGAAAAATTTAATTTTGGTCCAACATTCACTAAGTGGATACATATTCTTTACAATGACACACATAGTAGCATTTTAAATAATGGTTGGATTTCTGAGCCCTTTACTTTGAAAAGAGGAATAAGACAGGGGTGCCCCCTGTCTTGCTTACTTTTCATACTGGTTACAGAAATTTGGCTACAAAAGTTAGGAAATGCCAGAGTATCCGTGGTATTGAAGTACAACATAAAGACGGTACTGAAGAAATAAAGATAACACAAGTCGCAGATGACACTACATTAATGCTGGCTGATGAAATATCAGTAAAGAATGCAGTTAAACTTATTTCTGATTTTGGGAAAGTGGCAGGAACAAAACTCAACCAAAACAAAACCAAAGCTCTACCAATAGGTTCATGGGTAAAAAAGAAAAGAGTATACTAGATTTAGAATGGACCACAGGACCAGTGAAAGCAATTGGTATTTTTTTTGGAAATGATCCAGAGGTATGCGAACTGATAAACTGGGAGAAGAAGGTAGAGAGACTGAAGAATATATTAAAGCTATGGAAACACAGAAATTTAACTTTATATGGTAAGGTTATTGTTATTAAACAGTTGGCGTTATCAATATTTACTTATAATTTTATGAACATTGAAACACCTGAATGGGTAATAAGGACTGTAGAAAAAGAATGCTGGTCTTTCTTGTGGAATGGAAAGAAGGATAAAATTAGTAGAAAGTGTATGATAGGAGAATACTGTGAAGGAGGTATACAAATGGTGGACCTGAGATCTCAGATACAGGGCTTTCTAGCCAGTTGGGTAAAAAGACTTTGTCAGGGGCCAAATGCCCAATGGAAACTTATTGCTAGGGTTTATTTAAATGAGTGTGGTAAAGATGACATGTTGTTTAGGATGAACTTTTGTTTGAAAAATGATTGTCCAGAACTTCCTACTACTAGTATGCCAAATTTTTACAAGAATGTTATACTAGCTTGGCACTCAGCAGGTGGGGGTGTCAAAAAGGAACTACAAACTATGAGTGAAATAATGAATGAAATAATATGGGGTAACCACTACATTAAACTTGACAATAGAACGTTATACTATAAAACCTGGATTAAATCAGGTATCGTAAAAATTCAAGATGTCTTCCTACAAGGCAAGTTTATTACGGCACAGAATTTGTTAGTAAAGTTGAACGACACCAGGAACTTTCTGGCAGAACATAATAATCTTTGTATGGCTATACCAAAACATTGGAAAATGTCTTTGAGTGTGATGAGTAAATATGGGGAACAACAGTGTTTGGGAACACAGCAACTTGGAATGTTTAATACTACTTTTGTTCCTTTAGAGAAATTGACATCCAAGATATTATGCAATAAGATAAAAGCAAAAGAAACAAGACAAAGTAAATGTATTGATCACTGGAGTGAAACACTTGATGTTACAAATCTGGATAAGAAATTGTTATGGAAAAATTTAGTAGTAAATATTAAAGAAAACAAATTGAAAGAATTCAATTTCAAGCTATTGCATAATATTCTTCCATGTAGAGTGAAACTGAACCAATGGAAAATTAGGAATCAAGCTGGTGAAGTATATAGTCCAATGTGCTCACTATGTAATGTTAAGGAAACCTACATTCATATGTTTGTTAATTGCAAAAGGTTGGGGAGCTACTGGCAAAATGTTGAAAATAGATTGACCATTTATCATGGCACTAGAATTAAGCTAAACAATTTGTCAATTTTTTTGGGAATGGATCAAAATTTGGAAGTCTTAGATACAAATATCATTCTGGCGATCACCGTAGCTAAATTTGTCATTTACAAATCCTGGCTGGAATCTAAAGATAAGGAAAGCATTCAACACAACCTATTTTATTTCTTTGTAACTGAGATGTCCTTTAGACATCTATAATTCTGTTCAGTGCATTGTATGTTGTGTATATGTGTATATTTTGTAAATATTTTGTGGCTTGGTCAATAAAGTTTTTGAAAAAAAAAAAACACGCCAAACATAAGCAGAAACCTAAACCTCTGTTTTAGACTATAGAGTTCTAACGCGTGAATCTTAAGGTCGACAACAACATATCTGCGGAGAAAGAAATAAAACACCCAACTGTCACGGAAAGACTCCTGAAGACAATGTTCTCAAGACAAACAAGACTCAATATTGCCCAGTTTTAGACTTCCCAAACTTTTATATATGGTAATTTCAAGTCCCCGGATGTAGTTATCATTTCTTTTTGTAGAGAAGGATATGTAACAGGAATTTCCCTTCCTAAATGTTTTTGTATAAGATTTGTAATATTTTAATATCCATGAGAGACAGCCGCTTAAATGCTTTTTTCTTACGTTTTGAGTTGATAATGTTTCCAATTGG
>NW_017803959.1:12420-16561 GCF_001625305.1 Branchiostoma belcheri | reverse complement strand
TACACACAATACACACATCTTTAGATAATCTGGCCATGGCAGGTTAAAAAAAAAGTAACCCTGAATCATACTAGATTAGCGTAAATGCATGTTAATGCGTTCAAAACAAGAAAAATTTGTTTCCGGGTATTAATCTCTTGAATCACGGCGCTGAATATTGACGCAAAAATATTTCGGGCATCGCGCGCCCTTCCCGCGTCACGTGTAGGCATCTCGCATCTCTGATTGGTTGTTGCGTCTTAAGATGACTGAGCCGACGCGCGTTTAAACAATTTTTCTTTGTTCGATTTATCACACTTCACAGAGAATTGTCGCCAATGGCTACTTCTTTTTGTTGCAATATATAATACTTCACGGAGAATTGTCACCTATGGCTTCTTGTTTTTCTTACGTTTGAGTTGATAATGTTTCCAATTGGCACTTAAGGTAATGTTTTGCCCCATAGCATTATACGAATGCGCAGCGATGCATTACGGAGAGTTGGCAAACTGGTAAAAGAACTTGTCTAGTTCTGGGTCAAACCGGGAAATAAAGGGGCGTTGTCAGATACACCAATAGATCAAGATTGTTATGAAAGTTCACAAAGCACAGTTAAACTTATAAACGAAAAACATGTACTATAGTATTGGTTTTTCTTCAGCAGTTTGGAAACTTTGAGTGTCTGACAAGCCACATTTTACAGGTACAAGTTTTGCGCTTATTTTGTACCATACTGTAGCGACATGACCCTAGGCCAACAATTGTGCGATGGATACAAGCTTGGCTTCTCAAGGGACCCAATCAGGGACCCTGACAGCGAGATTGGCTAATATACGCAGGATATTGCACAACTACCTAGTTTGTAGCCTCTACCAGGCTTTAGGAGGGCTTGGAAAAGTAGAAATTTTCAAAATAGACAGGAACATGCCAGGGTAGTTAAACCGCTAAATGAGTACCGGGGAAACTGTACTCCTTTAGCGGAACAACTCCCCTGGCATGTTATCTGTCTTTTTTTGCAAATTTCTAGTCTTTTCGGCCGCTTCTGAAGTCTGGTAGAAGCTACGACTGCACCGATTTCAGAGGAGGAAGCTTACTTTAATTTTTTAAACTTTTAGATAGCATCTTTCGCCACGTTATCCCCTCTAACAATGTAATATTCGCTTAATTGACGAAATAGCTGTCGATAATTTAACAATATTGCAACAAATTTGTATGGTAACTCGCTTATCATGACAATTACTTGTCTGTCCTCCACTCGTCATATAGCTCGATTATCCTAGGACCTGGCAATGTTGCCAAACCGGTTTCTTCGATCGTCACCAAGGTGACCCCTGACCTCTACCGCCTGACAGCGCCGGAACAAGAGTCTACCACAAGAAAGCTAGGGGCCTGCTAGTTGGAGAGATTTGACTATACGAAAGTTATCCTCTCTTTGCAATCCAGAGGTTCGAGAATTAACTTCTATACTTCATTGAGGGTTTGCCAGTGTTGCTTATTTACTTATAGTTCTTAATCTGCAACCAGATGTTGGGCGGGTACAAATCAGTGTGATATTGGCAAGATAGTGTTCATTTTCCACCTGTTTTGGCTGGCGTAAAAGAAGATACCAGTACAAGAAAAATCCCGATAAAAACACGTCAAACATAAGCCGAAACCTAAACCTCTGTTTTAGACTATAGAGTTCTAACGCGTGAATCTTAAACAGGTCGACAACAACATATCTGCGGAGAAAGAAAAAAAAAACACCCACCTTTCACGGAAAGACTCCTGAAGACAATGTTCTCAAGACAACCAAGACTCAATATGGCCTCGTTTTAGAATTCCCAAACTCCCATATATGGTAATCTAAAGTCCCCGGATGTACTTATCATTTCTTTTCGAAGAAAATGAAATGAGACAAGAATTTCCCTTCTTAACTTTTGTTTAAAAAGTTTGTATTATTCTTATATTTATGAGAGACAGCCACTAAAATGTTTTTTAAGGTTTAAGTTGACAATGCTTCCAATTGACACTTAAGATATCAAACGTTTTTGCCCGTCGCATTATACGAAGGCGCCGTGATGTGTTACGAAAAGTTGGCAAACTGGTAAAAGAGCTGCTTCTGGATCAAACCGAGCAAATTAAGGGGCGTTGTCGGATAGACCCATAGATTTTCTAGGAAATTTACAAAACACGGTTACACTTACATGTACAAACGAAATACGTGTACTATAGTATTGGTTTTTCTTCGACATTTAGGAAACTTTTGGGTGTCTAAGGGAGCCAATCAGGGATTCTGACAGCGAGATTGTCTAATGTATGCATAATATTGCACAACTACCTAGTTTCTAGCCTCTACAAGGCTTTAGGAGGGCTTTAAAGAGTAGAAATCGGTAAAATAGACAAGAAACGTTTCAGGGTAGAAGAAACGCTAAATGAGTACAGACTTGGCGCAAACTGTACTTCTTTAGCGGACCAACTTCCCTGGCACATTATCTGTCTTTTTTTAAAATCTGTACTCTTTCCGTAGGCTTCTGAATCCTGGTATTTTTAATCTTTAAGATAACATCTTTCGCCGCATGATCCCTTCTCACAATATACAATACGAGAGTTATCCTCTCTTTGCAATTCGGAGGTTCGAGAATTTACTTCTATACTTCATTGAGGGTTTGCCAGTGTTGCATATTTACTTATAGTTCTTAATCTGCAACTAAATGCTGGGCGGGTACAAATCAGTGTGAAATTGGTAAAATAGTGTTCATTTTCCACCTGTTTTGGCTGGCGTAAAAGAAGATATTAGTCCAAAAAAATCCCAATAAAAACACGCCAAACCTAAGCCGAAATCTTAACCTCTGTTTGCAGACTATAGAGTTCTAACGCGTTAATCTTAAACAGATCGAAAACTACATATCTGCGGAGAAAGAAAAAAAGCACTCACCTGTCACGGAAAGACTCCTGAAGACAATGTTCTCAAGACAACCAACACTCAATATTGCCCGGTTTTAGAATTCCCAAAGCAAACTCCCATATATGGTAATCTAAAGTCGCCGGATGTACTCATCATTTCTTTTTGTAGAGAAGGAAATGTAACAGAAATTTCCCTTCCTAAATGTTTCTTGTATAAGATTTGTAATATTTTAATATCCATGAGAGACAGCCGCTTAAGTGTTTTTACTCCGTGAAGGAGGTCAGGACCTCCGGACGGAGTGTTGTAATCGGCTGATTTTTCATGTTCGCAGTCAAAACACTGGGTTCTCTTTGTGTAATCGGCACGCAATTTTATACGCCGTCTGCGGGCATGCCCGTGTTGATGCACGAATGTGTATTTTTGCCGTTGCTGCTTTCGCGGTCAATGTAATATCGCAGACGCACCCCTACAATTACGAGGCGAATTGGAATGGTCCAGAAAAACGCGTTGTTTGGAATAGCAGTGGGGTTCAAAAAAGTTCATGCAGATACGGGGTGGTTTTTATAAGTGGTTCCAGATGTTTTTGCCCATGGTTAAGAGATGCCAAGTTTTTTGGAAGATGTTCGCAGCCAAAACGCATTCTTCCGTACGTCGCATTTCTGTGTAATTTCGCATGTGGTGTTGCATTATGTCCGGGATGATGCACGTCTTTTTATTTTTACCGTAGCTGTTTTGATATTGGAGTAAATGCTTATTTTCGAAACATCCCCATTTCTTTGAAATGGTTTCGTCCGTTTATGCAACTGTTACTGCGCTAATGACGACCAGTCGCGCTGTCCTGATACACCGCGAATGTGCGAGTGTTCCCTGTAGACAGTCCCGGGAGTCATTTTTTTGCACATTCCAGGAGCCAAACCAAAATACGTTCATGAACCGAGTCCAAAAAACCGAAACGTGAAAATCGGATGATCGGACCTGATGTACATTTCTCTTTCTATAGATTGTACACACAATACACACATCTTTAGATAATCTGGCCATGGCAGGTTAAAAAAAAGTAACCCTGAATCATACTAGATTAGCGTAAATGCATGTTAATGCGTTCAAAACAAGAAAAAAATTAGTTTCCGGGTATTAATCTCTTGAATCACGGCGCTGAATATTGACGCAAAAATATTTCGGGCATCGCGCGCCCTTCCCGCGTCACGTGTAGGCATCTCGCATCTCTGATTGGTTGTTGCGTCTTAAGATGACTGAGCCGACGCGCGTTTAAAC
>NW_017803959.1:0-12400 GCF_001625305.1 Branchiostoma belcheri | reverse complement strand
AACACGTCAAACATAAGCCGAAACCTAAACCTCTGTTTTAGACTATAGAGTTCTAACTCGTGAATCTTAAACAGGTCGACAACAACATATCTGCGGAGAAAGAAAAAAAAACACCCACCTGTCACGGAAAGACTCCTGAAAGACAATGTTCTCAAGACAACCAGGACTCAATATGGCCTCGTTTTAGAATTCCCAAAACTCCCATATATGGAAATCTAAAGTCCCCGGATGTACTTATCATTTCTTTTCGAAGAAAATGAAATGAGACAAGAATTTCCCTTCTTAACTTTAAAAGGTTTGTATTATTCTTATATTTATGAGAGACAGCCACTAAAATGTTTTCTAAGTTTGAGTTGATAATGTTTCCTATTGACACTTAAGATCATATCAAACGTTTTGGCCCGTCGCATTATACGAAGGTGCAGTGATGCGTTACGAAAAGTTGTCAAACTGGTAAAAGAACTGCTTATGGATCAAAGCGAGCAAATTAAGGGGCGTTGTCGGATAGACCCATAGGTTTTTTTAGGAAATTTACAAAACACGGTTACACTTACAAACGAAATACATGTACTATAGTATTGGTTTTTCTTCGACATTTGGAAACTTTTGGGTGTCTAAGGGAGCCAATCAGGGACTCTGACAGCGAGATTGTCTAATGTATGCATGATATTGCACAACTACCTAGTTTCTAGCCTCTACAAGGCTTTAGGAGAGCTTTAAAGAGTAGAAATTGGCAAAATAGACAAATAACGTTTCAGGGTAGATGAAAAGCTAAATGAGTATAGACTTGGGGCAAACTGTACTTCTTTAGCGGACCAACTTCCCTGGCACATTATCTGCCTTTTTTTGCAAATCCGTACTCTTTCCGTCCGCTTCTGAAGCCTACGATAACCCCATTTTCAGAGAAAGAAGCTTACTTCAATTTTTAATCTTTTAGATAACATCTTTCGCCGCATGAGCCCTTCTCACAATATACAATACGAGCGTTATCCTCTCTTTGCAAGCTGGAAGTTACTTCTATACTTTATTGATGGTTTGCCAGTATTGCTTATTTACTTATAGTTCTTTATCTGCAACCAGATGTTTGGCGGCTACAAATCAGTGTGAAATTGGCAAGATAGTGTTCATTTTCCACCTGTTTTGGCTGGCGTAAAAGAAGATACCAGCACAAGAAAAATCCCGATAAAAACACGTCAAACATAAGCCGAAACCTAAACCTCAGTTTTAGACTATAGAGTTCTAACGCGTGAATCTTAAACAGGTCAAAAACAACATATCTGCGGAGAAAGAAATAAAACACCCACCTGTCACGGAAAGACTCCTGAAGACAATGTTCTCAAGACAACTAAGACTCAATATGGCCCCGTTTTAGAATTCCCAAACTCCCATATATGGTAATCTAAAGTCCCCGGATGTACTTATCATTTCTTTTCGAAGAAAATGAAATGAGACGAGAATTTCCCTTCTTAACTTTAAAAGGTTTGTATTATTCTTATATTTATGAGAGACAGCCACTAAAATGTTTTTTAAGTTTGAGTTGATAATGTTTCCTATTGACACTTAAGATATCTAACGTTTTTGCCCGTCGCATTATACGAAGGCGTCGTGATTTTTTTAATTTTTTTTTCATGTAAGATTTGTAATATTTCAAAATTCATGAGAGACAGCCGCTTAAATTTTTTTTTACGTTTAAGTTGATAATGTTTTCAATTGGCACTTTTAAGATATATAATGTTTTGCCCCGTAGCATTATCCGAAGGCGCACGGATGTATTACGGAGAGTTGCCAAACTGGTAAAAGATCTATTTTCTTGTCAAACAGGGCGTCGTCAGATAGACCCATAGGTTTTTAGGAAAGTTCACAAAACACAGTTATACTTATAAACGAAATACATGTACTATACTCTTTTTTTTTCTTCGACATTTTGGAAACTTTGTCTACCAAGCCACATGTCACAGGTTCAAGTTTTGTGCTTATTTTGTACCATACTGTCGCGACATGGCCCTAGGGCCACAATTGTGCGATGGATACATGTACAAGCTTGGCTTCTCAAGGGACCCAATCAGGGACCCTGACAGCGAGATTGTCTAATATACTCAGAATAATGCACAACTACCTACTCAATAGTTTCTAGCCTCTACCAGGCTTTATGAGGGCTCGGAAGAGTAGAAATTTTCAAAATAGACAGGAACATGCCAGGGTAGTTAAACCGCTAAATGAGTACGGGGAAAACTGTACTCCTTTAGCGGAACAACTCCCCTGGCATGTTATCTGTCTTTTTTGTGCAAATTTCTAGTCTTTTCGGCCGCTTCTGAAGTCTGGTAGAAGCTACGACTGCACCGATTTCAGAGGAGGAAGCTTACTTTAATTTTTTAAATTTTTAGATAGCATCTTTCGCCACGTTATCCCTTCTAACAATGTAATATTTGCTTTATTGACGAAACAACTGTCGATAATTTAACAATATTGCAACAAATTTGTATGGTAACTCGCTTATCATGACAATTACTTGTCTGTCCTCCTCTCGTCATATAGCTCGATTACCCTAGGACCTGGCAAGTTGCCAAACCGGTTTCTTCGATCGTCACCAAGGTGACCCCTGACCTCTACCGCCTGACAGCGCCGTAAGTAGAGTCTACCACAAGAAAGCTACGGGTCTGCTAGTTGGAGAGATTTGACTATACAAAAGTTATCCTCTCTTTGCAATCCAGAAGTTCGAGAAGTTACTTCTATACTTCATTGAGGGTTTGCCAGTGCTGCTTATTTACTTATAGTTAATATAGTTAATTTTCTTCCTGTTTTAGCTGGCGTAAAAACAAAAATACCAGTCCAAGAAAAAAAAAAAACACACGTTAAACATAAGCCGAAACCTAAACGTCTGTTTTAGAATATAGAGTTCTAACGCGTGAATCTTAAACAGGTCAAAAACAACATATCTGCGAAAAAAGAAATAAAACACTCACCTGTCAGGGAAAGACTCCTGAAGACAATGTTCTCAAGACAAACAAGACTCAATATTGCCCAGTTTTAGACTTCCCAAACTTCCATATATGGTAATTTCAAGTCCCCGGATGTACTTATCATTTCTTTTTGTAGAGAAGGATATGTAACAGGAATTTCCCTTCCTAAATGTTTTTTGTGTAAGATTTGTAATATTTTAATATCCACGAGAGACAGCCGCTTAAATGCTTTTTTCTTACGTTTGAGTTGATAATGTTTCCAATTGGCACTTAAGGTAATGTTTTGCCCCATAGCATTATACGAATGCACAGCGATGCATTTCGGAGAGTTGGCAAACTGGTAAAAGAACTTGTCTAGTTCTGGGTCAAACCGGGCAAATAAAGGGGCGTTGTCAGATACAGCAATAGATAAGATTGTTATAAAAGTTCACAAAGCACAGTTAACCTTATAAACGAAAAACATGTACTATAGTATTGGTTTTTCTTCAACAGTTTGAAAACTTTCAGTGTCTGACAAGCCACATTTTACAGGTACAAGTTTTGCGCTTATTTCGTACCATACTGTAGCGACATGACCCTAGGCCAACAATTGTGCGATGGATACAAGCTTGGCTTCTCAAGGGACCCAATCAGGGACCCTGACAGCGAGATTGGCTAATATAGGCAGGGTATTGCACAACTACCTAGTTTCTAGCCTCTACTAGGCTTTATGAGGGCTTTGAAGAGTAGAAATTTGCAAACTAGACAGATAACATGCCAGGGTCGATTTCCTGCTAAATGTGTACAGACTTGGGGCAAACTATACTCAGACCAACTTTTCTGGCACATTATCTGTCTTTTTGCAAATCTGTACTCTTTCCGAACGCTTTTGAAACCTGGTAGAGTCTACGACTACCCCTTTTCTGAGGAATAAGCTTACTTTAATTTTTAAACTTTTAGATAACATCATTCGGCGCATGATCCCCTCTCACAATATACAACACAAAAGTTATCCTCTCTTTGCAAACCAAAAAGTTCGAGAATTTACTTCTATACTTAATTTAGGGTTTGCCAGTGTTGCTTATTTCGTTTGGTAGAGAAGGAAATGCAACAAGAATTTCCCTTCCTAAATTTTGTTTAATAGTCACAAGAGACAGCAACTAAAATGTTTTCTAATGTTTTTCCCCGTAGCATTATGCAAAGGCGCAGCGAATGCATTACGAAAAGTTGTCAAACTGGTAAAAGAACTACTTCTAAATTGAGCCGGTTATCCATTAAAAAATGCTGTTTTAAATGCACAAAGTTTGAACTACGTTATCCAAATGAGCTAATATGTGACAGGTTGAGACAGGGTGTCAATATTATACAGATTGCCTTATTCAGAAGACGCCATGTATATTTTTCTACCCTGAAATGTGATGACTTCAATAACTCTAAACTATTCCACTGAAATAAACAAAATTCACACACTCACAAACACAAGAACGATAATAATAAGCTTTATTTGAGTAGATCTAAATGTTATTTTCCGATCCCAGCCTCTATCTTTCAATATTGCCATAAGTAACATTTTTTATTTAAGTCTTCGAAGGAGTTTAAAAGCATTTTGTTATCATAAAACTATGGAATAATGAATGAGCTGTTTGATTCATTTATTACCATAAACATAAACCATAACACACCAGATTTTACTTGAGATAATACAGAATAGTGTGATCGCAAAAACAATGCCTAATCTTTCACCTTTACATTGAACATTGCCACTAATTTTAATGACCCGTCACAGAACATTACAATTTGAAACAATGTGCAAACATTCCGAACCTGAACACTGGCCGTCCAATGTCGGCTGACATTCGGAAGCAGCCTAACCAGAATAAGCCACGCCTACCTTTTATACAAATCGAGTCGAATTTTAGTTAAAATTAAGTCAACTACCAACCACACCCTTCACCCACAACCAGACAACTTGTTTATAAAAACTGTTAGGTCATGTCACAGACCTGTTTGTAACTTTGGTCGAAGTACCTACCTAGTTGCAATTTCCTTGCATATACAATGCCTCTTTATATATTTTATATGATCACAGTAACATAGCCATATGCATTATATTGTTACCTTGTTTATTCTACAGTGTTATCATTAAGCTTTGCATGTCTGTGTCTGTTTTGATGTGTTTTTGTATTGTTAGATAGCGACATTAACTTAAACTTTAGCTTGAACATGTCGCCATATTTTTGTCATTAAATGTTGTAATAAAAAAGAAGACAACCATGACCGACCCTCCCGTTCACCCCCGAATGTATGGATCAGGAGAATTTGGGCTGAATCTCCGCGGGTACCTCGTCGCTAGAAGAAAGAGGCCGGAGGCGGAGAAACTTCCACAGAACTTGAGTAACAATCCTTCGGTAGAGCAAGGGGAAATCCTCCCTGCAGATCTGGTAAAAAAATAGTACACTTCTTAGTTAATCCTAGTAACCATACCAGTACGAACTATTCAATATCTCTAATAACGTTTTGTGTAAACAAAACAATACATAGTGATGGGACACTCAATCGTGGTAGCTTACATGACGATATATTAGGTCAAAAGACATTATAATAATTACCGCTCGAGACTAAATTATAATATTGGCTAACGATCAATGTAAAATATCAGAATTAACGATTAAGTGCATTTTATTTGTAAAATAAAATTAAGTGATTTAATAGTAATTACTGGTGCATACTATATGCACTGGTAATTAATATCAAATCGCTTAATTTGAAATAATCAGAACTGTGTAATGGCGAGAATTGAGTGTTGATTTCGTATAGCAATAGAGGTGAACCTTTTCTAAGTAACAGATATACGTAGCGCTATCAGATAAATTGTTAATATCTACTGATATTACATACAAAATCATGCGTTGCTATGCTTCAATGGGTTAACATCAATTTAGAATAAGGCACCGTTATGGATAGTCTTGGCACAGATTTTGACAACCTGTGGAGAGTGTTTTATCCAGAAGCATGCAAAGGCACGGTTCTTTGTAAAGCACGGTTCTGAATATAACTGTCTGGGTCGTGTACACCTCCCACTCAGGCTTATTACCGCGTAGATCATGTTGATTTTTTAATATAGATGACATTCTCCGGGAACCCCAAAACTGATGCAAGCGAGCAAATAAAATTAAGTTCGGCAAAATCGTTGCCTTGATTATGAAATCTAGGTGATTATAAACCTTTGACAGAGAACAAAACACAAGGTTTACTGGTATGGTGAGTAATAGACTCTTCATTTTCATTCATCTTTTATTTTCTTTTTGTCCTTAATAATGCATTTGTTTTCTTTTTTTTTTGGGGGGGGGGTCATGGACAGCGTTGGTTTCAGTGAAAGAAGATACAAGCTCTAAAATCCCTCACCTCTTCATAGTCGCTGGTTTTCATTCTGGTTCCAGAGAAAAGTCTCACCGGAACTTCTCTCTCCAGTAATTCTTCCACGTCCAAGTTCTTAATCCCCAGAGTACGCACGGTCACCTCCTCTAGATCTGATGAAGGGAACAGGTCAGTTATTATTGGATAGAAGACGATATCGAACATTATCATATAGCCAGATGCCGTCGACCAATCAGAAGGTTCCATTTCCCCCAAAACCCAGGTCATTAATATCCGATATACTGACCCACTCAGTTTGAATGACGTTAAAACAGAGGTAGACGTTACCATTACATGACAGGGTGTTGTTTACTTCTTCTAAACCTATTTCTAACTATACAGAACTTTCTGATATACTCAGATTAGTAACTAAATTTTGTTATTATAAACTGTAGATTAGTAACTAAAATTATGATAAAACTAAATACAATTAAAATCAGAGGTTAATTCAGAAAAAATATTTCATAAATCTTACTTGACCCTCCTATTCTACACTTGGTACAAACAAACTAACAAAATCAGACAATACTTTTCAAAACGGTTGGTTATGTTGCTTTTGCTGCTAACATAAAAAAATGAAGGATCGCGGACCCGATGGTTATAGGAACCGACCATAAATCATCATTATTAATCCATCTTTCATTCCCTCAAAAGAAGCCTAACCCACCAAAACTAGCACAGCGTTTGTTGTAGAATGGACTTTAAAGTTGAACTGAAATATCACTATATCTTCTTTATTCCATACATGTTGTAAGCGTAGTGTCTCAAAAAATGTAATAAAGTTTGTCATTTATACACAATAATAAATGAAATACCTTCATTGCACGTTTTTGTCCTTACAAGTTTAGGTCACGGATTGATTACTGTAAAGAAAAGTTCTAATTGTACCCATAGTGACCATTTATTGCCTTTATAATGAACTGCCCGATGTACTTATCAGTTCTCAAGACTCCTGGACCACAGTAAGCAAGATTTATCTTATATTGCCAATACAAGCTGTTTGTAAGGAGTAGGGAAACTCACCTGGATTCTCTGCCAGCTGCTGGATACTGTGGATGTAGCTGACTGAACCGATCATGTCCTCCTGTTAGATAAACATGGCAGTCAAACTTATACAGGGGATTGCACTTATTTGTATTTCTTATAATTGTATATTCCGGGTAATTGTATAGAATTCTAAAACACCAAACCATTTACCAATTACCAGTCACAAGGCTTATTGCAAAAGTACTAGTACCGACCAATTTTGGCCTATTACCTTATAGCTAAATTAACCCCAGAGGTGGAGAATTTTTTGGGAGAGACAATTTGCACCGGTACCATACCGCTTACTGGTACCGGGCGAAGTGTGTGATTTACATGGATCATCAGACAAGCCATCCCCTCCTTTGATGTACTCTCGAAGCAGGAATTTAGGTTTCAGCTAATTCTGTTGTAGTTTTGTACTGCTGGAATCTTTCGAAATCTGGGTCAGTCTTCTGAGGAAGACCAGAGTGACTGGTCGAAAGCTCAATAGACTACCAGCAGAAGTAAGGCAGATTCCAACTTTAAAACACTTAAAGGCAGCTATTAAGATGACCTCTGACCTCGAATGATAATTGAACGGAAATCAATTTACGTTAATTATGATTATGATTTGAAGTTATGTTTCTTGTAAATTCCCTCAGTTCATGTTCGTATTATTCATTTATTTATGTATAACTTTCAGTTATACTGATTTCATTTACATCTTTTGTTATGTACTTTGTATAATCTATTATTCTTTTACATTTTGTACTTCCCGTGGGCCTCCTTGGAAATCAGCTTTTGGCTGAAGGAGCTACCCAGGTGTCTTTGAAGATTAAATAAATAAATAAAGCTCTAGGTGAGATACCTTTTTTTGTGTGTTGGACCAAAAGTTTTAACTTTAAACATGGTCTAATGAATGTTTCCCTACCTGGTTCGTTCGGTTCACATTTGAAGACTTCACAACCTCTTGATACAAGATGTCTCCAAAATCGTCAGCAACATTGTGGACAGTTGCCGCCTCAACCAGAGGCCCTGCTGCTACAAGATCTTCTGTGTTGAACTAAAATGAAAACAACAATGTTTCACGAAAAATATAGTTTTTAACTCTCTCTTTTCATTTTATTTCCAAAAGATAATGTACACAATAAAAACACAATGACACTCAAGCAGAATAAGTTACAAACGTGTGTCACACAAAAACGGAATCATTAAACACGATGGTCAAATACAGGCCGAAAAGTCCAACTCTGCTTGTATGGAGATCAAGCCCCGAACCCGCGAATCATGTTCAATATGACGTCATTCGAACCGAACAGACGTTCGATCTGGGGTTACCCGCGGTCATTTACAGCAAACACACTAAACCCGCTATTACGAGCCCTTCTTAACATGGGGACCACGGAACAGCAAACATCTAACTTCCCACAAATATGAACCGTTTGTAAAAACATTACATCTATAGGGTGTGATGTGTGAAGACATATGGTTTTTCCTCATGTTCTTCTCTTTCTCCTCCTCCTGTCATTTCTTTAAATTGATTCAACTCCTTCATTTTTCGGCCAAATAACATGAACTTTGGCATGAAGGTAGAGTGGGCAAATATTAGAGTGGCTTTATTTGAGCTTTTTTGGTGTGGTATAGAAAATGTACTATAGCAGTGTATTGGCATATTTGGGCATGTGTCATCAGAATGGCATGCAGAGCAAGCAACCAATAGGCATGCAGCCTTTCTCTATTCTACTTGCTGATTGGGTGTTGGGATTTGATTGGTTTAACTCAATTAACACCTGTACCTTGAAAGCCATACCATATCGACAGAATGAACTGCATTCAAGTGTTTTGGTAGGTTTGTCAAGCTTTCCTGCTCCAGCATTGGAATGCGGGACATAAACGCTTCTTTTTATGTTCAAAATTAACAGTTTACATTATGCAATTAAAAATCCTTACCAATAATGTAGGGGATAGCTATCCGACTGTTGTCACTTCATACTATAGTTATATCAATGTAAAGAATTGTATTCCCTTGTGTTTCTCCTTCTTTCCCGCGTTCTGATGAAGCCATCCGCTACATTTGTTCGAAAGCAAATGTCGGCGTATCTAGTTCACTTACTTTTTTGACGTTGAGGTGATGTTGGTTCGTAGCTCGTATCAGAGTAGCTAGTCCCTTGGCTTCAGTGGGGGTGAAGACTTTGACCATTCGATGGACATATAACTGAAGAAGCAGGAGATTGAAACGTTGTCAAATCGGTGTGCCCATGCAATCATGAAAACTTTATCGTGTGATTATATATATACAAGCTCTATTATGTAAAACATTGGAATTAGAGAATTTTCAGATTTACAAAATTAAGTGTCAATTTGAATAATTTGCTACTTGCTCCATATCCGACCTAACCCACTAGTACCCACATACTAAAAATCTAGAACAAAAAACCTTTTTTAGAATTATCCACTTCGAGATATTTTATCAGAAATCCTCTAGTAGTTCCAGTTCTATAAACTGGTGGGGGAGGCAAACCCAAACTACTTATTTTTGACTGGCAAATGGCAAATGTTCCACGAAAATCCATTCGCTTGTGCTCTCACTTCGAAATTTCTCGGCCAGGACTCGTTTTGATATTACACGGAAGTAAATCACCCTTTCTCCATCTTTCATGGGAAAGCTCTAGCTTCCTTCGCAGATTTGTTTTGCGTTGGCCTTTTTTATCTGTGAGTGACGCGGGTAATATGCCACAGAGGGATGATTTTGCTGCTGAGGGAGTTTTTGCAGTGGAGAGAAGGTTTCGCGCTCCAACAAGTCTGCTTCCGCCATGTCAAAAATATATCCTCTATGAAAGGCTAGCTTAATGCCAAGCCCTTTTTGGTCGCCGACTGGAAGCAGACTTGTTGGAGCACGAAACATTCTCTCCACGGCAAAAACTTCCTCAGCAGCAAAATCGTCCCTCCGCCGTATATTACTTAGTATTCGCGTCGCTCACAGAAAAAATAACGCCGACGCCGAACAAGTCTGCGAAGGAGGCTAGGAAAGCTCCACCCTAAAATTAATTCCATAAAACTACATCACTATAACAAAAGCATGTAAATTGGTACCACGTTAAATTTTTCAACTCTTGGGTGAACAATCATCTCTCTTTACAGTTCCTGCATGTAACCCAAAACATGTAAGTGGTTCGAATGGGCCTTTTTATAAGGTGAAAATTGTGAATAAAAATTACTTGCATTTGCCCCCTAAAAATCGAAACCATAGCATTTGAATGAGTTCTGCCACAGTACTGACATCAGTCCCGGGGGGGGGGGGCTAATTTGACCTTTACCTTTGTGCTGTATTTTTTTCGAGCAAAGGACAAAAAGTATATATTACTTATGGTAAGAGATGCCTCGAAGAACAATTAAAAATAAAAAAAATACAATGCGCCTTACCTGATTAGGCACCAAAGGTGGACTACTTGCGTTCCCACAAAATGTTGCGTTCTGAACAACGCGTCTGCGAAGCTCCGAGACAGTCGGAATCTCACTCTTCCTCTACAAAGCAAAGGGGGCAGCTTTAGTTAACTATAGAAACACAGAGAGGTTTACTTCTTTAGAAATAAGTGCAAGTCATATCATATACATGTATGTAGGCTGACATCACCTTCTTGGGTAATTCTAACTTTGCAGCTGCCAGCTTTGGGTACATGGTCTGCTTCGTTGCCCGGAACACGACTTCATCTCGCTGGTTGACCAGGATTTGAGAGCTGGTCACCACGGAGTACTTGCCGCTTCTCCCTGCGTCCTCCACACTGTCGATAGAGAAGTAAGCTCTGACAGTTTCTCCTTCTGTTATAGGCCTCAGCTGCACGGCATTGAGAGTACCGAGATTAAATCGGGCGACTTCTGATGACCTGTCATGAAGGGAACACAAGATAAGAGATGAAACTATCATGCATAGTAACAAATCTAGACTGAACTTGATGATCTTAAATACTTTCTTCTATCGAGCTACTTCTAAATAAAAAAAAATTGCGGAAGAAAAAAAATAAATTAAAATAGGGAAATATATGGATAGCCATATGGAAAACTGTTCTCCTTAAATAAGAGTAATGCTAATTATTACTCATCTTTGATGTAAAATTGTACAGTTACTGTGCAATGTTATATATCTATCCCTTACGTGCTTTAAAAATTGCGCCTTTCCCTCCTTTGCATCTGCCTAGTTTTCATTGATGTGTTAAAGTAACCGACATCCAACCACCCAACTTATACTCATCACAAGGAAAAAATATAAGATCAATTTACTTTGCCACAGACAAAGACATCGTCAATGTCGCAAGTAGATGGAAGGGAGGCTGGATTCCCGGGAGGTCCATCTTCTTTGCTGTCAGGTCTGAACTGTTCACACTCCGAGCGTTGAAAAATGAAGAGTCCCAGGCAGCTCGCCAAGACGAATCCAAGTTGACAGGTACGATTCCTGTGGTCCATTCTCCTCCTTTGATTGAGTTGCCTGTGAGTCCTCCTTTCCGTATTAGTGGAATAACGATGCCCGGATTTTCATTGGATTTACCCTGCGGTCTATCGTTTATACTTACGGATGATTCCAATGCCTGGATCTTTCTGTGTGTCTCCAGGATGTGGGTAGCACCGTTAAGATGAGGAGGACCAATGAACTCCCGGTACTCCTGGGGTGTTCGCTGATAGACCCTTACTCCTGCCGTGACTTGTTCGGCCCACTCTATCTCTTGTCGTGTAGGGGTATAAAGCTGGTTTACAAAAGGCACCAGCAATGGATGCACAATGATCATTCCTGTATGTGAAAAGGTAGACATAAAGCTTATCGATCAATGGGTGGAATCATACTTGATACTCCATTGATTAAGACATCCATCGGTGTAGTTAAGATATCCAGCTAATGATGTTGTCCGCCATCTTAAATTTTAATCTATGACGTGAAATTATTTTAAACAATTACATGATATAACACAAGATATTAATAATGTTAGAAAGTGTTTGCAATCCAACATGAAAACCTGCAACTTTGTTAACCCTAGACCTAGACCGGG
>NW_017803958.1:105770-126230 GCF_001625305.1 Branchiostoma belcheri | reverse complement strand
CCTAATGCCCTTGCACAGGATGCCCTTTGGCCTGGTGCAATATCAGATAGAGTTCTTCAGTTGCACTAATGTACAGCAGGTATTTACAGCTGGTGTTATATAGCAATCTGCAGTTAAGCAGACCCCGTTGGGCTGCATCCATGTCCCGTTGGACCATGAGGGATGTCTGTCTCTCCCTTAAGCAGCACCCCAGCTGCATCCATGTCCAGTTGGACTAACATGTCCAGAGGACTAACAAATCTGTTTCAAGCCAACAGGCACAGTTTACACTGACTGCATGCTGTACACGTTAAGCTGTCCCCGTTGGGATAGCATCCATGTCCCGTTGGACATGAGGGATGTCTGTCTTCCAAAGTAACTGTGCCTGTTGTGTTGCATACATTTACACAACCACATCATACTAGACCAAAGTGCCATCACACACAGCTGATGATGATTATCCTTGAGTAATTATGTAATACTGTTTGCCAACATAGATAACCCTCCCTGATGACTTCCGAAGGTGGCAGGTGATGATGGAGCTGGAGTTTGGCACTAGATTCAATCGTCTGTTCCGGGGCCCAAGCTGGAGTGGCTGTCCTAGGGAGAGTGGAAGGATCCTATCAAGGTGAATCCACTTTAAACATACTTCATTTTCTTTTTATATCTCATAGATGTTAAGGATGATACAAAAATTTTAAAATGTTGCTGTCGGCTGGAATGCTATTAGTAATAAAATCATTATTGCAAAGATAATGTTTTCTATCAACACAGATGAATTTGCAATCCCTTCATTTCATTTCATGCCTTTTTCTGTTTATTCGGTATGTTCTGTCTGAGTTTTGTTTCACGAATAGCATTCATTACGCAACGAACCAGTAGTAACATGACAAATTCTTCTCTTTTCAGGCAAGAGTGAATGTGGCCAGCCTAGCTCGCCAAACAGTGACAAATGACATCGCAAGTTCAGGCACAACAGTCACAACAGACATACAGGTACCTATTGGATTTGCTGCCTTTTCAAACTTGTTGTATTCCAGATTGTACTTTCAGCACTTCAATCTTCCATACAACCTGACAGTGACATTTTGAACCCAACTAAAATCAGCAACATTCAGAACAAACAACATGTACCAAAATTTCAGCAATTAAAATAAGTCTATTTCAAATAGACTTATTTTAACTGCTGAAAACCACTTTTACCTTTTAGGAGTCAGCCTTGAAAGACCTGAAACATGCAAATCCGAAAGGAAGATACTGGATCAAGATAGATGGAACTGACATCAAACCGGCTCTACAGGAGTCTATGAAAGGACAGTGGAACGGGGCCATCGATCTGAGGGATGGGAAGCTGGCTGAACTAAGGAAGGAGTGTGACCAGCGACTTGAACTGGTAAACAACCTAGAAGTCAACAAGGAAAGGGCCACTCTAGAAGAAAAAATCAAAACTCTGGTCAACACCTTCCATGATGATAGCCACTTCCTCCAACAGGCCTTAACAGAAGCCGTCAATCTCTACACAAAAAATGCAGGTCCCAACAACACCCCAAGAAAAACTAAAAGAACTGAACTTCCTTTCACATTTCAGATCAGAGTGACTTCACATTTGTCTGCACGGATGACAGCGAGGACGGGTCTTCCTCGTCGTCAAAGCCAAAACACAACCTGAGAAGTGAACCTTTAACACAGGCCTCTGTCGTCAACATCGGGACAAGTTTTAGATGGACGATTCCATGTTTCCCGGTAATGACAATCACATCCCTACGGGCCACTGTATCTTCCTGGTCTAAAGGAAGGTTGGACAAAACCAAGCCTCCTGATTGGGCAAACCCGTCACGTGACACCCGCCCCCCATTCAATAACTAAAGCCTTCTTCTGTTTCATGTGCAGGATTACAATGGCCACCTTCCCAACACCTTATATCTCCAGCTAGATAACTCAGCCAAGGAATGTAAAAACAAGTACATCATTGCTTTTGCTACCTGGCTGGTGCATCTCCGAATCTTCAGAAAGGTAAAAACATGATGAATCGATTATTCACCAATTTGACAGCAAAATATTATTTCCTTTTTTGTAATGTTAAAGCATTGATGAAGGATTGTAACATTGTCACCAAACTTTGCTGCCTAGGTTATGAGCTTGTATATTTGTGGGTGGGTGGGAGGTGGGGGGTGGTTGGTAATTATTGGGACATACCCTGGTAATATGGGACTTTGGGAACTTCATTTGTAGAGTTATTTCTATTACAGCCAGAATCTCGTATGACTATAAGTATTTCTTCTTCTGAATCATTATTCATATGCATTCTAATCTAAAGAGTCTTTCTGGAATTTACAAGAGGTGAAATTGTGCTACCTCATGCCTGGGCACACCCACGAGGATGTGGATCAGATGTTTAGTCGATTTTCCACCCACCTTGAAAGAAAAGATGCACCAACAATCCCAGAACTGCTGCAACAGTTGTCGAATGCCTACACACCACAACCAGAGTGCAGGTATTGTATATATATATATATCTCTTAGGGTCATGACCAGTATGTGGGATTTCCGGGATACCATAGATAAGGAAATTTCATAGCAGTGAAATAAATTAATGATTTTTCGTGTTGCCATGGCAACGGGTTTCTGACGGTGTTTGTGACGCCAGGCTACCTCCTTTTACTATGGGCAACATAACCGGAACTTTCACTGCAAAGACAAACACCACTGAGGGTAAAGACAAAGCACGACAGGAAATCCTAGACACTCTCCAAGACATAGAAAGCAACATTGAACCAACTAGTTATCTTCACCGACGGATCTGCCTTGAACAACCCAGGCCCCGAGTGGATGTGCTGCGGTCATCTACGAGAGATGGGGCATGACCAAGCCCTACGCTGTACGCAAACCCGTACCTGCAAAATCCAACAATTACGTTCATCGTCGTGCTGCCGCCCTGCTCACGCAGCTCTGCATTAAAGGTCGTGCTCGGTTATGCACTTGAATTGCCGCCTTGAGTCGTCCCTGCGGTCTACGTTGGCGCGGCTTGAGAACTTTGGTATGGACTTCGAGGACGGGATGTGGGCGGTGTGGGGGGCAGTGAGAGCCGTCTTCCCAACGTGCAGCAGGCAGGGCTGTGCATTTCGTCTGACACAGGCCATCTATCGCAAGATACAGCGGATCGGTATGTACATGACATGCTTCATGTTTAGTATTTTGAATGTCAAAATTAAGTAAACTTTTTAATGTTTTGAATTCATTCACAGATGTATTTTGAATGGCAACTCGTATTTTAGGACTCAGTCTCAGCCGGCCTATTTGGAGAAGGCGGAGCGTACGAGCTGATGAGGAAGCTCATGGTACTACAATTCTCGCCGGCGGAGCAAATCAGGCGTGCCTTCGGGGAGCTACGAGAGCTGACTGACAACCGCCACGATGGTCAGATTTGGGTCCAAAAGTCCCACTCCGCTACTATGGAGATCGAATCCCCCGAACCCGCGAATCTTGTTCGATATGACGTCATTCGAATAGAACGGGCGTTCGATCTGGGGTTACCCGCGGTCATTTACAGTAAAACCGCTACAACCGGCTACTTCAAGCCCTTTTTTACTTGGGAACCGCGGAACAGGAAAAATCCACCTTTCCACAGATATGAACCGTTTTCAAAACATTACATCTATGCCGTGATTTTATTGTGGATATGTAACATGTAACGAAGCTACTGCCGTCATCGTGGGTGACCTTGAAGGTCAGAATTCTTGTATACGCTGTTATAAAATCCAGGTCCCCATATACAAGAGGCACAGCATGCGTGCAAACATGGTATTTTAACCATTCCCAAAAATCGCTCAAATTACCTCATTGAGGGCTTGTTTGGAAGAGGAACGATTTCCGCAGATTTCTGTCTTAGGGATTTTTTTAATATGGCCGCGATTATGAATTATCGGTATTTAAAGTTAAAACACTGCGTTTTTAGCTCTTCTTTTGACTGTAAGTCTAGTTTTAGTTAAAGAATAAAAAAAATCCTAAGACAGAAAGTTTAAATTTACTGTAATATTTCTAAAAATCCAAAAATCTAACCTTATTTTTAGTTTTCGGGGCCTCTTAAAATCAGTTGTTTGGTTCTCGTGAACCCTTTTCGACATCCGAAATTGATCTCATTTGGAAGCAAATGTACACAAAGTGGAGCAAAGGCAGTGCAAGAATAACATTTGAGGTAAACAAAATCACTTATTACATTTTATTTTGACGAGTATTTACTCTCCAATTACTTTTGTTTATTTTCAAATTTTACCCGTTACCCCCGGGCCGGCCCGGGACTCCCGCGCGGCCACGTTCGAACACGTTCTGTAACCCGATACCTCCGTAGTAATGCGACTTTTAGCCTAGCAACCGACCGCCGTGCGCTTGATCGACGAACTGACAACCTAAATGGAGCAGGAGTGGTTGAACAATAGCGTGTGGAGCGTGGAGGAATGGTCAGTGTACTTCCAGCATGTGTGCACCAACAATGATACCGAAGGATATCATACTCGCCTGAACAAGGAGGCGCAGCACAGTCTGCCATTCTACCTGCTGGTGGATCTACATGAGGAGTATCGGTATGTCAGCCTCCAGGCCAAGCTGGTGAGCATGAACAGGCTGACGCGCTACAGGCGCAAGCCCTAGATTGTGGTGAAGCATGTTGGTTCAACGCAGACTTCTTAAGTTAATATTTACAAACGATTCGACTTATGTTGACCATGAATTCAACATAACATGAAGGAATTGGCACACTTTTCTTTAAACACGTCTATATACACCCCATCAAAAAAAAGAAGAGGCAGGAAACGGAAGGCCACCACTGAAGAAGACACTTCGTTGTTCATCAAAATCAAGAACGGAGAGCTCTCGAAAAGAACCGCCAGTACCAATCGACCAGCTGAAATACGACGATGTGAGGTCAACAGTTTCAGCTTGTGTCAGGGCGCTGAACCCAAGTTGGGCGACCCCGCGACCCGCCCCGTGTACTGACCAGAGGACATTCCCTGGGTGAAAAGAGACCAAAGGATACCCGGAAGGTATTAAACCACGATTTTTTTTCTTTTCTTCCTTTACATAGTTGTTTTTTTTTTTTCATATGAATTGGATTGTCTCCGCTCCGTGTCAATTTTTGTTTGATTAATGTTTTTATACGTTCTGTACAGACTGGACTATGGCGATGAGGAAGGTCCTGAAAACATCCTCCACTACGTAGGGGAAGACCCGGAGATGTATGCGGCCAGCGTCCAGTCCGCCAGCCACGACCGGTACCGCTGACCCGACCCGGCCAACCTGAAGAAACGACGGGCGAATCGGACGGCGAGGCGTTGGACGACTTCATCGAACTTTTCACTGCTGGCTGACGTCCGGTTTAGCCTGAGCCTCAGCCCAACAGACGCCGAGCATACACATTCACCCGTATCACCTGGCGGGTAGTTCCCGGGCTGTTTTTTTACCACTTTCGGGCGGGACCCCGACGTGGCCCCGCGGGGCACCCTGCGGCTACCGGGCTATTTTTTGGCCCGTCGGGGCCCCGATAAGAATTTAATTCTGAGTTAAATTCTACCCGGGCCCCGCTGACAACAAGATGCCGTCACAGAACCGTCAAACACCGTCCGGTACCCCTCCGATTGCCGGCAGTCCACCGGAACTAATTTGTTATGTCACAGACCAGATAAACAGAATAAAGGTGACGTGTACTTCGTAAGACCAGGTGAAATGTGTGACGTCACAGATCCTGTGATTACAGCAAAGGTGTTCACTTTGTTGGATGCGTGTCAGTTCGTCACCATGCCAAAGGCAAAGAGGACGGGGTGTCGGACCCCACAGGGGTCACTACAAGACATCGTCAGAGCATCTGCCGGGTATCTACCGGAGACCAATCAATGACGATGGCAAAATTTGTATCAGCAGGCCACCGAGTGCCCGTCGGGCAAACCCGGGACAACTGCAGGGAAGCGTAAAGGCAACTTTCAATTGTGACCACAACAGCCGATGCCCGCCCTACTCCTGAACCCGGCCGGGGCCAGCCGGGGCTACATCCCCGACGGGCACCGGCGTAATTGGGACCTTAGCTTTACCAAGAAGCGCCGACTGCCCGCGAGCCCCAGAAACCCCAGCGCCAGGATTAAAACTGCAAAGGTGCCTTACACACCGTCCGCCAATTAGGTAACTAACATTAGTCGTGTATACTAGTATGTAACTGTAACGGTGGTCGTGTATATGAACTGTAGCGTTAGTCGTGCGTATGAACTGTAACATTATTTTTGTATAAGAACTGTGATGTTAGTCGTGTATTCGAAGAGCAACTGAGGCACTCACAACAACACGATTCACGAACAATGCGGTGGCACCCCATCATGACACACGGTGGTGTCTTGCCATATTTTACCAGTCTCCCGCAGCCTACGATACGATTCGGGACTCAGGTACCCCGTTCAGACCGGACTTATATTTAGTGGTTTTAACCGGTTTTTCAAAAACCGGTTTTTATTTAAACGCATAACACTCCAACAGTATTCCAAATTCACGAAGCCAACCCCTATATTCAACGCAGACATCCCGGAAAGGCTGTCAGAAGTGTCAAAAGTAGCAGAACTGCCAGAGTGGAAGAAGAATGTTACACTTATCTAGGATGAGATGAAGATCAAACTGGCCCCGTCTATAGTAAAACATCTGGAGAACTTGCTGGTTTTACGGACCTGAGTAGGGCCATGCATACTTGTGGGAGTTGAATATAAATTAGATCATTTTTCACAGATCCTCAGCAACACAGTGAGCTGTGCCCTTGCCAGGCAAGGATGTCATGATACAGTGTCCTCAAAATTTAAATTTATAGCTTTGAGTGCTAAGGTGATTTATATAGCATAACAGGAGTTGCTTGGAAATAACAGTATCTTCAAATCAAATAGATGTGGAGGTGGGGTTCATTGTTATTTTTGTGTGCTTTGCTTAGTAACAGTTAACTAAATGTGTAACTCAATATTTTTCTACAGGAGCGTTGCAGAGGAAATGAAGCGCAACAAGAGGCGGACTGCATTCATCATTGTGAAGCAGTCATCAGGCGGCACGCAGGTGTTTGTGATCGTCCACGGGAAGGCTCTGGTGGAGTGCCGGTCGGTGGTGGAGGCTTTTGTGTCCCTCATTGGGGCACTATATTGCTTTCAGCAGCCCCACCCCGCCTGCATCGCACCGGTGTCAACCAAATACATGATCCTGCCAAATACATGACTCCGACACTACTTGGGGGTTTCCAATATCCCTAAGACAATGGGTGGGAAGGGTTTAGTCGTGATGTGGGAGACTAAACTTAACACCAATCGTTAGTCTAACCCTAGCCTTTAATAATGATCCCAACTCAAACCCTAACCCCTAACTCTAATACCAACCCTAACCCTAAACACCTGACCTCTCACGTATGTGGCAGCTCAAGGATTTGGCTCAACACCGGCCATGGTGTTCATCGAACACCACCTGCTGAAGGATCCAAATGTCAACAGGGCAGACCTGATCTCTAGTTTTTTGAAGGCATACACAAAGTGTGAGTCATTCAGGAATTGTCGCGACAGTGGAAGCGAGACTGAGTAGACCACATAACATACCTGTATGTCGGATTCAGAAATAGCTGGCATATAATTCAAAGACTTTCCACCGAAAACATATACAATGTAGATCTGTGAACACCTCAGACCGTGAATTTTTCCTACTGTGAATATAATGTGAATATCAGTAAGCTACAGAGTTATTAATTGATTAGTACATAAATGTTAATCATGATGTTCAGATGGTCACCACCATCTGAGTGAATTGACCAGGAAAATTCTCGCGAGACTGTCCGAACTTATGAACATGTGACCTGCACAAGAGGTTGCTGGGACAGTTTCAGCCCCACGTCATTCGTTTGTAACCAGCGCTGACAGACGGACGTGCGTTTCGACCTCTACCAACCTTCCCGCGCTTTTCAAGAGTTTCTCCCTCAGCTTCGACTCCAGTTTTTATTCTTCCCCTTTCCCTGGGTTTACTTTTGCTCTTTTGTTCTGTATTGCTGCTATGTTGGAAGGCCAAGTGTAGTTTGTAGATGTCAGACACTACAAATGTAGCTGCAGCCTATTTCGGAACTCATTCGATCTTCTCCATGGACTAGTGCACTTGCTCTGTATTGGTGTGAAGTGAAGTTGAACTGAAGAGATTCTAACAACTGTGTGTGTTAGTCTTTTATTAAGGGTGATTAAAAACTTGCCAGCAACAATTAGGACAGTATGTGTGTAATAATTATACATGTAGCTTACTGTAAATAGAGGATAAAATCTCCTTGGTCAAACGGATACAGCATGATCCGCTACACGGAGAAGATTCTTATCCCCTACCCGGACAGCCAGCGGAGTCAGCTCGGGCTCGCCGCCGACCATCCCGAGCTGGCCATCTTTGATGTCTTCAAAGCTCACCGCAACCTTGCCTAAATCTGCGCTCCTAGCGGCCGGCCCGGTATTACATCAGCCGCCCCCCCTCCAGAAAATCCGAGAACCAACAAATTAAATTGGTGTGGCCTTATATAAATATATATGCACTTTCTGTCTTGAGAAAATCAAAATTAGTCTAACTAAAACTGGACATGTGTTCACAGCTTTTTTAGGTTCACCAGTTCTTCATCATTCTCTGAACTTCTCAATGGTCCCCAGTAGCCTGTTCACATTCATCTGATGGCCAATTCGCCAGGTGGAAGGCTATGTAAGTCAAACCCTATATTAACAAACTTTAATGAGAGATAACAACTGCATCAAGGCTGGTAATGCACGCGAAATTTCCATCATTTGTTATGACTTCGATTGTTTTAGTATTGTGTTGGAAACTTATTAAGTGTCACAATATTTCTAAATCTATCCATATGACATTTATGTCTATAATGTAGATTTGTGATAAGGCACATGTGTTGTCTGCATGTAGAAATTATTATTTTTTATTTTGTCTTACAGTTATGACACAACAAAATCTCGGGGAGGGCTCCATCCCAGCCATAGTCTTAACCAGCTCTGGTGGCAGTCGGATTGCAATAACAACAGCAAATGGTATGCTCCTTTCTCCACTCTTAGCATATATTATAAAGACATTCATATGAGAGAAACTCTTTCAACTTTAAAGGTATTTGGATTAACAAATAACATCTTTTGTTAACTGATAATATCCTTATAATATGCCCTATAGGAGACATGCAGCACAATGGCAACCTACTGTCATCAGAGGACATCCCCGCAATTATACGAGAGCATCTGGCGCACACGAACCCCGGTCCTACAAGCACCGCTGCAAGATCTAGTGATGACCCACCTACTAACAACACTGCCACTCCCACTTCTAGTGCTCCAACTACTAACAACACTGCCACTGTCACTTCTAGTGCTCCAACTACTAACAACACTGCCACTCCCACTTCTAGTGCCCCACCTGCAATATCCATGGCCAACCCCTCTACAACAGACATGACATTTTCCACCCAGTTTGAACAACCTTCCATTTCATATGCCACGTCCATTTCCCCCTCCCCCCTACTCCACCTGCAACATCCACGATCAACCCCTTTTCCGCACTTCCGGCAGTTCCCACCACCCCCTCATCAACAGGTTGTCCGGCAGTTCCCACCACCCCCTCATCAACAGGTTGTCCGACAGTTCCCACCACCCCCTCATCAACAGATTGTCCGACAGTTCCTACCACCCCCTCATCAACAGGTTGTCCGACAGTTCCTACCACCCCCTCATCAACAGGTTGTCCGACAGTTCCCACCACTTCATGTTAACTGTTCAAATCACTAGAAACATTCTGCACACTGGCGGACTGCTTTGTGCCCAATGCACGCTTGGGAGATCTGTTCACTTTTTGATCACTTGCCACTGTTCCTTGTGTTCTATTTCTATAGTTTGGTTTTATATAGCCTGTTTTTAAAAAGTGTGAAGTGCACATCCGAGGCTGCAGCTTCCACGGGAAGCAAGCAGTGTGGAGGAAAGCCCAGGAGTTTGGACTGCAGAAGCCATATGTACATGGAGGATGAGGGAATCCACAGCCTGACAGAAGCTGTACCCCAGCATGAAGCTGTTATCCCAGTCAGCACTGCTGACAGCGAGAGGTCCTTTAGCACGCTGAAGCGGGTCAAGACCAGGCTGTGTAGCAGGATGAACAATGACACCCTCAATGCCCTGCTGACCATCAGTATAGATGGCCCCAGTGTCAATGACTTGACTTTGAGAGTGCAGTGACAGCCTGGGGGGCCATGACAAACAGAAGGATTGCTGTGTGATCACTTATGGGACTAGATAAACTTTGATCGTCGATGAAAGTATGGAGACGTACTTTTGTACACGTCGTCCATTTTATGTAACGATGAGTAGAACGGCAAAATACAGTATGCGGTTGAAATTCATTCACATTATGTACATGGACCTTGGGTTCGTATACATACGAGAGTTTGGTAATGCATACACTACCAGCTCGATTTTGCGACTTATGGCAACTATATTGCCATGTTTATTTTACAGAGGTCAGGATCATGCTATCACGAATGTTCAGGTCCGAGAGGGAGTTATTCACGGAACAGGAACTTCTTCACAGGAGAGTAAGTGAGCTGCTGATGTAAGCCGGATGACTTGGAGCTGACCCTGCCAGTTTCACAACGAAAGGAAATAGATAGGTCAAGGTCATTGGATAGATAAATCGGACTCGTTCGAACTGTAGCCGTTGCAGATCAGTTCACTGAACCTCCCACAAATGTTACACAAACACAACCAGCCACTGACAATTGTTTTCTTTCATTTACCCGTTACCTTAGTTATTTCTCATTTATCAGATTTAATTGAATTGTTAATCACGTTATGAAGGGAGGCCTCCTCATAAGCATTTTTATGCTTCCGGCCTCCCTGCACTGTTACATTTCATCTATATTTTGTTGTATTTGTATTGTTACATTTTGTTTTTAAGTGCGAAATAAACTGAAACTAAACTGAAAGATCTACCCTTCCCCGTCCGGTTCCACCACGTGACCACTCTTTATCTGAACCTCATTCAAGGAGGTCCATGCTCTGTTTTAATAAAATAACTGAATCCTGATTCATCTCTTGTATCTTAGATATCTCTGTATCTCTAATATTATTGGATACAAATTCCAGCCTTTTGTAAAATTCTAACAATGTTGATATTTTTTTCAGAGAGGACAGTTCTTTGCCTGGGAAAAAAAGGAACCTGTCATGCAATGACAACACCCCACGAGGACGCGACGTCACACACGGCGGCAACAACGATGACTCCGGAATCTGGATGGACGACCTCTCGGAGACTGGAGACAAGTTTACTCTGGCGGCAGACCAACTCCGCTCTGGTTGTTTTGTGGCCATTGCGTACAATGAAGATTGATTTCTAGGTACCTCTCCTAGAAACCAATGATAACGATCCCACTCAAAATTGTCTTAAGAGATGAAAAAAATTGCTTCAACATTGAAGCAGGTGGTAAGGGTGCTGTTTCTGTGAACAAAAGATTTGGCGTATTTCGGCGTATTTCCGATATCCGAACAGGTACTTCACATTGAGATTTCCTGCGATTTCGAGCAGTATAGCTCTAAATACTTAGGCTAAAACTTTTTTGGAAATTGATTTGCCGCATGACATGGACATTTCCATAGAATTCTGGTTGTTGTTATTCGTTGTTGTTCCTTTACCTAGGTTCTATCGCATTTTAAAATGTTAGTAGTTTTTATCTGCTCTGTGTATTTAAAATATTGTCATACTTGTAAATGTTGGCTCAATTCATGTTTTGAATTTCATCGAACATGTCATGCCTATGTCAATAAAGCTGAACCTGGAAGATGGGCATTGATCCCTGGCAGCCATTGTTATATATGAATATTGCTTTGTATATCACTTGTGTGAGTAATTGTCCTTAGAATTTTTAATGATTGAATATGTCAATTTTAACGTTATATTATAATGTAAAGATTTCACTGTACATGTGTAGCTACTAAATTAGACTGACACATCTGTAAAATCGCCTCACGGGACGCGGCACACGCTGCAGCACAATTGTCGGACGCAGACCCAGCAGCTGGTAAGAAAGAACCCAACCCCAGCGGCAGTAGCAAACAGCCCCCACCAACGGGCAAATGAACGCACCTGAAGCTTCAACGAGCGAGGGCTCCAAGCCTTCTAGCCCCCGACCCAAGAAGAAGAGGCGCCTAGCCGTCAGCTCCGACTCGAGTAGCTCTGAAGATGAGGATCTGGAGGTCAGTAAGATTTTACCGAGCCGTTTTTCGTGAAATCTGGCTTTCAGTTTTTCACATCGTTTTTGGGGCTTAGAGATTTTATCAGCCAGCGTGTTCTGTTGTGTGTAGAGCTTGTTACTCCCTCAGAACAGCTTAGATGCTGCCTAATTATCCCGTTTCTTTAGTAGCAGAGAGTGTTATCCGGCCATAACAAGTGTGCCCTTTTTCGATAAACATTTTGATCCAAATACACACGACGCCGAACCGAGCGGGTTCACAGTAGGGAATCCACAGTAGTGCTAGCCTCCTCAGTATTCATTCAAGTTTGACTTTACATAAATCGGAAGATCAACTGAAGATACCATCCCCCTACAGAAACGACATGATGGCCATGCTTGTCGACAGCTGGGACTCGCTCCAGGTCGATATCTCCATGGCATTGAAGGAGAACTATGTTTCCAATGACTTGAATGGAAGCGAGGACGTCCGAGACGAGCTGTTCCAAGCTGATGTGAAGAGATGCGACATTTCAAATTCGAGATATCAGAGGAGCCACCCAAAACCATCAGGGATCTCCTTCCCACCATAATACCACCCGAGGGAGTCGGTCGTGCCACCCAACAAAGCCAGGATCCTGTGGATGAAGGGTGTGAGCTTCTGGACACAGAAGACGGGGAGCTGGATCCGGAGTTCATCCTTAAGGTAGAGTCCGAGGGTCAGGCTGAAGATGAAGGCACAGCCCCTGTACCAGTACCAGAATGTAGTAGGACAATATCCTCAGGACATATCGCTTTGCCTACTGATACAGCAGATCCCAGTATCAACAAGGATGCAAGGTTCTTGAATAAACTTGGTAAAATGCTGAATAATAATGTCCATCTCGCTGTGTTCAGTGTCTGTAAGAAGATGACATAGAACTGAGTCATCCTACCTGCGGGAGAGTTAAAGAGGACGTGTTACTGATAATAATTTCTTTCACTTGCAGATATGGAAAGAATGATACGAAAAGGGGTCAAATCCAGTTGCGGTGCAATTCACACAACCACGGCGGTCTGTCACTACGGCATTCTTTCCCATTGGTATGCGCGTTCGAAAAGGTATCGGGTTACAAGACGCTATTTTGGCCTGTTTTGGACTACCCGTAAAATATTTAAAAATACACAAATAATATTTAGGGGCAAATTTCGTCAAATTAAAATGAAATTATCGTCTTAATATCCTTTAAATGTTAGCTTTTTATGTTAAATCAATGATTTTTTAAAATTTCGCTCAGAAAGACGATTATTTTCGGGTTTCCGAGCACAAGCCATATCACTTTTTTAGGCAAACATCGTTCAAACCTGGCTACGTATATTACCCCAGATCCCCGATTTTTATATTTTTCGCAGACTAGGAATAAGACAAAAAATCGTGTTTTAGGGATTTTTAATTTCTGATTTTAAGTCTAGTTTTTGTCGACATATTGGTGAAAAAATTGCATTTTTTGACATTTTTCTCACTAAATTACCCATAATCAAAATTGAGGCCATTTTTCAAAAATCCCTAAAACACGATTTTCGGGACAACCGTTACGGTCATTTTGAGCCGTAAATGGGGTATGTTTGACTCTCCATGTTTCCAGGTTTGAACGAGTTTTGGAGACATGTCATATCGCCAGAAAGTGTGCATTGTGTTATTCATACTGGCGTTAAGAATCATTACAGTTTTCAAGGTCACCCAAGGATACGACAATAGCTTCGCTACATGTTACATGTCCACCAAAAATAATAGCGGACATGTACTGTCCAGGAAACTGTTTGTATCTATAGAAAAGTGTTGTTTTTTTATCTGTTGCAATACACAGAGGTAGAAAGGCTTGTTTTGCCGCTTTATAGTAAATGACCGCAGGTGACCCCGAAATAGAACGCGGGTTCGATTCGAATTCCCCAGATCGAACACAGTTCGGATTCTATGACATGTGGGAACTTTGCAGCCCAGATTTTACCACCGTGAACTGTGCGTGTTTCAAAAACTACATCGCCTGCAATTTATTGCTATTGCAAACCATGTAGTAATGAATCTCCATGATGTCGTAGAAAGCATACACATCAATCCACAAAATCATAAAGAGACAAGTTTGCAGGTGATACAACGAAGCCCTGACAAGGTAAAACAGGGAATACGGGTTTTGAACGTTGTCTGGTTTTGGATATTGTACAACAAAACAGAAACAACTTTGTGACGAAGGAAATTCTTTCGATATACAATGGCATAATTGAGAAGCTCAAGATTGGTAACGTAGCAAACGTTTTAACGATGAGTAGATTTCTTTGTCACATATATATGGCCTATTTCCTCAGAAGAAGGACTATCATATGAAGATATATCATTACATTGTGGCATCTATATTATTAAATAGGGCAGAGTGGAGGCAGAAGTACCTCTGCTGTGGCAGGTATCAATTGCGCTGATCTTGGTGTAGGTTTAGGACTGATTTTTTGTTTCGTTGTACCATGACAGGACAGTTACAAGCGTGGACCTTGCATGTGCATCACCCGTGGAGACCCGTCGAACACCCTAACAAGCGCTTTTCTGCAAAGGAAAAGCACACAAAATTACTGAAACAAGCCTTAGGAGGAACTGAAGGAAACCCCAGATTGGGATCACAAACCAGCGGCGGAACGGCAAAGTTTATGATCATGTAGCATATCTTTTTGTTGCATTCTATCCCAACAAACTGCGGAAAGCTTATTCAGATCTTTCTCTTCGACCAACAGGACATATAAAGATAGGCTGGAACAAGTTAGAGCAAAGCATGTATGATGGGTATGCCTGTGACAAGACCATGCCGTTTTATGCCACATTTTCCTGCTGTTATACAAATGTTTGTATTTATAATTAAAAACAAATATTTGTTATGTAAACACGTTTTTCTTTATTTTAGCACTGCTATTGTATACAACTTCATATGTATATGTAACGTTTAATAAGACTTCAACCAGTTGACATGATTCCTATGTGAGTTACTCTGAGTGCTACTCACAGTAAGAGTTCAAGTTCGACGCGCTCGCCGCGCCAGTCAAGTCAGGGAAAGGTAAGCCATCGATCCTCTCTCCCGAAACGTTCGTGTTCTCTCAATGAAAATGTCCGGCTAAAAAGGAGTCTGCCTCCACCTGGGCCCGTGAAGAAACCAGGTTGCTGCTATCCCCGTGGGGCCGGAAAGAGACGCAGAAAAAACTGGGAAAGGTTCATAAAACAAGGACATCTATGACGAGATGGCCGAGCATGGTTTTGAGAAGACTTGTGGGCTAAAGTGTAGTTCGCGGCCCAGGTCCAGATCCCAAAATGTATTTCTTTGCACGAAAATGGCTATTCTTACACACAAATAAGATTGCCGTGAAAAGATGCCAGGGAGCAGCAGAAAAATTTTCTTGCTGGATGCAGAAGTTGGGAGAGTACCCATGAAAACGTTGAGGGGGGCATCTACAACGGGATGGCCAGACGGTCGAAGTGGAGGTCTTGAGGGCTGACACTCCAGCCCAGCTTCAGGACAAGGTCAATGACGCATTCACTGATAATGGAACACCTCTCAGGTAAGGAAAACGATTGGCAATAAACTCTTAAGCTTGACGGAAATTCTATAATCTACAGAGAGTCTGCAGAGAGGTGTGGGACGACATGACTAGGAGAGACGTTGCTGGAAGGAAGGTAGATAAGGTACCAATTCGGCAGGCAGTCCGCCTCATATTACAGACCCTCCCAGCTGTTAAAGATGATGCCCTAGCGCTACTTTTCCCCCGTGTGTCTCCAAATAAGTGTGGGAAAGTGACCCTCCCCGAGTCAGTACTTGGTTTGATCCTAGTTAGGCGGGCAAACCTGACCCCAGACGAGACGAAATCACTTGTCCTGAGCCCGAGGCTACCAACACTGTAACAGAGATTTTTGCCCAGCTAAATTGTTGAAATCTGGACCCAGCAGGGTCAAGCTTAAACCAGGTCGGTCAGACCAGGGAGCATTCTGTTTCGGCTTTAACTCACCTCGAGGATGCCTTAGGGCTGACTGCAGGTTCAAACATGTGGGTAGCCAGTCTGAGGGAATCAATCACAACCCTCATTTTGAGTGGCCTTCGAACATCTCTCCAGAATGAACTGAGTGCGGTGCACCCAAAAATATAGACTTTTTCTGTGGGCTGCAAAGGGATGGAATTCTAGATGCTTATTCCGTCGAAGACATTGCTGCTTTACACCATGTCTTCCTACCACGTATTAATAGGGACCTAGCAATGTTCCAAATGTGGTGGAATAACCACAAGAACTGCCAAGTCTAAAACACCAAAACAGCTGTTCCTGCAAGGCTTTCTAAAAAAATTCATTCTGACTATACCAGCGTAAGGGAATATTTTGGAGTACAAAACCCACCTGCCGACGTTGACACTCTCATTGATGAGGGATTTGACCCTGTGTTCTTGGACTTGCCAGATGAAACTGTTCATGAGCTACAAGTGGTCAATCCTTTGGCTGAGAGTGAAAACGAGGGCAGGGATTTGTATCTTCTGGCAAGAGCAATCATAAGGAGAGGGAACTAATTCTGATGTTTTCCGCCACATTGAACTCCATTATTAGCATGACTAAATCTGCGCTCCTAGCGGTCGGCCCGGTATTACACCAGCCGCCCGCCTGGAGAGACTCCAATCACTTCTGCACTGACTCCATGTGATGGAATCCAATCGTTTGTACCAGTTTGGCCCAAGAATGTGAAGGCTAGGTCAGTCCAGAGTGGAGATCTAGAGAGGGAGGTCCTGGTGGTGTCTGTCTTAGGATAGGAAGTTGATTAAACAGTTAAAGTTCGGACTCTGTGACTCGGCTCATCTGTGACACTCCAGCACAGACATGGGAAAGTGCATGTGAAGCGATTCACTGTGGAAGGTAGAAAGCATCCATTGGCAGATGTCAGGAGTAGGAGCCTGAAGGAGCAGAATGAAGTTTATGAGGACACGAGATGGGCAACAATACGATGAAATGTAGGCAAATGCTGTCAAGGTCTTTACTTACAGGTACATAGTCAGTGATTGGAAGGCCCTGGCCATTATGATGGGCCTTGTTGGCCCAACTGTTAGGCAGTTTTCTGAAAATATATTTGCATAATCATGGGTTGTTACTTATCGTCCATACCCCCTACCTGTATCATCCGTACCCCCCTTTTTGGTTTCTAGCAAAATACTGCAAAAATTGCAGTCTAAATGGTACAAGTCAGCGTAGCCTCAGGCTCATCAGAGCTCACAGAGCACATTGAAGGTACGTTGGCTCCTGTTGACTTGCTGCCTTCAACAATATCTCAACCTTCAACTTTGTAATATATTACCTGACAATGTTATCTTCAGTGCATGCATGCAGAATGAAGTCGCTTTTATGTAAGGAGGGTCAAAGTATGGGGTAACAAGTACAACCACATGCGTCTCGACACATGGTGGTAGTATACATGGTGTAAATAGGGACCTCTGACCTCTCCACTGTATTTTAAGTATGTAAGGTATTAAAACTGTGAGCTTTCATGTACCATTGAAACACACTTTGACTTGTGGTAAATATACTTATTTGAAAATTCTTCCATTCAACTTTCAAGGTGCAGCTACAACTATCCCAAGTTGCTTTGCGCGTAGGGAGGGGTGAGATAATACCGACCTGTCAGTCGGTCGGGTTTCGTGGCCAGAGAAGGTCAGCATCCATGGCGGCTCCCGTTCTGAATCCCAATGCCTCTCTCGTGGGCCACAACCCGATCCCTCTCGTGAAGCGGATCCGCGACGAGCCGACCCCCGCCAGCGAGCTGCTCGCCCGGTTCGTCGAGGACGTCCCCCTCGAGAACCACAACGACGAGGATCTCCGGGGCAGGATAAGAGCGCTAACCGGGAACGACGCCGACGATTATCTGCAAATGGCGGGCCTTGACCACAAGTCCCATGACGCGATCCTCCGGCTCTGCCACTTCGCCATTATCGCGGCTTGCGAGACGACACAGGGCCAGCCCATCCAGGCCGCCAAAGACGCCGCGTTAGAGGCGTCCCGCCTCTTGGACGACAACCCAACCCCGACCCCAACCACGAGCAAGAAAGACGCGAGCGCCAAGCGCCAGCCGCCGAACGAGCAGACCCCCGACCAGCCGGGACCCTCGAACCCGCACAAGAAGGCGAAGCGCCAGTCCGTGCCGGCTGACTCTAGCGAGAGCAGCGACGACGAGGACCTCGAGGTTAGTATCCGGTCCTCCCATGACTACTTCTCGTCTTTGAAGCATTTGTGATACGTTGATCTCCGCCACCTGTTTGGGTTACTGTATATTTTGTTTGTCTAGTGTGCCTTTGCTCGTTTTGTTTGGGTTATACAAGTGATTTGCCGTACTTTTCTTTGATATTGCACATTGTAAGATATCTCAGGCGAACATGAAAACGTATCGTCAAACTGTTTGACTCACGCTTTGAGCTGGGCTACCACCCACAGATAGACGTACTATGAGATGTGTTAGATATGCGTTCCTGGACCGGGCTATCTAGCACAGAAGCATACAGAAGTGTTTTGAACCGGTGGATACATTTCTGGGCCGAGCTGTCACCCGCAGACGCGTTTTGCGGTGTATTTAACTTTGACAGTATTCGCTCTGGTTCGGGCTGTCACCCGCAGACGCACACAAAATTTTGTATTGAAATTGTGAAAATACGTTCTGGACCGGGCTGTCACCCGCAGACGTACTGTTAAGTGCATTGAACTCAGTGGTAGGCGTTCTGGTCCGGGCTGTCACCCGCGGACGCATACAAAATTCTGTATTGAAAATATGAAAATACGCTTCTGGGCCGGGCTGTCACCCGCAGACGTACTGTTAAGTGCATTGAACTCAGTGCTAGGCGTTCTGGTCCGGGCTGTCACCCGCGGACGCATACAAAATTCTGTATTGAAAATATGAAAATACGCTTCTGGGCCGGGCTGTCACCCGCAGACGTATTTCCAAATGTATTTGAAGTCAGTAATACGCGCACTGGCCCGGGCTGTCACCCGCAAGCGCACTTTGAAGTATAGTAAAATCAGCAGTATGATTTCCGGACCGAGTCGTCACCCCGGTACCCACGGACGTATCATTGAAGTGTATCTGAAATTGGTGATATCTGCCCTAGTCCGGGCGATCACAAACACACGCAAAAATTGTACTGGAATCTTAAAGGTACGCTCTAGGCCGAGCTGTCACCCACAAACGCATTTTAAGGCATTGGAATTGACGATGTGCCGACAGTGTAGGAAGGATATCTCACACTAGTTTTTTCTTACAGAAATCTCTCCATTTTTGAAACTGAGAACCATCCCTAATTCTTTCTCCTCCCCGCCCTTTAGCCTCTTGCTGGTTTCCGTGCCATTCTGAGTACGAAATCAATGAGAGACTTCTGATAGTCAAATTGAGTTTTTTCCATTTGTATTTTTGACTTGGTCGCCCCGTTCTCGAGCGGGCAAACACCTTTCTTCCCCGCAGTTAGAATTTCTCCTACCCTAGAAACTTAGAATCCGACGCCCAAAATCTGATCGGGTTCTACACAGATGTTAGCAATTACACAGAACCATTTTCCCACGTTCCACCAACACCATATCTTGTCAGCCACAGACTTTGGAATGTGCGCAACCCCCGTGAGACGGGGAGTAACGGATGGGCTCGACATGATAGCAACACAGTCAGCGTTTTCAGTTCTCTTAATTGAACCCACACTTGGGGGTGTTGTATGAATCAAGACTGAGACCACCCTGTGTGTTTCTCTTTCTTGTTTGTTTGTAGGACGATCTCGTCCGCCTCGAGCTCCGACACCTGAAGGAGGTTTGCCTGGATCCGGGGATCCATCTTTACCCGCTGAAACTACAGAGGGCCCTCTCCAGCCTGTGCAAAGCAGCCAAGAAGACCAAACACAGGAGGGCTCGGGCCTTCCAGGCGGCCAAGGTTTTCTTCTTGGAGAACAGTACCTTCAAAGGAGTCGGCAAAGAGGTACTGAAGATGGTGCAATCCAGAGAGGAACGGCGCCTAGCGGAGGAGGTGGAGAAGGCAGCGGCAAGCCTTCGGGGCGCGGCGAAGCCGACAAGCAGGTCGTCTTACCAACACCCGCCGTGGGACCCTCCCCGAGGCCCGCCGCAACCACCGCCATTCCCATGGGGAGGGGGAAAACCAAACCGGGGGAGATGGGCCCCACGTGGTCGGTACACCCCTGGTCCCCCCGCAGCCAGGATCGCGACCGGCC